>NW_024420501.1:1292772-1340141 GCF_014898765.1 Herpailurus yagouaroundi
AAATTTTTTGGTGGGGGGGGCACCCCCTGACCAGGTCTGAATTTGTGCACAGGGACATCTGTATTTTCAGCAAACTCCTCCCGGTGATTCTGACACATAGCTAGGATTAAACAGCATCCTGTTTAATAGATGCCGGGGAAAAGAGAGAAAATAAGAAAGACTCATGGGAAGGTGAGGAAATGAGTCTTCGTGATTCCCGGGGATTTGCCCTGGGAAAAGGAAAGGTAGAGAATATTTTTGAGGGTTCTGGGAACAAGGTTGTTCAGGCCAGTTCACTAGGGTTGGAAGGTACTCAAGACCACGAGGTTCTAAGTCTTGGTTTGACCTCGAGTGTTACCAGGGTCAGCAACCTCTGGAATCAGAGAAAGGACTTAAATACTGTGGATGGAGCCTACTTAAGCCTTAACTTATTTAGATATTAGTTATTTAGGTATACAGTACAGTAAAGATTTACAACAGCGCTTCTCAAAATATGGTGCCTGGTTCTTTTATGTCGGAGAAGCCATGAGGAGGGGTGTCAGCATGCAGTTTCCCAGACCTCAACCCCAACCTACCAGAATCTGGACTTTTAATTAAGTGCTCATTAAAATTGAAGAATCAATCTTTTACCAAATGGAGCTGAAAAATCTTATTTTTTCTATCGAGGGCCACTAATTTTCTGAAGGAAAAAAAAAAAAAGTTGACCGAAGGTCACAGAAGTTACAAAAATAAAACTGAGAGTAATTTTTGGGAGGTGGCATTAATATTCTATTTTTTTTTAATTTTTTTCAACGTTTATTTATTTTTGGGACAGAGAGAGACAGAGCATGAACGGGGGAGGGGCAGAGAGAGAGGGAGACGCAGAATCGGAAACAGGCTCCAGGCTCCGAGCGGTCAGCACAGAGCCCGACGCGGGGCTCGAACTCACGGACCGCGAGATCGTGACCTGAGCGGAAGTTGGACGCTTAACCGACTGAGCCACCCGAGTGCCCCTCTGCCCATTTTTTAACAAGAGTATTTGGGTTTTTGTTTTGTTTTTTGTTTTGGTGCTGAATTGTGTAAGTTCTTTATATATTTTGGATATTAACCCCTTATCAGATATGTCATTTGCAAATATCTTGTCCCGTTCAGTAGGTTGCCTTTTTGTTTTGTTGATGGTTTCCTTTGCTATGCAGAAACTTTTTATTCTGGTGTAGTCCCAATAGTTTAATTTTGCTTTTGTTTCCCTTGCCCGAGGAGACATATCTAGAAAGTTGTTTCCATGGCCAATGTCAAAGAAATTATTGCCTAAGTTCTCTTCTAGGAATTTTAAGGTTTCAGGTCTCACATTTAGGCCTTTCATCATTTGGAGTTTACTTTTGTGTATGGTGTTAGGAAGTGGTCCAGTTTCATTTTTACATGTTGCTGTCCAGTTCTCCCAGCACCATTTATCAAAGAGGTATTTCCCCATTGTATACTTTTGCCTCTTGTGTTGTAGATTAAGCGACCGTATAAACACGGGTTTATTTCTGGGCTCCCTTTTCTGTTCCATTGATCTAGGAGTCTGTTTTTGTGTCAATACTATACTGTTTTGATCACTATAGTTTTGTAGGATACCTTGAAATCTGGAGTTGTGAGACCCCCAGCTCTTTCTTTCTTAAGATTGCTTTGGCTATTTGGGGTCTTTTATGGTTCCATACAAGTTTTAGGATTATTTGTTCTAGTTCTGTGAAAAATGCTGTTGGTATTTTGATAGGCATCACATTAACTCTGTAGACTGCTTTGGGTAACAGGGGACAAGCTGGTTCTTGCAGACGGGAGGTGGGTGGAGGGGTGGGTGAAATAGATAAAAGGGATTAAGAGTACATTTATCTTGATGAGCCCTGAAATGTATAGAATTGTTGAATCTCTATATTGTACACATGAAACTAATATGACACTAGGTTACTTACACTTCAATAGAAAGAAAGGCAGGAAGACAGACAGAAAATAAGGAAATGGTGTTGGAACAAATAAATAAATAAATAAATAAAGCTATTCAGCATACATAGCAAATGATGAAAGATACATTCTAGTTCTGTTTTTTTTTTTAATTTTTTTTAACATTTTATTTATTTTTGAGACAGAGAGAGAGAGAGAGCATGAACAGGGGAGGGTCAGAGAAAGAGGGAGACACAGAATCCGAAACAGGCTCCAGGCTCTGAGCTGTCAGCACAGAGCCCCACACGGGGCTCGAACTCACGGACCTCGAGATCGTGACCTGAGCTGAAGTCGGACGCTCAACCGGCTGAGCCACCCAGGCGCCCCAGATACATTCTAATTCTAAAGCATGAACAATTAGGAAAGTTAAAGAGAGAAAGACAAATAAATCAAGGGGACAAAGCAAAGGGTTGAAGGTACAAGAAGCACTGTCTTAACACAGATACGCTGGGCCAAACTTTGTTATTTAAAATCAAATTAAAAAAAAAACAAAAAACACAACTGATCCCATCTACGCATCTTACCTTCCGGTAGCCTCAGGAGTGTCTTTTCCCAATCTTCAGGTCAGGGTCTGTTCTCGCGGAGTAACACCCCTATCTGGTGGCCTTCTGGAATATTGCCACTGCAGACAAAAGGAGTTTCTGTAGCAGAAGGAAGGTGCCTATCCCCTCCCCCAGCCCACCCCCAGCCAGCCAGTTCCAGAGGCAAGAGGCAAAACCCCGCTTGCTGGTCTGTCTCTCTCAAGAACCTGCTTCCCTGGGAGCCCTCATGAGTCCCCCCTCTCCCAGGTCTTGGATGCTCACTTCCACCTCACGAGTCTGTTACAGCATGGATTACACGATGCCCTCCAACTGGCCTGTCTAGAAGACCGACATCCCCCTTTGAGGACAGAATGGTTTCTTAATATCGTTGGATCCCAAATGCCATCGCAGTGTCACATATACAGTAGGCCCTCGATCAAACTTTGGCTTGAGCTGAAACTTCCCATAGAGGGGGGGGTGTCCCTTGTTGCTTCAAATTTGGCATTAACTGCCTGGCGAGACTTCAGCTTGTGTCTTAGCTGCTTGTGTGAAATGACGATTGCCTGTTTCTTGTTATGATGGGTTAAAAGCCGCTTTTAAACAGAGAGAGAAATGAGCTTTCTCCCGGTGGCAATGGTCTTGTTTTAACGCTTGAGCAGCAAAACTGGTGTCGTTCAGTGATCGTGACTGCTTAGGTGAAATCGTGATCGTCTGATTGTCAATGATGAAGAGAACACAGTGATGTACCCCAGACGCTATTTCCAGAATAATGAGTAATTACATTCAGGGAAGATTAGCCATACACATGTATTCTAGACACGTGTTCCTTCATTTCAGGCTCGCGATATCATTCTGGGCTTGGCAGGGAAGCAATCATTTCTGGGCACCAGTCGGGACGCTGCCTCTGCGAGCTTAAGTAATATGGCCTAGATGACCCTGTAAATTAGCGCCACAGAGCCGGGACAGGGCCATCTAGCTCCCTCCTCTTGTGCTCCAGGGTGCACAAGGAATTGATATTTCCTGCTCGGGCCACATCAACTCTTTAGAGAGCAATATTAAGACCAAACACGTATGTACCAACATGTTAAGAGTCTTCTATGCACGTAAAGGTTCCTTCCAAGTGGACCCGTTTTCCAAGAGGAAAGGAAGTCTTGGGCCCAGCATCCGCATTCTTCAGGGTGGATTGGTGCTCTTTCCATTGTCGTTATTTGGAATTCAGATGGGTCTGCAGCTGATTTGCAGGAGGAGTGGGAACCCAACAGTGTTGTGTTGACTGCTTACTGCTTTTTCGGTTCTCTCCTCCCCCCCACCCCCACCCCCGTTCCTGCCTTCGTTAAAAAGGGTTGCAGAATGCTGGGTGGGCCGCTTTGAGGAGGCAGACAGGCTGATGCAACTCTTCTTAGCAGCTCTTGGGGCTTCCAAGAGGGGCAAGAAAACCGAAGAATTTTGTATTTGTTTAGACTGTGTAGAATCTAAGACATTGAAAGGACCTCATGCGTTACTTAGTTCAGCTTCTCCCTTTGACCCGTGGGGAAACCGAGTCCCCAAGAGGGGAAGTGACTTACTTGTTGAAGGTCACACAGGCAGTGGCAGAGCCAGGACTATGATTGCAATGGCCTGTTTCTAGCCCAGTGCTTGTTTAATTGTAGCTGGAGTCAGAATCAGCTCCCTTCATATTGTGTCATAGTTCCGACTAGTAACACGAATAGCTAATTTCTACTGAGCAGTGCTATGTGTCAAGCACTTTGCTAAGTGCTTTATATGTATTGTCTCTCACGTAGTCATTTATTGCCTCTCTCTTTTTGTGTGTGTGTCTCTTTTTTTTTTTTTTTTTTTTTTTCCTCCCAAGAGGGAAATAGGAAAACCTCAATCGAATGCTAATTCCACCACCCTTTGATGGCTCCTCGTGGGGTCTGGCTCTCTGGGGTGTTTGACTTCAGACTTTGCTCAGTTTTCTCTCTCACCAAACTATCCCATGGCTGGTGTTAAATCTTAAAGCATTAAATCAGTAAGAGCACAAGAGCCTAACCTTTAAAATATATCCCAGTCGTCCTTTGAGCTTCTCATCTGCAGGAAAAAAATGCAGTCGAAGGACCACATTTTGCCCCTGTCCTGGTTTGCTTCTCCTACAGTGTCCCTTTATCGCATTTTGAGAATACGATTTTTCCTTTAATCAATAGTATCTCCCCTATCCCCTGAAATTTCCTTCTCTGCTTTTGAACAGCTTGCTAGAGGAGCCTTCCTTTTGAGCACAATGGCTTTGGCCTTTCCAGGGAAGACAAAGGGCTAAATTAAAGGCACAGCTGGTAACCTGCCACTGGTTGGGGTGGAGAGACTTAGTTAAGTATTCATCCATTTACCTCAGCCCAGTTGGCTCTCCCCTCTCTCTTTTCTCGTCCCCTGAATCAGACTGGAAGTAAAGAATCACCAGGTTCTTCATTGTACTTTCAGCAGCTGGGGCTGTAGCAAATGCCCGCCTGGATTTGTCTTCCCTTGGACCAAAGGCGAGTGAGCCCCGTCTCCAGCACAGTGAAAATCCAGTGTGAATAACAACTTGCTCTTAGACTGGCAATGTCTTTCTCTCTCACGAATACCACACCTCATTTTCTACGTCTGTGACATGCGTTGTTTTGTTTAACGGAGAGAGAATTCACGTGGTGGACGCATAATTACAACTCAGTTCAGTTGAAGAGCACTCCTTCGCTTGTCCATTCATGGATTCAGAGAGCATTCACCATGTTCTAAGCACTACGTTAAAACCCTTGGGTAGTCCAAGATGAATTATGCAGTCCCTGCCCTTGAGAAGTCATGGTTTCGCTGGGGCAACAGCTATTTAATCAGGTTTTGCTGCCACATGGTAAGTGCAGTGGAAAAGGTGCAGAGATGAGAAATGGTTGAGCTACTGTATTTTGATAAATGAGGGGTGGTCTGTGGGATTTATAAAGGCTAAATGAAAGTTGCTGAGAATGTTTCAGTGATCTCTTGCCTCCTCCCCTCTCTTCTGCCCCTGCTCCCTTCAGGCTGTTTTAGAGCAACCATATCTTATAGGAGGGGTTATCTACCCTGAGATAGGCCTGCCAAGAGATAGAAAAATCAACATTTTAATAGACAAATTTTGTTACCGTGTTTAGAAAATGTTCGGTTACCCTCTCGACACTCTAAATGGTGGAGCCATGCTTTCTTGGATCCCTGGGCAATACTTATAGTGTAGAAATGCAAGATGAGGGGCGCCTGGGTGGCGCAGTCGGTTAAGCGTCCGACTTCAGCCAGGTCACGATCTCGCGGTCCGTGAGTTCGAGCCCCGCGTCGGGCTCTGGGCTGATGGCTCAGAGCCTGGAGCCTGTTTCCGATTCTGTGTCTCCCTCTCTCTCTGCCCCTCCCCCGTTCATGCTCTGTCTCTCTCTGTCCCAAAAATAAATAAATGTAAAAAAAAAAAAAAAAAGAAATGCAAGATGAAGGCTATTAGGAATCCCCATGTTATGAAAATTTGCGTTGTTGACAGCCTGATTTTGTTCAGGCCAAGCCCAAGTAAGGACTGGCGGCTCCTGGAAACAGGTATATGTATCAAGTAGGGCGGAGAAAGGGGGCTGCTTCGGGAGACTCTATGCTGTCAGAATTGAGAATCGTGGTCATGACGTAACCCCCAATGCAAACAAACAAAAATAGGCAATAAAACTAGGAAATGCTTCGAAAGGTTTACTGATATCAGAAAAATGTGCAAATCCTAGGCCGCCTGGGGATGGTTAGTTGCGTGAAGTCATCGGTGTTATTCCGTAATATTTGCTGGGTTTTAATTACATAATAGAGAATCTATGCCTATAGTATGTCGGTCACTTGGTATCCCTCTCTTGAAGCAACCGCTGCGATCAGTTTCTCATGTGTGTCTTCTTAGAGATAGTCTGTGTATCTTTAGGTGTATCTTTATGTATAGACAAGCATATGTGATGAAATTGTAATTATCATTCCTGTGGCTACCCAGTTGCTCAGACGTCTTTTACCGAATAACTCATGTTGCCCCCTCTGATACGAAATGATAACTTGACCAAATAGGAAGCTCTCATATGTATTTGTATCTATTTCTGGAGTATGTTTCATTTCATCAATATGACTACCAATCCCTGGGTCAGGACCACACTGCCTGAATCACTGTAGACAGACTTGTAATGCATTTTAATCTCTTCCCAGAATTTCAGGGATTGCAAGGCTATTCTCAATTCTTTTATGTCTTGGCCATGATTGTCTAGATTTCCGGAAACCTAACCATGATTTCCCCGTCACTGTGTGTTCACAGAAGCCAGACAACTGGGTAAATGTGACCAACTGCAGATTTTAATTGAGTCAAATAGAGAGAGAAAAACGTATCATGCTAATCTTTACAGTTTGTATAAATGTTTATGAATCAAACATCAGCAGGCCTTTGTTCTACTCCTAGCCACGTCAGTTATTTCATGGTTATTTCACCTCTCAGGGACTCAGTTTTCTTATTTGTAGAAAATCCAATTCTAAAAAATTTTACGGTTTAACAACCAAGTAAGTAGTAAAAGGAAATTTTTTAAAAGTTCCCAGGAAAGAAAAGTATTCAGACTGTTAGGACTGCTATCTACATCTCTCTTTCTAACACTTGCTAATCTCCCTTTCTAACAAAGAGAGAGCAGGCCTCCGCTCAGTGCCTCCAGCAGGAAATGGTCTTTAGTTAAGTTTAATACTGTTTTGTCGCTGTATTTATCTTTAGGGTTACATTCTATTTCTGGGAAAAGAGACTGCTTTCGTCCTCGTTAGAGTGACCAGGTTTCCTTTTAAAATAACTGTATTTAAGTATATACATAAAAAAGTCGACGTCTAGAAAAACGCTAATTAAATAATAACACAGCTGGTACACATATAGCAAAAATCACAAAGGCGATTTGAGAACGATCGAAGTTTGAGAAACAATGAATTATGTGATTGAGGCAGAGACTGGCCAGGTGGTCAGCAAATCCCATTTCTGTTTACTGGGCGAACAAGGGAGGTTACATTTTCCACCCCCCTTGCAGTACCGTTGGGGGGAGGCGACTGAGTTCTGGTCCACGGAATGTAGGTGCAAGTGTTGTGTGCCGCTTCTAGGTCTGGCTCCTGAAACATCCCATGAGTTCCTCCGCTCATCCTTTCTTCCGCTGTTGTCAACCAGTTGCAGAGTACCCAGTGGAGGTACTCTGAGGCCATCAAGGATGTTGAAGCCAGTAGATGCGGGGAGCCTGGATCCTCGAGTCCCCATTTTGAGGAGAGCTGTCAGAAACCTGTCAGTTGGGCTTTGCACAAAGGAGAAGTAACCTTTCGCCGTGTTAAGTCACTGAGATTTGGGGATTATTTGTTATAGCCACAGCCGTTGGCCTACGCTGACTAACACCGTGATCTTTGAGGACTTTAGTACTTAGCACAGTCACTTAGTTGGGCCTAGGGGTTGAATAAGCTAATTTTGTCCTAATTTTGTCCTATTTCAATCGGCCTGTATCATAATTGTCAGATGATAATGTTTTGTAGGCAAAGCGCCGAGGTTTCAGCTCACGTCGTAACCCTTGTTTTGCGGCGCCTTAGATAGCTCCGCTAATCTCAGATGATCGTAGCGTTTTCAAAATAAAATTGGTTTTAATTACTGTTTTGAAAAAAATATGCCCTATACTATCTTCAGCACCAAGGTGGGTGGGACTGAAAGTAGGGTATCCGATTGCCCAAAGGATTGGCAACCTCTGCCTTAGAAGATGGGTATGAATTCAGTGTTCTCACGGTGTTTCAAGGATTCTAAATGATTTGGAGTCTACTCTAGACTGGACCATCCCTCTGCCTCCAGAGGGAACTGTTTTTCACCCTCATAGGCACAATAGCTGTTTGTACCTTATAAAATAACAGCAGCGAGCCCCCCGAGGTGTGGTTTCCTCTCTTGCTTCTCTTAACCAGGTAACGATTTTCTTTACTGCTCAGCCACCTAAAGCAACGTCACTTGAAAGGCAAATTAGAAATATCTCCATTGCAGATATAAATATCCAAGTACGTCAATTAGATGTTACGTTCCAGGAATAGGTGCTACAGGTTAAGACGGAAAAACTCAGGGCGAAATTTCCTATAGACAACATGGTATTAGAGGTGGTGTTCAACAACAATCAGGTAGTTGTTTCCTGATTCTGAGCTGCATTTTCCTTGTCTGTGAAATGGGGGAAATAATAATACCTATCTCACTGTGCTATTGTGATTGAGATCACCTTATGTGATCTCACGCAGCACTATGTCTGGAACGTAAAGAGTGCTCAGTAAACCCGAGCGCTAACATCATCGTGATGATCATCGGCACAGGGTCTGGAGTCCGACCGCCTGAGTTCAAGTCCTAGCTCTGTCATGTGCTAGGTGGGTAATCCCGGAAAAGCTATCGAACCTCTCGGTGCCTCATTTCTCTCACGTATAGAACGGGAGTGCCGCCATACCAGGGCCTATGTCATGAGGTTGTTGTCAGGATCAGATGAGACAATGTATGTCTTAGGCCCCTCTTCCCATTCACAGCCAAATTTCTTGAAAGGAAGGTTTCCCCCCTCTGGTCTCCTCGTTCCCTCCTCTTGCCCTCCACTGGTGATGCTCTCGGCAAGGTCACGGACAGCCTCATTGTTGGTAGAGCCCGTGGACATGTTTTTACCTGACCTGTGTGTAGCCTCAGCACACCCTGACTGCTTCCTTCTGGAAACACTCTTTCCCTTGGCCTCCAGGCTACCACCCGCTCTGGCTTTCTCATCTTTTCTTTCTTGTTTGTGCATAGCCCTCTTCCTCAGGCTATTCCGTTGATATCTGTGCCTCTTGGGAATTTGTTCAGGCTTTTTCTTATTCTACACACTCTTGTTTTTCAAGAAAATCTTAATTCCAGCGTAGTCAACATATGTGTTCTATCAGTTTCAGGTGTACAATGTAGTGATTCAACAATTACATACATCACCCGGTGCTCATCATGACAAGGCCATTCTACCCACTCTTTTGGGTGCTCTCTCCTGTTCCCATGGCTGATAATTCTCACGCAAATGTGTGACTTCTTTACATAGAGTGAGCTCAAGGCCCATATATTCACCTATTTTGGTGATTCACCCTGAAAATCTAATAGACACCCAACTCAACATGTACAAAATTGAATGCAGCACTGCCCCCCATGCTCCCCCAAACTTCTTCTCCTATGTTCCCTGTTGACTATGCCAGGAATCTGGGGTCATATTTGACTCCTACCCTTCCCTTGCCCTATCAATCTATCCTTAAGAGCAGGGGCCTGCTACTAGTTGAGGGGTCTTGGGTAAATTATTTAATCTCTCTGACCTCAGTTTCCTCAGCCGTGACCAACTCAAAGGGTTATCGTGTGGATCAAGTGGTTGTGCAACTAAAGTGCGTACTACAGAGCCTGACACAAAATAATCACTAGCTGTTGTTATTAATTACATCGTCAACACCTCTCCAATCTTTACATTTCTACGTAGTCCCTGCTGTCACTCTGGTACTCGAGGCCACCTTCGTTTCTCACCTGTAACCTATCATCGTCCCTTTGCTGACCACGGCTTCTTTTGTGGTCTCCTACTGATCTGTCTTCCCCAATATAGCCAGAATGATATTTCTGAAATATAAATTAGATTATATGTCTTCCCTGCTGAAACCCATTTGGTGGTTCCCCACTGCCCTCAGGATAAAGCCCAGACCCCCTAACTTCTCCAGCTCCTGTCTAGGCACACCCTTCTCTCCTACCAGGGTCTTTTCATATCCTTCGAGTACACCGCTATTCTCTCTGACTCCCTCCTTTACCTGGTAACTCTTACTGATCTTTCAAGTCTCAGTCTTAGATATCCTCTCCCCCACCCGCTCCCTGGCCACTTGAAACTGGTTTAAGCATCTCTCTATGCTCCTATAGTACCCTGGGGTCATTCACTCCTATGGCCCCTGTAGCACTGAATTAACATGACCTGTTTCTCTGCCTGTCTCCCTGAAATCTAAGTCCCCGAGGGCAGGAAATGTGTCTTTTCCAGCATTGCATTCTCAGTGCTTTGCATGATTCCTGGTTCATGGCAAATGTTCAAGAAATATTTGTTGGATGAGTAAAAATATTATCGAAAAGCCAACAGGCCACTTTGATCTAGAAATGTCATATGTCATCATTTTTTATTCAACCATAAATCACAAACCTGTTCACCTTAAAGCTTTCTGAAGCATATGGTAATCAACATAAGTAGGTCGTACTACAAGGATGTTCCTTCCTCTCCCGAAAGAGTTTTCTCATTAACCACCCGTTGTCACTTTTGTATCTCCCTCACGCATAAAGTTCTTATTTTTCTGGTTGTAAATGTCAGATACTTAATGACAGAAATTCAGTACCAAGTACAGGACCCAGGGCGAACTACCATTTGGGGCCCGGAGCCAAGACAGTCTGTTGTTCCAGAGTACGTTTGAAAGTGAACTACCACAATGGCATAATTCGTGCGCGGTCTACTGTTGAAGTGCTGTACGGGATGTCATGGGTGTAGATGGCTGAACTCTGGAAGAGAAATCAGAGGAAAACAAACTGCTATAAGATGAAGGCTGGCTGGAGTGCTCGCTCCGCGAGGAAGAAGAGACTGATTGGTTCCATCCCTATGCTTGGGTCATTGCAATGTGATCAGTGGGATATATATATTTGGTTGACCTTTTTCTGCCTCTACACTACTTCTTGAAAAATGTTTTCCTACCATCCCGGGAGTAGGAAAAATGTACCGGAAGCCAAGATTTTATAGGCAATACTGTGAAATTGGACATGTTGGTGATGTATCATGCTCAGAGTATTTCCGATAAAACCTGGTGAACTCATAACACATATTTTCTGTTGTGATATTACTTTGTATCTTAACACTCGTAAGAAATAAGATACGAGACACAGGATGTCACCAAGAACTGGAAGAATCGTGGCCAAATCTCAGACATGGGCCAACTGGTCAGAAATATTCTAGGATTTGGGATCTGAAATGGATAGCTAGAATGTTTGAATCCCCAGGGCCCAGGCCAGATGGCATTTAAAGACTAACCTGTAGCTGTAGACAGCTGAGAGGGGCATGTGCATGCTTGCATGCATGAAAGAGAGAGAGAGAGAGAGAGCGCACAAAGAATATATTTCTCTCATTAAGGATCTGATATTTGCAACCAGAAAGCTAATAATTGTGAGTCTATGTGTCTGTGTGTGTGTGTGCTATAAACATGACAACTGGTGGCCAATGGGAGAACTCGGGGAATAATTTGCCTCAGAATATATCCAGATGAAGGTCAAATGGTGCACCCCTGCTCCCTCCTCCTGTTCGAGGGTGATTAAATCAGGGCAGAAAGAATGCTTCTCTCGCTTTCAACTGCATATCTAAGTTGGAATTCATGTCATGAACTACTCAAGTTCCTTTCTGGAAAGAGCGTCACTTGCTCCAGAACAGAAGTTTAGAAAAGCAGAAGCCCAGCCAGTTGGGGAAACTCCCCTCTTCACTCCTATCCATCCCAGCATCACAGACATGCCGAAGCCATCCGTCCGTCCGTCCGTCCGTCCGAGGTAAGTCCCAGGACAATACTCTGTTCTTGGAGAAGGGAGCCTAGTCGGTGAGCTGACGGAGGATGTGCCCCATCATAGTGATCCATTTTTCAGTCTTACAGAAAAAGATTTTGTTGTCTTCTGAAAAAAAAGTTAAGAGTTTAACACTATTGGACGTCAAGGTTCCATATGATTGATCATTGGCTTCTCAAATCCAAAACATACTGAGACTGTTAGAAGATTCAAGGAAATATGAACCCGTTAGAGACTATATCTTCGAAGCATTATTTTCCAAGGTTCTCTTGCTGCTTTAAAATTCTGATTAAGGGGCGCCTGGGTGGCGCAGTCGGTTAAGCGTCCGACTTCAGCCAGGTCACGATCTCGCGGTCCGTGAGTTCGAGCCCCGCGTCGGGCTCTGGGCTGATGGCTCAGAGCCTGGAGCCTGTTTCCGATTCTGTGTCTCCCTCTCTCTCTGCCCCTCGCCCGTTCATGCTCTGTCTCTCTCTGTCCCAAAAATAAATAAACGTTGAAAAAAAAAATTTAAAATTCTGATTAAGAAGGTCCTTTATGGCTTGACTTGGTCTCTGTTTAGCTGACTTGGAAAAGGCCTTCAAAGCATGAGGCGTTGGTGCTACCTGGATGAGTGTTCATTAACAGTTTCCTGAGCAGAGAGGGAGCGAGGTTTCGTGGTGCCTAAAAGCATTTATAATGTTTGGTGGGGAGGAGGACTCCTGAGAAAAAGAATACAAAAATACCTTTGATAGATTTCACAATAACACGTGATCGTGTGAACACACTGCTGTCGGGCCCCTCCCAGTGATGGGTCTTCACCCACATTCCCTTCATGGTAAATCTGCCTTGTGCTCCCAGCATTCCAAAAGATGCTCATACGTTGAATAGGGAGGGTGCGAGGAGGGTCAAGAGAGGCATGCTGGTGATGGTAAAGGTCAATGTATTAAAAACAAGAAAAGCAACCCCAGTTGTTGAAAGACATGGGAACTCTCCATCGTGCGTGAAAGAGGCACTACATTCCTGAAAATGTTGACAGCAAGCTTGTCTCTACCCTCAGATGCTGCTGATTAGATCTGCTTATATATTTTTGTTTTCTTGGTCTGGTCTCAAGAATCCTTTTATGTTTCTTCACTACGTGCCATGGATAGAACCGAGGCAGTCCAAGATGGCCACTTAAGAAACTCTTCATTGCTGAGCTAGAAAACATCTACACTAGCGTTCAACTCTGTGAATGCTGCTCACCTGTTCACCCCACAGACTTTACCTTTGACTGTTATCTGACTGCCTAAAAGAGGGAAAATAGCCATGCCCTTAAAGCTTATTATTAACCAGCACTTTAAAGGGATAGAGAATTTAATGGTCTTATATGGATTCTGATTTGTGGAGGTATTAAAACAGTGGCCTTTTAAAGCTTAGATGTCGCCCACGAGGTGGCTATATATACTTTTTTAAAGGTCAATATTCCACAAATCATAACATAGCAAGTACCTAATTATTGTGGAAAACCAGAGGAAATTTAAGATGCATTTACTGAATGTGTAATCTGTGCCCAGCCGGCACCACCATTTTCCATAGCAGGTGTTGTGTCGGGTTATTTAATCATGAAGCTTTAGTCGTAAGGAGCAATTTCAGGGGACAATTTGCTTCTTGAAAGGCTTCTAAAATATAGGTGGCTGTTTTTTAAAGGAAACCTGCTGTACGAAAACCCAAACTTTACAAAATGGGGAACTTAGGGGGTGATCAATGACATAATAAGTTATTCTTCCTGTAAAAAGAGTAGCCACAGGGTTTCTTTAAATAACACACTTCTCTAGCGTAGTTCAAATTTGGTAGGAAGAGGCTTCTTATGGCCTTGGCTGCTACCCAGCTGTGCCCTGGGAAGGCCTGTTCATCTCTCTTAGCCATAGCTGTCTCTGGCAAAATAGGGATTACAACCGTGAGATTGTGTTGAAGATTTAACGAGATAATTTGTGGAAATATGACCAACACGGTGTCTGACATGTGACAGTTACTCCATAAATGTCTTTTGAATGGGCCGATTTGGAATATTTCTTACAAGACAAGTGGGTTTGCTTCCCTTGGGTTCTTTTATGGATTTCGTGGACTGATGCATTTGTTGTTGTTGTTGTTTTAGGTTTATGAATGACATGGTGGTGAGAATGAAAACTCTACTTTGCACATTTCGGTGAAAGTATCTTTAGTGAACTGTTGTTTTTTTTTAATTTTTTTTTTTAACGTTTATTTATTTTTGAGACAGAGAGAGAGACAGAGCATGAACGGGGGAGGGGCAGAGAGAGAGGGAGACACAGAATCGGAAGCAGGCTCCAGGCTCCGAGCCATCAGCCCAGAGCCCGACGCGGGGCTCGAACTCACGGACCGCGCGATCGTGACCTGAGCCGAAAGTCGGACGCTTAACCGACTGAGCCACCCAGGCGCCCCTTTAGTGAACTGTTTTAAGAACATTTTAGGAAGCCATTGATCAACAACTCCAAATGTAATACTTTCAAATAACTGGGTATAATATAATTTTGATTGGGGATTTCTAGTTCTCAAGACGTGTCCCTGCAAAATTGATCACATCCCCATGTGTCCTTGGCACATTCTATGTGGTCTCAGACTGTGCACATCATTCTCCTGGACGAGACGCTGAGTTCTCAATAAATGCGCGTCAAATTGACCATGATGTCTCCTGCTTAGCTCATGGTGGAAATTTCTATTATTTCTCCCTTTTATTACTGTTTCTCCACCCACCCCCCTGGCTTTGATTACGGGCGATATGGGAACAATTCTCACATTTCTGTCTCCGCCTCCCCTCCTTCTCTCTCACCTCCCATATCCAGATAAGGCCTCCAAATTCTGCCCATTTTTCTTCACCTACCTCATCATCTGAATCCATTCACTTCCTTCTATTCCTGCTGTCACCCTAGCCGAAGCCATCGTTATCTCTCACCTGTACTTTTTTCTTTCTTGTGCCCATTTAGGGCAAATCTCATGTTTAATGTTTTTTTAATGACAACTGTCAGGCACTCGGAAAGACCAAGCAGTATAAGGAACACCCACATAGAGATCACTAGGTTGAACGATTCGTAATATTTTGCATATTTCTTCATTTTGTAAAGTATATCAAGGTGAATTGCCAACATGCACACCTCAATAGAAGCCTCTAAAAGTTAAAGCCATTTTCTTATACAACCACCACAGCATTATCACATCTAACAAATGACCAAGAATTTCTTAATAACGTCTAATGCTTCACGTATTCGTGTTTCCCCAGCTGTCTCCCAAACATCTTTGAAATGTGATCAGACCAGGGAGATCTGATCAAGGACCATGTATTGCATTTGTAATTTCTTTTAATCTAGAGTGTTAGCCTCCCCCAGCTACCCCCACTTTTTTATAAACGTTGAGTTTTTTAAAAAAATTTAAGGTTTGTGTACTTTTTTTTTTATTAAAAATTCCTTTAATGTTTGTTTTTGAGAGAGAGAGGCAGAGTGTGAGCTGGGGAAGGGGCAGAGAGCGGGAGGCACAGAATCCGAAGCAGGCTCCAGGCTCCGAGCTGTCCGCACAGAGCCCGACGCGGGGCTCAAACCCATGAACCATGAGAGCATGACCTGAGCTGAAGTCGGACACTTAACCGACTGAGCCACCCAGGCGCCCCTAGGTTTGTTTACTTTTGAGAGAGAAAGAGAGACAGAGAGTGAGCCGAGGAGGAGCAGAGAGAGAGAGGGAGACCGAATCTGAAGCAGGCTCCAGGCTCTGAGCTATCAGCACAGAGCCTGATGCGGGACTTGAACTTACGAATCACAAGATCATGACCTGAGCTGGAGTCTGACGCTTAACCGACTGAGCCACCCAGGTGCCCCTAAACTTTGAGTTTGTTTGTTTGTTTGTTTTTTTTAAAGAAGTTTCCTTTTTTTAAAAAAAATTTTTTGATGTTTATTTATTTTAGAGAGAGTCTGTGACCAGGGGAGGGACAGAGAGAGGGGGAGACACAGAATCCGAAGCAGGCTCCAGGCTCCGAGCTCCGAGCTGACAGCGCAGAGCCCGACGCGGGGCTCGAACCCACGAACCGCGAGATCATGACCTGGAGTAGACTACAGCCCAGATCCTGGACTTCTGGCTTGACAAGAAGAGCTCAGGCTGTATTTCAGCCTCCACTTGCTCCCGAGTAAAGCCTCTTTGTGCGTGGGCAGCCTGCACAACTGTACATGGGAGCTTTGCTTGCCCTGCCCCATTCAGTTGTCCTCACAGCAGTCAGAGGGAACAACAGCAATCGAATCCCATCACTCACCTGCTTCAAACCACCTCAAATCTTTGCACTGAACTTGAAATAAAAAAAAAAAAAAACAAAAGCTTTAAATAGTCCACAAATTAGGCCCTGCGTGGTCCACTGTCCAACTGTTCTTTTACGAGTCTCAGCCTAGTTCACTAACCTCCACCCGACTGTCCTCCTTATGGTTCCCCAACGCACACGTATCTTTCCGTTCCCACTTGCTCTCCCCCCTTCTTGAGAGATCTTGCCGCGACACCTCAGTCTTCACCTTGACCAGGTTAGGGGTCCAGGTCTGTTGAGCTCACAGTACCCTGCTTTTTCTCTGTACAAAAGACCCAGAGCACAACTTTGGCACAACTATAAATAATTTATTCCTGTGGTCCGTTGTTTAATATTTGCTTCCGTGACTAGGCTGAGAGCGCCAGGGAGACTGAAACCGTGTCTATATTTGCCGTCCTTTTGTACTTAGCAACTTATGCTACCTGGAACATAGCAGGTGCTCATGCAGTGTGTGTTGAATTAAGGGAAGGAAGGCGCGTAGCCGGGCAGACTGAGAAATGGGCGCGCTGACGCGGACCTCCCCGAGTTTCTGAGACGGTTACCCCAAAGAGGACGTGCATCACGCCTGGCACACTGTAGGTGTTCGGCACCTGCTCCACGAAGCACCTCCGCTATTTATAGCCTCGGTGAGGTATTTTGTGGGGGCGTATGAGTGGGGAACAGAGTGGGAAAAGCCTGGATCAGGACATCTCAAAACGATTTCATATGATCCCCTGTGGCTCACTAATACGGGTTCCGTGGTCCTGTCGCATACGCCCAAGGCGTGTTTTTCTGGCGGTCGAAGCTTCTCCTTACACACACACTCTTCCGTTCCCTTTCCAGGTTCTGTGACGATCGTTTATTTAAGGATCCCAGGAGTAGGCATTATGTCTGTCGGCGCCCTCATGGCTGAAATATACTAGTATGTGAACTGGCGGAATTTTTTCTAAAATAAAAAAAAAAAAAATCAAAGTGGCTACTGGTCGTAGGGAAAGAGTCTAATTCCTATTTTAAGGTGTGGTAAGACTCTTTGAGGTGTAGGTCGAAAACGTGTAAAAACGGGTGTTCTCCTTAATCCCTCTGATCATTAGAGTCTAATGGGATCTGCAAAACCTCTAGGAGAGCGGGCTTGGGGGAGTCACAGCGGAATATGACTGATCTGAAAGCCTTTGTGAGGAGCCCTGAATCAAAGTTTGCAGTCGCCCGAGCTTTGAATCCCTCCCTCCAGCCGTCCGGTGACGCCACGCTGGTGGCGTTGACCTCAGGGTCATTCTTTTTTAAACAATTATGTTTAATTTGTGAATGCGATCTCCAAATGCAACAGCCGCCCGCCCTCCCCTTGCCTTCCCTCCGTCCAGGAATGAATTCACAGGCCTCCTGTCCTAAGCCTAAGTCACGGAGACGTTGGCCCGCAGCCTGGCTATTTGAGAGAATAATGAAATGACACCATAAAAGTAGGTCTCGTGGCAATAGGGCTTCTTCTCCGAGTAGGGAAATTGCCAGAGTCTTAGGCTGTATCTGCTCTCCTTCTGGGTTTTGTTTCTCTGGCCAGACTGGGCTTTCTTCCTCTGTCTTTTTTAAAGCGGTCCTCATTTTCGCCTCTCTTTTGCCTCAATGGAAAGAAAGAGAGAAAAAAAAAAGTTTTGTCAGCGCTCCTGTTCCTTTTGTTGTTTTCTTTTTCTCAGAAGTCTTTTTCTGCCTTTCTCCTAATCCCAGTTATGCTCTGTCCTCAATGAATCAGTGGGACTCCCTCTTTGTTCTCTCTCTTTTCTGAACACAGAAAGGTAAAAGCGTAGGACGAGGGACTGGAACTCCGAAGAAGAGAAACCTAGATTTATTTCGATTCAATGCACTTTTTAGGCCGCGTCAGTCATCAGGAAGGAGTTTCAGCGAACGGGACCGAGATCTCCCATTTCCTTACCTGGAACGCTTCGTTTCACTGGTGTCTCTGGAAATAACACGCCTTGACCACACCCTTGCGGTTCTGACGCTCTCTGGAACCTGCTAGTGGTTTCCTGTCCGGGGGCCGTCTCCTGCCCACTTGGGTCGGGGACTTGGCAGTAAGTGCCTGCCTGAGGCAATGCCCGCCCGGGCTCTGGAACGAACTCCGGGATAAGATCATCTGATAACCACACAAGAAGATTCGCCAGTTACCAGAGCACCAAAGCAGCCCGCCGTAGCTTTTTTTAATTCACGTATTTATTTTTGTGGTTTTGTCGGGCATCCACCAAGGAGGCTTGGGACGAAGACGAGAGGCTGTTTTTGTAAAGGCCGACGTGGCTACCCGACGTGGGCCTGCTCCGGGTTGTCATGGTGATGCTGTAGGCCTGAACACTTTCACAGGCTCAACTATGAAGTTTCTGCACGCTGTTGTGGATTCATTTCTCCGCACCCCAACTTCTCCCTCACTTCAGCTGCTTCCTCTTTTGTTTCTCGCTTGATTTACGGCAGGCTGCTGTCATTTAAATAGATGCGCATTTTGGAATTCCTCCTTTCTGCGCCAATGCAAAGGGAAAAATCACCCATGCGGGAGTCATGCTCAAAGAGTTGGTTATTGTTGCTTGCGGGATTTCGACTCTCTGTGGTTGTCGAGCCTAATTCAGAGTAATTCAGGCTCCTCAGTGGGGGCAGTGCATAGCTCCACAGGAAATTATGATAGCGAAAGTCTTCCTGTCGAGCTCTGCACTTGGCACTACAAAGTGCCTCGGGCCGCAGCCACCTGAATAGGGTTGAATTAGACCAGACAACCGCAGCATCCCACTCCTTAATCTATTAGAGCGACATACAAGTGGCAATTGTTGATTGCAAAAATGGGATTAAGAGGCCCTTCAAGCGAATTGATTTTCTTGTGAGACCAAAAAGAGGCAAGAGAAGCCCTCGTTTGAATCACACAGCCAGAAAGTTTCATGAATGGGTTCCACTCCAAATGTTAGGATTAAAGCAATCAGTGCTTCCCCCCATGGGGCGCGCAGGTGAGAGAAATAAACTGCTTCTCCAAAATAGCACATGACACGCGAAAGCCAGGGTTCAGGCATCCGCCTCGCCAGAGTCCCCGGAATAAAGTAGCCGCTGGAAAGCTGCCTAATAATGGGCCACAGACAGATGATGCCAGTGGTTCCTCTGGGCCCTGCGCGAGCTAGCGTCAGCTCCAGCCGGGGTTTGGTGGGGAGTCAGGTGAGTCACTGACATTTTTCATGATTCGGTCTCTGATTTGCCCGTGATGACGCTCCTCTCCCTCCGGGGTCCGCAAAGAGCATGGACCTCAAGTGGCCTTAGATTTTCGTCTCTGGATTCCTTTGGAGAACGTAACGAGATTCTCTGCTTGTTGGATTCAAATGCCGTCTCGCTTTTTCCAAAGTGCCGTTTAATTTGGAAGGACATCTATCATAGTCACTTGTCTTCTGAAAGCCAAATGGCACACCGCCCGGCCTCTGCCCCAGGGTGATTCCACAGGCCCTGAAAACACAAACTCCGTTCGTCTGACGCCCAAAGCTGGAACACATCATCTCAGGCTGATTGAAAACCGATCAGGAGCCTGAAAGAAAACACGTAGCGGGTCCGCACGCGCAAGCGCCCATATTCTGATAGCGAAAATGACGCTGAGGATCTCTCGAACGTTGGTTGCTAGCATATCGTGCATCACAAATGTATCTCGAGCGATCATTTATCTGGCGGCTTTAGCTGTCAGGAAATCCAGGGGTGTGGAGAATAGAAATGACACCGTGATGCCAGCTGGGGAAAAGAAAGTGACCAGAGCAGATGGGGGAAGGCTCCTATTACCTCTGCCTTTAGGATCTGTCACATCCTAACCAGCAGCAGATAATTTGGAAAGCCCGAGCCCTTTGACAACACAAGTGGCGACCGGCGGTTGAAAGGTGTTAGAAGAGGCTCCTGTTTGGGAAGATAAACATCACTCCAAGGGACAATGAACTCTGTGCAGATCTGAGACCTCTCAGAGGAAAATCCTGGTCCGTGAATGTAGTAAATGAGAGTGTCCGCCTTTCCCTCACCTATCAGCCCAAGGGGCTGGGTGGGGGGTGGGGGGGGGAGATGTGATGACGGGGGAAGGCCACCTTTGTTTACAAGCACAAAGGGGACCGGCTCTCCTGTCCCCAAAGGTCGCTTCAAAGATCCTTTGGGGGGAAAAAATGGCACAATTTAGACATTTGATGCGCCCTCCGCATACTGACGCCGTAACTTTTAAAAGCCCAGCCTACCAAGCTGGTCGGCGAGGTGTTCTTTATTTTTGCCCGGGGAATGTTTTTTTTGTTTTTTGTTTTTTTCTTTTCCCCTCCCGTCTCGTTTCGTCTTCTTAACCTGTGGAGCCTGAAGCCAAGGGCCACATCAGAAACTGCTTGATGGAGTTGTTATGGCGTTGTGAGTCTGGAAAGCCCGCCGAAGCTCGTGTCCTGACGCATGGGGAGCACTGTTTTTGGCAGGATTTTCTGACGCATGTGTGCGGGGGTGGGGGCGGGGGGGACAAAAGGGAGCCAGTGCCGGAGGGACCTCACCATTGTTCTGCAGTATTCCAGCAGCTACCTTGGCAGGTGGAGGTTTTTTTTGGTTTGGGGTTTTGTTTTTCTTTTTTGGTTTTTTTTTTTTTTTTTTTTTTTGGCTTTTTGTTTTGAAGGGAGGTCCTTGTTTAGACAACGTTTGCACAGAGGCTCTCCATAGATTCGCAAATGTGAAACTCGCCCGGAGAAGAAAGGACGTGGGCATTTACATGAAAATATAATGGATAGATTTCATGTTCTCCTTCCTCTGCATATTCAAGGAATTCTTTTTCTGGGTGTATTTCACTTGTAACAGCCTTTATTTAAAGCTTAATTCAGAGGAACCACAGTTTGTTAGGTCTTTTCTTTCCCTCTGGATTTTCTCTAAACCCCGAAAGCAGAGGCGTTGGCCTGCATATAACATAGCAAGTATGGGCTACAGTAAGTAATAATTGTATATTTATCATAATGTTGCTTTCCCGGAACGCTATTCATTAACTGCCCCGTATTTAATTATGCCGAAATTAGCACAGGGGAGTCTTTGGCTAGTGTATTTGCACATGTTATCAATTATGTGCTAATAAATTAATTTGCTTTTCAGGATTCACCAGAGGCACCGGTTGGGCCTCTGCGCGCCTGCTTGACTGTTCTGACTTTGAACAGGTTTATTCAGCTGCTGTCTGCTAAGCCCCACAGAAAAGGACAAAGGCTGCTGATCGGCCTTTTATGGCTTATTGGAAACTGGTGGTCCGCACTGAAGCTCTGGTCAGTGATTAACCCGCGAGAAAACAAACTACACAAGGCTAAGTTGATGTTGGAGGAGGAATGCGCTCACTTCATTAAGGCTTGAAGAGGAAACCTTTTCTTCTTCAGCGCTTGTTCAAAACTTTTCAGGTCTCTATTTAATCACGTAATTCTCTCTAAGTAGCGAGAGAAGCCTGGTGCACAGCAAGTGCTCTTTGGCCACATGACAACTTCGAAAGATAAATGATATATAAATATCTTCATGGTTTTGTGCGCGGAGGAAACCAATTCTCAGTACTTCACAGAGCAGGACCCTGTGAGGCTAATCTGCTTGTTTTCTTTATCAAAAGGAATAGCCGGGGACCCTGCGTGCGACTTCAGGGGCGCCAACAGTGGTCTTCATATTTCTTCTGGGCTTTGCTTTCTTTGATAGGGTTTTTGAAAATGCGGGTGAAAGGTACCTCCGGCCCTCCCCGCGAGTCCAAACAAGGATTGGAAAGAGGCTGTGGAGGGGAGAGAGCGAGGAAGAGGCCTCAGATGATACAAATGACTGCAGAATTGGAAGATAAATCTCTTTGCAGCTAGAACACAAGGTAGAACCGGGTCTGCGTTGCCTGGTTCTGTTTTGGGGAGTTGCTTTCCTAGCATCATCTAGTCGAATCTCTCTCTCTCTCTCTCTCTCTCTCTCTCTCTCTCTCTCTCTCTCTCTTCGTCTCTTGCACACGCGCACGAGTGGCAACCTCAACTTTGTAGACCATGAATACAAATCATAGATTTATGCAGATTTACATGACTTAGTTCGGGTTTTGGCAACATACCGCTCTTGGGGGATGGGGCAGGGACTTCATGGTCTTGAATTAGAAGTCAGTGAAGATAGAGAAGAGGTAAATGTCAAGGGATTTCACTGGTGCCTTCCCGTTCTGAACTGTAGGATGAAACTCACTGTTGTTTTGATCAAGCACAAACTGAGGGCCTCTGTCGCGGTTTGGGGGACATCTAGCCATCCTCCCTCACTTTGTCACTGCTATGTTTTTCCTATTAGATCTTGAAATGGTGCTCGATGGCTCCCTCCCACTCCCGGACACACATACTCACAGGCACAAGCGCTCCTAAGACGTCGTTACGGGAAGACGTTCAGTTAATCGGGAAAATACGCAATAAATGTGTAGATTGCATATCGAGGAGACACGTTTCACGAAATCTCCATTATCATCTGGTGTATGTCGGTCTTGAGAAAACTCACAATCACCGGAGGATGAATCAAGGGAGAGGAAGGGTTCTCCTGGTGCCTGCACAACCGAAGCTCTGGTTTTCTGGCATCTTCTGTCCTCTACGCTACTTATAATCTGTATCTCTTCCTCTTTCCATGCCTTCCCCACTCCCTTTAGTTGCAGTGAGAGGATCTGACAAAGCTCTCTGGCTTTGTGGCAGGACCGAACTTCTGGTTTGGGTGTCATCTAAATAATCTTTCTTTACCGCTGTGACTTTATGCAGTGACTCCACGCCATTATCTTTTCTCCACCCCCACTAGTAGCCACCGATGTCATTAACGCTGTCCACTTGCTGATGTGTTGGAATGTCCCCCGGTTAACGGTTTGATTCTTTCACATAAATGTTACATGAGTGCTTTGCAAACTCTCGTGTGTACCACGAATCACCGGGGGAATCTTGTTAAAAGTGAGATTTTGACTCGAGAGATGTGAGATGGGGCCTGAGATTCTGCATTTCTTTTTTTTTTTTCTTAATGTTTATTTTTGAGAGAGAGAGCGCATGAGCAGGGGAGGGGCAGAGAGAGAGAGAGAGTGGGGGAGACAGAATCCAAAGCAGACTCCAGGCTCTGAGCTGTCAGCACAGAGCCCGCCATGGGGCTTGAACCCACAAACCATGAGATCATGACCTGAACCGAAGCTGGACGCTTAACTGACTGAGCCACCCAGCCGCCCTGAGATTCTGTATTTCTAACAAGCTCCCAGACGATGCTGCCGGTCCCCGGACCGCACTTTGAGCAGCAAGGCTCCACGCTGGTTTTTCCCAACCACACTTTAAAAGCAGGGTGTCTGGGGTGCCTGGGTGGCTCAGCTGCTTAAGCTTCTGCCTCATGATTTCAGCTTAGGTCATGATCTCACGGTTTGTGAGATCGAGCCCTGCACTGGGCTCCGTGCTGACAGCGTGGAGCCTGCTTGGGATTCTCTGTCTCCCTCTCTCTCTCTGCCGCCCACATGCACATACACTCTCTCTCTCTCTCAAAATAAATAAACGCTTATGAAAAAATAAAAGCAAATTTGTGAAAATGCTGGGTTGGTAGAGAATCAAGCATCTGAATCCAGGCACAAAAATTTAAGCAAAGTTATTGAGAGTTAAAAGGTGCCCTAGCATCAGGGCATATATCAAAATCTTAACGTGAACTAGGTCCTTCTAACATTCATAGAAGAGCTTGCCCGCGAACACATATGCTTTTGTATATTTTCAAAAATTAAACTTTGTGATAACTACGGGCAATGAAAAGGAACGGTTTGTGCCAAACTCCACAATTGGGGGGGAAAAAGCCAGAGCTCACTAAATGACCTATCATTATAGGATTTTAAAATGTTAAGGAAATTCACTACTAAATCACATCTTGGTAGCGTCATTTGTAAAGAAAGTGTTCTCAGCTGGGTGAATATTTTAGCCCTATAGTGGTATTTCAGAGCAGTCTTTTAAGATCGCTGTAGTATTTATTCTAATTTATTTCAGCTTCTGAAATTTTCTGAGTAATGAGGTTTGTTAGAGTGGATGCTGGGCCAGCTGTATATCTTAATCTAACCTACTGTTCCCCACCTTCACCCCGTTATCCCTAAGATCTTTAGGAAAAGATTTTCCACAACCTTTTGAGGCAAATTTTTAAGAACTAAATCTTACTACAAACCATAGTAGATTATGCTGCAGTTTAGGCCATTATTATTTTGTTTCGCCAACCGCAAAATATTTGTAACGTATCTGCTATCACCCCCAGATAGTGCTAGGTACCAGGGCAGAAAAAAGAATTTTTTTTCTTTTTTGGAGTACAACAGAGTACAAACAGCTGTATAAAAGAATGAGGCACAGTCTATGAACTGATATGGTGTAATTTCCAGGACATCTTATGAAGTGTAATGGAAAAGTGCAAAATATGGCATGCTCTTTTTTGTGTAAAAAATAACAATATACGTGTGTGTGTGTGTGTGTGTGTGTTACAAAAACAAACAGAAAAAGGATAAAACAGAATCTATGGGCTTAGTGGAAACTAGGTGGAGAGCATAGGAATAGAAGAAAAACTTCTCTAGTGGTAGCTTTTTAGATACTTTTGACTTTTTAACATGTAAACATTTTATAAATTTCAAAAATTCAGTGAAAAGGGATGAAAAATCTTAAAACTTAGTACAAACAGAAACAAATAGACAAGTAAATGTCACATTTATAACAAACGACAGAGAGAAAAGGAAATTCATTTTTTTCCCAAAAATTTTAACATAGTTCTCTGACGATATACATCTTTAGCAGAATATGTTCTAAGGACAAAAAGAGCTGCCAGGTAATCGTAATCTTAGTACATATTGTTAGTATCACATCATAGTTGTGCATTTATGTCCACCTAAGGAGGAAGCAAGTAAGTAAATGTATTAATGTTACTAGGAACCCAGATTTTCATGGTACAAGAAAAGGGATTTAAGTAGAAAGTATCTAAAAGTAAAGGAAAGCCCTCTAATGTTAAATTTGAGTCAAGAACATCAGTGTGATTTTTATTTTATATATGCATATATGTTTTTCCTAGCTCAATTCACTCAAAAGACTTAGAAGTAATGATACCCCAGTGACAATGATACCTGGAGCTCAGATGTTGGTTTCTTTCCTTTTTTCTTTCAGGACGTCTGCTGATTTGATTTGATTTGATGTGATTTTTAAAATTTACATCCAAGTTAGCATGTAGTGCAATAATGATTTCAGGAGTAGAATTCAGTGATTCATCCCCTGTGTACACCAGTGCTCGTCCCAACAAGTGCCCTCCGTAATGCCCATCTCCCCACCCAATACCCCTCTAGCAACCCTCAGTTTGTTCTCTGTATTTAAGAGTCTCTTATGTTTTGTCCCCCTCCCTGTTTTTATATTATTTTTGCTTCCCTTCCCTTATGTTCGTCTGTTTTGCACCTTAAATTCCACATGAGTGAAGTCATAGGATATTTGTCTTCTGTGACTAATTTCACTTAGCATAATACCCTCCAGTTCCATCCACGTAGTTGCAAATGGCAAGATTTCATTCTTTTTGATTGCCGAGTAATATTCCACTGTATGCCTATATCTATATCTATATCTATATCTATATCTATATCTATATCTATCTATATCTACACACACCACATCTTCTTTATGCTTTCATCAGTGGATGGACATTTGGGCTCTTTCCATAATTTGGTTATTGTTGATAGCACTGCTATAAACGTTGAGGTGCACGTGCCCCTTCAAAACAGCACACCTGTATCCTTTAGATAAATACCTAGTAGTACAATTGCTGGGTCATAGGATAGTTCTATTTTAAATTTTTTGAGGAACCTCCATGTTTTCCAGAGAGGCTGTAGCAGTTTGCATTCCCACCAGCAGTGGAAAAGAGATTCTCTTTCTCCGCATCCTCACAAACATCTGTAATTGCCCGAGTTGTTCATTTGAGCCATTCTGAGAGGTGTGAGGTGATAGCTCATTGTGGTTTTGATTTCTAATTTCCCTCATGATGAGTGATATTGAGCATATTTTCATGTGTCTGTTAGCCATCTGGATGTCTTCTTTGGAAAAGTGTCTACTCAGGTCTTTTGCCCATTTCTTCCCTGGATTGTTTGTTGTTTGGGTGTTGACTTTGGTAAGTTCCTTATAGATTTTGGATACTAACCCTTTATCTGATATGTCGTTTGCAAATATCTTCTCCCATTCTGTCCGGTTGCCTTTTAGTTTTGCCGATTGTTTCCTTTGCTGTGCAGAAGCCTTTTATTTTGATAAAGTCTCAATACTTTATGTTTGCTTTTGTTTCCCTTGCCTCCGGCGACATGTCTAGTAAGAAGTTGCTCCTCCTGAGGTCAAAGAGGTTACTCCCTGTGTTCTGCTCCAGGATTTTCATGGTTTCCTATCTCACATTTAGGTCTTTAATCCATTTTGAATTTATTCTTGGGTATGGTGTAAGAAAGTGGCCCAGGTTCATTCGTCTGCATGTCGCTGTCCAGTTTTCCCCACACCATTTGCTGAAGAGACTGTCTTTATTCCATTGGATATTCTTTCCTGCTTTGTCAAAGATGAGTTGGCCATATATTTGTGGGTCCATTTCTAGGTTCTCTATTCTGTTCCGTTGATCTATGTGTCTGTTTTTGGACCAGTACCATACTGTCTTGATGATTACAGCTTTGTAATATAGCTTGAAGTATGGAATTGTGATGCCTCCAACTTTGGTTTTCGTTTTCAGGATTGCTTTGCCTATTTGGGGTCTTTTCTGGTTCCCTACAAATTTTAGGATTGCTTGCTGTAGCTCTGTGAAGAATGCTGGTGTTATTTTGATAGGGATTGCATTGAATATGTAGATTGCTTTGGATCGTATTGACATTTTAACAATATTTGTTCTTTTATTCCATGAGCGTGGAATATTTTCCCATTATTTTGTGTGCCTTCTTCAATTTCGTTCATAAGCTTTCTACAGTTTTCAGTGTATAGATATTTCACCTCTTTGGTTACGTTTATTCCTAGGTATTTTATGGGTTTTGGTGCAATTGTAAATGGGATCAATTCCTTGATCTCTCTTTCTGCTGCTTCATTATTGGTGTATAGAAATTCAACTGAGTTCTGTGCATTGATTTTATATCTTGCAATTTTGCTGAATTCATGGATTAGTGCCAGCAGTTTTTTGGTGGAATCTTTTGGGTTTTCCACATAGAGTATCATGTCGTCTGTGAAGAGTGAAAGTTTGACTTCCTCCTTACTGATTTGGATGCCTTTTATTTCTTTGTGTTGTCTGATTGTTAAGGCTAGGACTCCCAACACTACGTTGAATAACAGTGGTGAGAGTGGACATCCCTGTTGTGTTCCTGACCTTAGGGGGAAAGCTCTCAGTTTTTCCCCATGGAGGATGATGTTAACAGTGGGTCTTTTGTATGTAGCTTTTATGATCTTGAGGTATGATCCTTCTATCCTTATTTTCTTGAGGGTTTTTATCAAGAGAGGATGCTGTATTTTGTCAAATGCTTTCTCTGCATCTATGGTTCTTATTCTTTCTTTTATTAATGAGGCGTGTCACATTGATTTGCAGATGTTGAACCAGCCCTGCATCCCAGGTATAAATCCCACTTGATTGTGGTGAATAGTTATTTTAATGTATTCTTGGATCCGGTTGGCTAGTATCTTGTTGAGAAATTTAAAAAATTAATGTTTATTTATTTTTGAGAGGCAGAGAGAGACAGAGCATGAGAGGGAAGGAGCAGAGAAAGGGAGACACAGAATCCGAAGAAGCTCCAGGCCTTAAGCTGTCAGCACAGAGCCCAGCATGGGTCTTGAACTCACAAACTGTGAGATCATGGCTTGAGCCGAAGTCAGACACTTAATTGACTGAGCCACCCAGGCACCCCTCTTGTTGAGAAATTTTGCATCCATGTTCATCAGGCAAACTGGTCTGTAGTTCTCCTTTTTAGTGGGGTCTTTGTCTGGTTTTGGTATCAAGGTAATGCTGGCCTCCTAGAATGAGTTTGGAAGCTTTCCTTCTATTTCTATTTTTTGGAACAGCTTCGAAAAAATAGGTGTTAACTCTTCCTTGAGGAGTTGGTGGAATTACCGCAGAAAGCCATCTGGCCCTGAACTCTTGCTTTTTGGGAGATTTTTAGTTATTAATTCAGTTTCTTTATTGGTTATGGGTGTGTTCAAATTTTCTATTTCTTCCTGTTTCAGTTTTGGTAGTGTATATGATTCTAGGAATTTGTCCATTTCTTCCAGATGGCCCATTTTACTGGCATATAATTGCTCATGATATTCTCTTATTATTGTTTTTATTTCTGCTGTGTTGGTTGTGATCTCTCCTCTTTCATTCTTGATTTTATTTATTTGGGTCCTTTCCTTTTCCTTTTTGGTCAATCTGGCTAGGGGGTTATCAATTTTGTTAATTTTTTTTTCAAAGAACCAGCTCCTGGTTTCATTGATCTGTTCTGTTTTGGCTTTTTTTTTTATTCCAACAGCATTAATTTCTGCGCTAATCCTTATTCTTTCCTGTCTTCTGCTGGTTTGGGGCTTTATTTGCTATTCTTTTTCCAGCTCTTTCAGGTGTAAGGTTAGGTTGTGGATCTGAGACCTTCCTTCCTTCTTTACGAAGGCCTACATTGCTATATACTTCCCTCTTATGACTGCCTTTGCTGCATCCTAGAGGTTTTGGGCTGTCGTGTTATCATTTTCATTGGCTTCCATGTACTTTTTAACTTCTTCTTTAATTTCGTGGTTACCCCATTCACTCTTTAGTAGGATGTTCTTGAATCTCCAAGTATTTGTGGTCTTTCCAAATTTTTTTCTTGTGGTTGATTTTGAGTTTCATAGCATTGTGGCATGATATGATCTTGATCTTTTTGTACTTGTTGAGGGCTGATTTGTGTCCCAGTATGTGATCTGTTCTGGAGAATGTTCCATGTGCACTCGAGAAGAATGTGTATTCTGCTGCTTTAGGATGAAATGTTCTGAATATATCTGTTAAGTCCATCTGGTCCAGTGTGTCATTCAAAGCCATTGTTTTGTTGTTGATTTTCTGCTTAGATGATCTGTCCGTTGCTGTAAGTGGGGTGTTGAAGTCCCCTATTATTATGCTATTATTAGCAATGAATTTATGTTTGTAACTAATTGATTTATATATTTGGGTGGCTCCACTTTGGGGACATAAATGTTTACAATTGTTAGATCTTGGTGGATAAACCCCTTAATTATGATATAATGCCTTTCTTCATCTCTTGTTACAGTCTTTATTTTAAAATCTAGATTGTCTGATATAAGTATGGCTATTTTAAAATCTAGATCATCTGGGGGTGCCTGGCTGGCTCAGTGGATTAAGCGTCCAGCTTTGACTCAGGTCATGATCTCACGGTTTGTGGGTTCGAGCCCCGTGTCGGGCTCTGTGCTGACAGCTCAGAGTCTGGAACCTGTTTCAGATTCTGTGTGTGTGTCTCTCTCTGCCCCTCCCCTGCTCGCGCTCTGTCTCTCTGTCAAAAATAAACATGCAAAAAAAATTTTAAGTAAAAAAAAAAAAATCTAGATTGTCTGACATAAGTATCGCTATTCCAAATTTCTTTTAGCGACCATTAGCATAATAGATGGTTCTCTGTCCCCTTACTTTCAATCAGATATTGGTTTCTAAGTACCATTCCCCACTAAAAGGAACATTGAAGAATGGCTGATTACAGGGCTGGGATAGTGAAAACTACAAGGTGAGCCTGGAACATCTCATTGTGACAGGAAGAAAGGAAGCTTGAATACTAATGGGGTCAAGTCAGAAGGACACAGGGGTTGGTTTGAAGGGTTCTCAGTGGTCAACTTCAAGACAATTTTAATATCATAAATAATGATCTTAGTAATGGATTATAATACATTGAATTAAAATAAGCCATGAATCTGAAGTGATGGGGTGTCGGGAGGTTGAGAGTAGAAGGAAAGCTCTTCTTTTTAATGTAATACTAATTTTCAAATGTAGAAGAAAGTACAGAATTAGAAACTCAACATTTTCCAACCACCAATGTAGTAATTAATCAGACAAAGATCACCAGTGGGTACAAACTTTCATTGGAACCTGGACTGGGGAAAACACAACAACATAGAAGGCATTTTGGGGACAATTGAGATATATGCTGTATATTAGATGATTTTATAGAATGATTATTACATTTCTTTTTTAAATTTAATTCCAGTATAGTGAACATACAGTGTTATATTTCGGGTGTACAATATAGTGATTCAACAATTGTATGCATTGCTCAGTGCTTATCGTGATAAGTGTACTTTTAAACCTCTTCACCGATTTCCTCCATCCCCCCCACCATCCTTCCCTCAGGTGATCATCAGTATGTTCTCTGCAGTTAAGTCTGTTTTTTCATTTTTCTCTTTTCTCTTTGTTCCTTTGTTTTGTTTCCTAAATTCCACTTGTGAGTGAAATCATATGGCATTTGTCTTTGATTGACTTATTTCACTTAGCATAATACCCTCTAGATCCATCCATGTTGTTGCAAATGGCAAGATTTCATTCTTTTTTAAATTTTAATTCCAGGGCCATTAACATGCAGTGTTATATTAGTTTCAGTTGTACAATATAGTGACTTGACAGTTGTATTACTCAGTGCTCATCAAGATAAACCTACTCTTAATCCCTTTATCTATTTCACCCATCTCCCTACCCACCTCCCCTCTGGTTACCATCTGTTTTATTCTCCAGGATTTCATTCTTCTTTATGACTGAGTAATATTCCATTGTATGTATATATGTCTACATATCTATCACCTCTTCTTTATCCATTCGTCTATTGATGGATACTTGGGTTGCTTCCATAATTCGGCTACTTGTGAATGATGCTGCAATAAACATAGAGTTTGCAATATATCTTTTTGAATTAGTGTTTTTGTATTCTTTGGGTAAATACTCGGTAGTGGCATTATTGGGTTATATGATAATTATATTTTTAATTTATTGAGGAAACTTTGGACTGTTTTGCACAGTGGCTGCACCACTTTGCATTCCTGCCAACAGTGCATGAGCCTTCTTTATCCTCCACATCCTCAACGACACTTGTCATTTCTTGTATTTTTCGTTTTAGCCACTTTGACAGATGTGAGGTAACGTTGTGGTTTTGATTTCCATTTCCCTGATGATGAGTGATGTTGAGCATCTTTTCATGTGTCAGTTGGCCATCTGGATGTCTTCTTTAGAGAAATGTCTGCTTCTGTCTTCTCATTTTTTAATTGGACTATTTGTGGATTTTTTATGGTGATGAGTTGTACAAGTTCTTTATAGCTTTTGGATACTAACCCTTTATCAGATCTGTCATTTGTAAATATTTTCTCCCATTCCATGGGTTGCCTTTTACTTTTGTTCATGGCCTCCTTTGCTGTGCAGAAGCTTTTTATTTTGTTGTAGTGCTGATAGTTTATTTTTGCTTTTGCTTCCCTTGCCTCTGGAGATATATTTAGAAAAATGTTGCTACCGCTGATGTCAGAGAAAGAACTGACTGTGCTCTCTTCCAGGATTTTTATGCTTTCGTGTCTCACATTTAGGTCTTTAATCCATTTTGAGTTCATTTTTGTGTATGGTATAAGAAAGTGGTCCAGTTTTCTTCTTTTGCACGTGGCTGTCCAGTTTTCTCAACACCATTTGTTAGAGACTGTCTTTTTCCCATTGTACATTCTTGCCTCCTTTGTCAAAGATATATAATTGAGCACATAATCGTGAGTTAATTTCTGGGCTCTCTATTCTGTTCTATTGATCTATGTGTCTATTTTTGTACCAGTACCATACTGTTTTGATTCCTGCAGCTTTGTGGTTTATTTTGATACCTGGAATTGCGATACCTCCAGTTTTGTTCTTGTTTTTCAAGACTGCTTTGGTTTTTTGGGGTTCTTCTAATCCATGAACATGAAATATCCTTCCGTTTGTTTGCAACATCGTCAATTACTTTCATCAGTGTTTTCAAGTTTTCCAAGTACAGGTCTTTCACCTCCTTGGTCAAATTCATTACTAGGGATTATAGTATTTTTGATGCAATTGTAAATGAGTTTGTTTTCTTAGTTTCTCCCTCTGCTACTTTATTATTAGTATATAGAAATGCAGCAGATTTCTATATATTAATTTTGTATCCTGTGACCTCACTGAATTCATTTCTCAGTTCCAGTTAGTAGTTTTTTGGTGGAGCCATATGGTTTTCTGTATATAGTATCATGTCATTTGTGAATATGAATGTTTTTTCTATATATAGTATCATGTCATTTGTGAATGTGAATGTTTCACTTCTTCCTTACCAATTGGGATGCTTTGGTTTCTTTTTGTTGTCCAGTTGCTGTGGCTAGGGCTTCTAGTACTATGGTGAATAAAAGTGGTGGGAGTAGACGTCTTTGTGTTGTTCCTGACCTTAGGGTTAAAGCTCTCAGTTGTTCACCATTGATGTTAGCTGTGGGTTTTTCACTTAAGGCCTTTATTAGGTTGAGGTATGTTTCCTCTAAACATACGTTGTGGAGGGTGTTTTATCATGAGTAGGTGTTGTACTTTGTCACGTGCTTTTTCTCTATCTACTGAAATGATCATATAGTTTTTATCCTTTCTCTTGTTGATGTGGTGTCTGATTATTACATTTCTTGGGGATGACAATGGGATTGTGATTATGTAGGAGACGGTTCTTGTTCTGAGATCTGTGTTGAAGTATTTAGGGGTGAAATCTCATGATGTTTGCAAGTTGTTTTCGAATATATAATACACGATATATGTGTGTCATGATATGTGATATCCCTACACATACATATATGTATGTATAAGAGAAGGCAAAGGCAGCTAGATGCTAACAAATTGGTGAATCCAAATGAAGGGAATACAGGGATTAAATGTACAAATCCTTCAACTTTCCCGAATGTTTAGCATTCTTCAAAATAAAACCGTATGGGTGTGGGGGAGGACATTTTGTCATCCACAGAGTTGCTGGAAAGGCGGGAGAACTAGACTCAGAAAATAAGTGGGAACAAGGGTGGGTCAGAGCCAGAGGCGCAATCACGTTACAAGTCCTATAATGGGGACACCGCTGCAGCTGCTCTGGAGCCCTGTCCCCCAGAGTGCCGAGCCTAGACACTGGACCAGTCTGCAGCCTCCACTACAGTTTCTCCCTGTCTCTGCTTCCATGTGTCACTAGGTCCCATGCCTCTGATTGACCGATCTTTAGATCATGTGCCCACACCCTGATTGTAGGAAGCGTCGAGAAAGGCTTTTTCTAGCTTCTTTCTTAGCCACCTCTGCCTCACTCAGACTCATTTGATGAGAGGTTCCCTAAACATAAGATGTACCCATACATCAGAAGGAGGTTCAGAAGCTGTCTTTTTTTTAAATTAATTAATTAATTTAGAGCACATGAGCAGGGGAGAGGCAGAGAGAGGGAGAGAGAGAGAATCCCAAGCAGGCTCCACACTGTCATCACAAAGCCGCCTGATGCGGGACGTGAACCCACGAACTATGAGATCATGACCTGAGCCGAATCAAGAGTCGGACGCTCAACCGACTGAGCCACCCAGGTGCCCCCAGAAGCTGTCTTTCTTTGGCAGCCCTTAGTCTAAGCTAAAAATCATAAAGGGCTAGACCGTGTAGATCATTATGAAGTCACTAGTATCATATCATTCCCCCATCATCACCTAGAAGGGCCCTTCTGTTCTAGTTCAAACCCTTAGCTGATCCTGCTGATTATATGAATGCAAACCCAGGTAGAGCACAATTGGTCTTTGGAAATTAGCGAACAGTTGAAACAGAAAAGATAAACAGAGATGTGAGGCCCTTGTGAAATTACCCAGAATTCATACATCATAAAGTGTAGAGTAAGTTATTTGGAGTAAATTATGCAGCCCAAAAGGTTATCTACATGAGATCCAGGTGTGTCCTTAGTTTTCATCTAGAAGCAAACAACCTTAAATGAGCTAAAGGCTTGGAAGTCAGAGTAGGTTATGAAAGTTAGATGCTCTATGTTCACATAGATAAATGGAAGGACCAACATGGAGACAAAGTATTGTGATGTGAGCACCACCCCGGGGGAGAGAGCCCTGTTGAGCTAATATGAGTACTTGTATTTCCTTGATAAGTCTCTCTCTCATTACTGCAAATACGAAGATGAATAAGGCCCTCTTGGAGAGAGAGACAAGATATACATGAAAAATAAATAACAATAAAAGGTAGGGCATAAAAACCAAATGAGGCGTACAGACAGGTGCCGAAGAAGGTCAGATGAGGGACAAATACTGGGGGGTGGGATGGTGACGTCAGGTTTCCATAAGGAAATGAACATTAGAGGAGGAGTTATCTGCAGTAGAGCCACAGGAGTGGTTGGAAGTTGCCATTCTAAGTAGGCCTAAGAACACGGGCTACGGGGTTTGGAGGCTTGGTTTTGTGTGTGCATTCGGGGGAGAGGGGTAGTGAGGAAGCTGGCCTTCCTGGGACAAAAACATGGAGAGGTTGTCGATTGCGTGGTTAGGGAAGCTAAGGTTCCTTGAGGGTCCTTGAATACAGGGTTTGGGGAAATTGGCTACTAGGTGAGCAGACTTCCTCAACGTTAACCTCTCCATCTTCTTTATTTTATTTGGATGCTGCTTTTATTAGCTTATTTCCTTTCTTCGTGAATTTACTCCTGATTCCTCACCTACAAGTCACACATGAATCCCCTTGTACCACCACGAGACCACTTTCTTACCACTGGAACAGTCCTTTTTAAGGTTTATGGCAACTTCTTTGCTATCACATCAAGCAGCCTATTCTCCACCTGGCACCACTTGAATAGTGTCATTTGTCTGCTCAGCAGCCTTAGTTGACTCATTGTTGGTTTCAGAACAAAGTTTAGTTCCTTAGACAATAATCTGAGACCTCCCGAAGTCTGGCTTCAACTTGCCGTCCAGTTTATACGAATCACTACCATGTATTGGATGATTTCTATGTGCCAGGCACTGAGGCAACCATTTTTCATACGTGATATCATTTAATGCAAAACTCCGTGAGGCAGGTCCAATTACCTTCCATATTTTACATACATGGAAACTGAGGCACAGCTCACAACTGTAGTCTCAGCCTCTCACATGATGTTCATACCTGTATATCCAAATGCTTACTTGACCTCTCCATTTGGATGTAAGGGATATACATCCAAATATCACTTATTTCAAACTTGAAAGATATTTAGAATCAAACCCTGAACCTGCTCCTCCTGTAGTTGTTCTCCACTTGGGGAGATGATAATTCCACTTTTCAAGTTTTTTAGGCCAAAAATCTTGGAGATGCCTTTGATTTTTCTCATCTTTTAAAGCCACACACCCGGTCTATCAGCTCTAACATCAGAATATGTCCATGGGTCGCCTGGGTGGCTCAGTCAGTTAAGCATTCGACTTTGGCTCAGGTCATGATCTCACGGGTTTGTGAGTTGAAGCCCCACATCAGGCTCCCCAACTTGTGTGCTCTCTCATTCTCAAAAATGAATAAACACTAAATATCTATATATCTATATCTAGATCTAGATCTAGATATCTGCAGAATATAACCATTTCTCACCACCCCTACTACTCCTGGTCGAATTTATCCGCCACCTCTCCCCTAGATTTTTGGAATAATTCCATACCTACTGTCCCCACTTACCCCTTTCCTCCCTACTGTAGTTTCTCAACACAGCAGCCCTAGAGAGATCCTGTTAAATAAAAGTCATATTTTGTCATACCCCTGCTCAGAAACTTTCCAATGGCTCCCATCTCACTCAGTGTAAAATCTAAAGTCTATATCATGGCCACTTGTTACGTCCTCAAAGCTGACCCAGTCATCCACTTTTCTCCTCCTCAGTCACTCTTTTCTGGCCACTCTGGTCTCTGTATTTCTTCTTCAAGAATAGAATCTACCCCCCCACCTCAGGGCATTTGCACTTATTATTGCTACAGATGTTTCCCCCAAGCAATCCAAAGAGTTTTCTTCCTTTCTCTCAGGTCTGTATTGAAATGGAAACTCATCAGAGAAACCTTCTAATGACCTGTACAAAACACCCAGCTCCCTTCCATTTATGTCACGGTCTAGCTCTTTAGCCTAATGTATTTTTCTTCGTAGTTAACACTTACCACTAATTGATACAGTAGAATATTGGATTTCAATAAATATTTGTTGAAAGAACAAAAGAAGAGATTTGTCTAGAGGAAATGGAAGAGTCAGTATTTGAAGCCAGAACTATGTGCTTCTATATCTTGTTTCAAACGATTATATGCCACTGTTTCCCTACACAACTTTCTGTTCCAGTCAAACTATGTTAGTGTCCATGGAAGAATCTGGTACCAGTAAGATGATGTGTTTTTTTTTTATCCTGAATCACCTTATATGAACATACAGCCAAACAAACACCAAGAAATTTTGAGTAATATATGTCAAACACACTTATAAATGCATAAAATAGGCTCACAAAGTATAGGAAGTCCTCAGGGACAAGACATGAAGAAGGGACTGAAAACTCAGATGCCTTAAATATTAGAAAATTGAACCAGTAGTATATAAAAAGGATGCTATATCATGGCCAAATGAGATTTATCACAGGAATGTAACAATGGTTTACCATTTGAAAATAAATCAGTTTGGGGCGCCTGGGTGGCTCAGTCGGTTAAGTGTCCGACTTTGGCTCAGGTCATGATCTCACGGTCTGTGGGTTCGAGCCCCGCATCGGGCTCTGTGCTGACAGGTCCGAGCCTGAAGCCGGTTTTGGATTCTCTGTCTCCCTTTCTCTCTGTCCCTCTGCTGCTCACTTGCATGCTCGCTCGCACTCTCTCTCTCTCTCTCTCTCTCTCTCAAAAATAAAGATTAAAAAAATTTTTTTTAAATCAGTTTAATTCACCATATTAAAAGAATAAAGGACAAAAACATAAATAAGACTATCTCAATAAATGCAGAAAAAACTCTTGAGAAAAACTGAGGTCCATTAAAAAAATCTCAGCGAACTAGGGACAGGAAATTTTCTCAAGGTGATAAAATGCATCTGTGAATAACGAATAAGTAACATCATACTCGGTGGTGACGGGCTGAATGCTTTCTCCCAAAGATTAGAAATGAAGCATGGACATCTGCTTTCACTGCTTCCACTTACCATCATATTGGAGGGGCTAGCCAGCAAAATTAGGCAAGTGAAAAAAAAGAGGCAAATAGATTGTAACAGAAGAAATAAAATAGTCTCCATTCAAGGTAGCATGGTTGCCTACACAAAAAAAACCAAAATGCTAAAGGACCTACAGAAAATTTACTGCAACAACAAAGTTAAGCAAGTTTAGAGGATACAGGGTCAATGTACAAATTTCTACCGACTAGCTATGAACAATTGGTAAGTGAAATTTAAAAGGATACCATTTTCAATTGCATCCCGAAACATGGAATACTTAGGGATCAATGTAACAAAGTGTGTGCAAGACTTTTACACAGAGAAGCACAGAACTTTGCCAAGGGAAATTAAAGAACTAAACAAATGGATTGGGAGATTGGCAGATGTTATTGTTAGGACATGAATCCTTCCCAAATTTTCTGGAGTTTCAACACAAACCCAGTTAGAATCTCAGCATAATTTTTTGAAGAAATAGATAATCTGATTCTAAGAGGTAGGACAGAGCCTAGAATAGATCTTGAAGAAGAACAGAGAAGACTTCTGCTATCTGATTTAAAGAATGTCTATAAAGCTATAGTAATCAAAGGAATGTGGTTTTGGCATGAGGATAGACATGTAGAATAGAGTTCAGAAATAAACCCGCAAGTATATGATCAACGGATCTTTGACAAAGGTGCCGAGGCAATTCAATTAGGGCAAGAGTGGTCGTTTTAGCAAATATGCTGGGACAGCTAAATATCTAGATTTTTTAAAAAGGAAACTTGGGGAGCCTGGGTGGCTCAGTTGGTTGAGCAACTGACTCTTGACTTCACCTCGGGTCATGACCTCGGGGTCATGGGAACGAGCCCTGCTTTGGGCTCCATGCTGAGTGTGGAGCCCGCTTGGGATTCTTTCTCTCCTTTTGTCCCTTCCCCACTCGTGTGCACATGCTCGCTCTCTCAAAAACTTTCTTTTTTAAATTTTTTTTTTCAACGTTTATTTATTTTTGGGACAGAGAGAGACAGAGCATGAACGGGGGAGGGGCAGAGAGAGAGGGAGACACAGAATCCGAAACAGGCTCCAGGCTCCGAGCCATCAGCCCAGAGCCCGACGCGGGACTCGAACTCCCGGACCGCGAGATCGTGACCCGGCCGAAGTCGGACGCCCAACCGACTGCGCCACCCAGGCGCCCCAAAAACTTTCTTTTTTAAAAGGAACCTCAATCTTTACCTGATGCTGTACACAAATATTAACTCAAATGGACTATGGACTGAAAGGAAAATGAAAATTACAAAACACCTAGAAGAAAGTATAGGAGGAAAACTTCACAACCTTGATGTAAGAAAGGGTTTCTTAGGACGCAAGAAGCAGAAGCCATAAAAAAGAGGTTAATAAATTTGACTTCACCAAAAAGTTATTTTAATGTTTTTTAACATTTATTCATTTTTGAGGGACAGAGACAGGGCATGAGTTGGGGAGGGGCAGAGAGAGAGGGAGACACAGAATCGGAAGCCGGCTCCAGGCTCTGAGCTGTCAGCACAGAGCCCAACATGGGACTCGAGCCCATGAACCGTGAGATCATGACCTGAGCTGAAGTCAGACTCTTAACCAACTGAGCCACCCAGGTGCCCCTGACTTCACCAAAATTTAAAACTTCTCTTCTTTGAAATATACCTTAAAAAATGAGATGGCAAGTCACAGAATGGGAGAGAAATCTGCAACATAGTACTCTGACAAAGGCCTTGTATCCAAAATACAAAGTGAGTGCCTAATTAATGAATTAGACAACCGAGTTCAAAGAGTAGGCAAAAGATTTAAATAAACATGTCACAGAAAAAGATAAAAACGAGCAGTAAACACACAAAGAGAAGCTCAACATCATTAGTCACCAGGGAACTACTAGTTAAAGTGACAATCATATATCACTACACATCTAGTAGAATGGCTAAAATTAAAAAGTCTGATAATGCTAAGTGTTGGCAAAGATGTGAAGCAGGAACTCTTGCACGTTGCTGATGGGACTGTGGAGTTTTCTTATAAAGTTAAATATACATTTACCATGTGGCCTGGCTTTCCTACTCTTAGACGCTTACCGAAGAAAAATAAAAACGTGTCCATACGTGGATGTTCATGGCAGCTTTATTCATAACAGCCTAAAACTGGAAATAACCTCAATGTCCATTAATAGATGAATGAACGAACAAATTGTGGCATTCCACATAATGATATACTACCCAGCAATAAAAGGGAACAGACTGCTGATATACCCCAAAACATGGATGAATCTCCAAAACATATGTGAGTAAAAAAACCCCAAACATAAAATAGTTCATACTGTATGATTCCATTTATATGAAATTCTAGGAGAGTCAGACTAATCAATAATGACAGAAAGGATGTCCGTGAGTGCCTAGGGTTTGAGTTAGAGACATGTCTAGAAAGGAGCACAAGAGACCTTTTTTAGGGCATTGTAAATAATCCATATGTTGACCAGGGTAACGATGAATGCACCCATTATATAATTGTTAATTATACCTCAATAAAAGTGATTTTTTAAAAAAAATGCTTAAAGATCCAACATGACATCTAGTAGGAATTCCAAAGGGAGAGAATTTAGAGAATGGGGGATAATCAATATTTAAAGAGATAATACCTGACAAACGTTTCAGATGGGAGGAAAGATAATAATCTTCAGATTCAAGGAGCACAAATCTTGGCCAGAAAGAAATAAGCTAAATCCACATGCAGAATCCAGAATGCCAAAGACAAAATGACGTTGAAACAACCCAAAAGACAAATTACCTTCTAAGGAACAGCAATCAGAGGGATAGAAGACTTAACAAGAACAACAACTGAAGACCTAAAGCAATGGAAAAGCATCGCCATATCTAGAAAATCCCCTTCAAACTAGAATTCTATACCATTTAAAAACATTTTCGGAAACCGGATGATGGTTATAAAGGTATACAAATACGTAAAAAGCTATCAACCTGTACACTTAATATTTGTACATTTTACTGTATGCAAGTTATATCTGAATAAAAAATTTTTAAATATTCCAGTCCTAGGTCTTGAGTTTTTACCATCCATGGAACCACAATTAAAAAAGTACTTTTGAAACTATCAAATATGTAATGATGTTCATGTCATTAGGATCCAAATACATCTTTTAAAACAAAATTAATGTTTATTTATTTTTGAGAAAGAGACAGAGAAAGAGTGCAAGCAGGGAAGGGGCAGAGAGAGAGGGAGACACAGAATCGGAAGCAGGCTCCAGGCTCTGAGTTGTTGGCACAGAGCATGACATGGGGCTTGAACTCAGGGACCGCGAGATCATGGCCTGAACAAACCAAAGTTAGACGCTTAACCCATTGAGCCACCCAGGTGCCCTCCCCCATTTTTAAGATTTTTGATGTCATAATATTTTTTTTAATGTTTCTTTATTCTTGAGAGAGAGCGTGACAGAGCACAAGTGGGGGAGGGGCAGAGAGTGAGAGCGAGACAGAATCCAAAGCGGGCTCCAGGCCCTGAGCTGTCCGTACAGAGCCTGACACGGGGCTTGAACTCATGAGCTGTGAGATCATGACCTGAGCCAAAGTTGGACGCTTAACTGAGTGAACCACCCTGGTGTCCCCCAAATGTATACTTCTGAAAGAGAAATTTAAATCAAAAGAAAGGAGTGAGGTTTACCAATTGAGAAATTGGTAAGCATAAGTAAAACTAAGGATGAACTTATCAAATAGCAATAATGATATCATATTTACTTGATTGTAAAATATACTTTTTAAAAAGCTTCTCAACATTTCTGAAGTTGAAATACATCTTGTATGTTGATGTGGTATGATTTAACTGGCAGTATTTTGTCTTTATTTGGAGTCGGTAAAATAATGGTGCATCTTACAACCAATGAGCCTTCGACTGAGCAAAAGATAATAATGATTACTAACTTGGGTAATGTAAAAAACCAAAGTGAAGACAACATTATTTAAGATGGGAAAATGGAGTTAAAATGTTCTAAAATCCTCTTTTAGGAAGAGAGTAGACATATTAAGTAGGTTATATTTTACTGCGTGACTATCCAAATCTAAGAGAAACCTAGCTCTGTGTCATAACCACACAGGAAAAATAATTTATCTCAAATGACATTAAAACACACTATTTTGACTCTACAGGCCTAATGGAATATATCCAATGGACAAAACGAGCCATGAAGGAATATTAGGCTGCATTAAGCAGTCTTTTTGTTGATAGTGATGGTAGGACTATTTTTTTGAAACTAGCAAATATGTAATGATGTTCGTGTCATTAGGATCCAAGATTTTCAAGATAAGGATAGAAGTGTACAGTTAGATAAATTAAAAACTTTGTAGCCTTAAATTTTATAACATAGTAAGATCTTCTAATTTGTTTTTCACTTCCTGAAAATAGACTTCTTTCCTAGCTCAGTGAAAAGACCTAGGAAGAGCCCAGTAACGAGGAGCCCCCTTAACCCCCATATTGTGGTGTCTAATTTTTCTACCAGAAAGGGCTCCTTGGTGGAATGACTGATTACAGATTTGGATTATGAAATGAACAACATGAGCCTCATACATCCCATTGTGCCATAGAGCAAGTAAGTTATCAAAGATCACGAGGAGCATGTCAAAAGGATGTAGGACCCAACTTGAAAGAACTAGACTCCCACTGGCCAAATATGGGATAATTTGAACATAACAGCAATCGTGACTGCAGTGGATCAAAAATCATAAGATACATAAACATCTGTGAGTTCGTAATGATAATTTGAAAAATATTGATCACCAGGGGCTGGGGGTAGGGATGGGGGGGGGGACTGCTTAATGGGTATGGAGTTACCTTGAGGAATGATGAAAATGTTTTGGAACGAGATAGAGACAATGATTGTATAACATTGTGAACATAACAAGTGCCACTGTATTGCACACTTTAGAATGGTTAAGTTTATGTTATATGAACTATACTCCAGTAAAAAATATTGGGTGATAGATACATAGCACCTTATTACATGCTTCTCTACTTTTGTGTATGTTTGAAAACTCCCGTGGATCAAAGAAGCCATAATGGAAAATGCAGCTAAATCATAATGAAAAGATTATATATCAAAAACTTAAGGGATATAGCTAAAGAAGTACTTAGAAGGGAAATGTATAGCCTCAAATGCTTATATAAGAGGAGAAAGGCTGAAAATCAGTAAGTTAATCCAATTTTAAAAACTAGAATAAGGACGAGTAATAAGATGTAGTAGTAGAAGGAAAGAATTAATATAGAGCAGAAATTAAATAGAAACTAAAGATATAAGGACCATAAGGACAAATGTTGTTTCTTTGACTAATAAAATTGATAGACTCCTGGCAAGATTAATATGCCACCTACTGAGGTGATCTTCTACTAGCCTTTTCTCTTATTAGCCCCCAGCCCACCACCATGGGCTTGTCTTCATTGGGAATGACCTGGGCCATATCCTCTAGTCAGTGTCCCAATACCCTCCTCGTGTACAGCAGAGTCTCTTTTCCCCCTCACGGTCATGGCAAGCTTGTAATGAAGATAAGTGACAAGTTTCCACATTGTGCAAATCTGTTTAGCCCCACGTTGTCCCAGACTTCTCCATCAGAAAATACGATTCTGGCTTTGTCTGCCCAGAGAAGTAACCATCTCTACTCGTTATCTATTGCTGTGTAAGAAATTATCCCCCAGATTTAAGCAACTTAAAACAATGTTATCTCACTGAGTTTGTGCATCAGGAGTCCAGGAGTGCCTTAGATGGGTCCTTCTGGTTGATAGTCTCTCATGAAGTTGCAGTCAAGCCCTCAGCGGGGGCTCTCGTCTCATCTGAAGTCTCGACTAGGGGAGCATCTGCTTCCAAGATCATTCCTGTGGTGGCTGGTTAGATCTTCACTGGCTGTGGCATTCCTGTAGGCTGCCTGGGTGTTCTCCTGTCATATGGTGGCCTCCCCAGTGTGAGTGATTCAACAGATAGCAAGAGCAAGGGAGAACCAAAGATGGAGGCCGTTATATTTTACAACATTATTTTGGAAGTCATGTACCAACACTTCTGCCATATTCTATTGATCACCTGGGCGAACCCGGGTCTAAAGTGGGACAGTACTACACAAGGTGTGAATATATTTTTTTAATATGAAATTTATTGTCAGATTGGTTTGCACACGACACCCAGCGCTCATCCCAACAGGCGCCCTCCTCCATGCCCATCACCCACTTTCCCCTCCCTCCCCCCCCCACCATCAACCCTCAGTTTATTCTCAGTTTTCAAGTCTCTTATGGTTTGCCTCCTTCCCTCTCTGTAACTTTCTCACAAGGTGTGAATATTAAGAGGCAGGATTCACTGGGGTCATCTCGAAAGCTGAGGACTACACCATCTAATTATTCACCCCAAACAGGAGAAAGACTGCTTCCACGTTTAAAACAGTTTATTTTTGGGGTGCCTGGGTGGCTCCGTCGGTTAAGCGTCCGACTTCGGCTCAGGTCATGATCTCACGGCTTGTGAGTTCGAGCCCTTCGTTGGGCTCTGTACTGACAGCTCAGAGCCTGGAGCCTCTTCAGATTCTGTGTCTTTCTCTCTGCCACTCCACCACTCACACTCTGTCTTTGTCTCTCAAAAATAATTAAACATTAAAAAATGTTTTTAAATAGTTTATTTTGTATGGCCTTTTGTAGCAACATGGATGGAACTGGAGAGTGTTATGCTAAGTGAAATAAGTCATACAGAGAAGGACAGATTCCATGTTTTCACTCCTGAGAAACTTAACAGAAGACCATGGGGGAGGGGAAGAAAAAAAATGGTTAGAGAGGGAGGGGGCCAAAACATAAAAGACTCCTAAAAACTGAGAACAAACTGAGGGTTTATGGGGGGGTGGGAGGGAGGGGTGCGTGGGTGATGGGTATTGAGGAGGGCACCTGTTGGGATGAGCACTGGGTGTTGTATGGAAACCAATTTGACAATAAATTTCATTTAAAAAAATAATAAAAAAATAGTTTATTTTGTCTCTTCTTCTGACCATCAAGATTTTTCAAATTCTTAGGGTCCAGTCTTGAAGCATTTAAACGTGTATTGTATTATTCTGAATATTTTCCAATATATTTGGTAAGAAACAGCCGTGAAACTGAACTAAAGGGAGGTTTGCCTTTAGCAACCTATATACTTGAATATACCCTTTCCCTGTTCATATGGAAATCGAGCTAATGTGCAGAAAACAATTCTAGGTACACTAGCAGCTAGAGGTTGCTCCATATCTAACTGCGTTCTAGTTGTAACCACTTGCATTTAATTTGTACTCCTTTTATTAACCACATCCCCTTGAAACTGTAACCATTTGTCGTACTAACCACATCCCCTTGAAACTGTAACCATTTGTCGTACTGTTTTCTGGCTGTTGTTTTTGTCCCGGCGTCAAGGCTCTATAGAAAGAAATGCGAAGTACTTTCTCTCCTCGTTACAATCTGTCTGGATCCGCACCGCCATCACTGTAAGCTTTTGGAAATTAATATCACTCTTTCTCATATATCATGTAATTGAAGCCTCGCCATATGCTTGTAAAGACGTCATTATCCCATTTTCTAGATGAGAAAGCTGAAACTGGGGAGATTAAGTTTCCTGAGATCATACAACCAGCACAGTAAGTGGCAGTGCCGGGATGTGAAGCCAGCATCTCTGACCCTCAGGGAAATTTGGGGAGCTTTGCATTTTTTTAAGTTTATTTATTTATTTTGGTAGAGAGAGAGACACAGCGAGGGAGGGAGGGAGGAAGCAGGGGAGGGGCAGAGGGAGAGAGAGAATTCCAAGCAGGCTCTGCACTGTCAGCGTGGAGCCTAATGCGGGGCTCAAACTCACAAACCACGAGATCATGACCTAAGCCGAAACCAAGAGGTGGATCCTTAGCCGACTGAGCCACCTAGGTGCCCCTTTGGGAACTTTTAATTGAAGTACCACAGCCATTCACAAAAGTGCCCAAATCATAAATATAAGCCCCAGTGAGTTATGACAAAGTGAACATATTTGGATAAGCAGATCCCAGATCAAGAAACAGAACTTAGCACCTAGAAGGCTTCTTTCTGCCTCCCTCTAGTCACTATTCCCCCAAGGGCCAGCACTATGTCGATTTCGAATGGCATAAGTCAGTTTAGTCTTGTGGAATCATCCACTGTGAATTACGTCGATGAGAGTTGTAGCCCATTCATTCTTGTGCCTGTCATATCGTGTACTCCCTGATATGATGTAATAAAAAGGGCACTTCACATCTGTGATTTTCTTTCCCCAAATTCATAACCTCAAATGGAAGGGCTCTCTACAAAATGTGCGACCCGTATTCTTCAAAAGTCCCCAAGGCATGAGGAACAAGGAAAGACTTGAGAAACTGTCACAGGCTGAAGGAGACTAAGGGACATGAAAACTAAGTTCAGTGTGCTATCTTGTGTTAGATCCTGGAACACAAAAAGGACATTAGAGGAAAAACCAGTGAAATCCAAATAAAATCTATAGTTAATAGTACAATACCGATGACAGTTTCTGAGTTTTGACAAATGCACCATGGGCAAGAAAAACATTTATTGGAAGCTGGTTGAAAAGTCTAGGAGGAGGTAAAAAGAATATATGGGTACTCTGTACCATATTAACAAGTGCCCTATAAATTTAGAATTACTCACAAATAAAAAAGGTTTAAGATCGGGCAAATGATTTGCATAGATATTTCACCCACGATGAACAGATGGGTCAATAAGCGCCTGAAGAGATGCTCAAAGTCATTAGTCATTGCTGATCGCAATATAAAATGGCCAGCCACTGTGGGATAAAGTTTGGCATTCCTCAAAAAGTCAAACATGAAATAACCATGAGGCCCAGCAATTCCACCGGCAATAATATTTGACTAAGGAAATGTGAAGTGTTATGACTAACTGTAATCTGACTTTGTACAATTAGAGTTCTGGCTTTGACAAAGATCAGCATATAAATGGCAAGCGAGGCCCCTGGGAGTAGAGGGAGTAGAGAGAGGATTCTCTGTGGGGATGCTGGGTTGGAATGTTAGATGGGCAGTTAGATAGGAGACTGGAGGGGTCTGGCTATAAATACAATTTGTTTTGGTAACATACCAGCCGTTAGTAAGTGCACACTGCCCAAGGCATGTTCTACTTGCCGTGGCCGCTGTAGGAAGGTGATCCCCCTGGGTTGGTGAGGGTCAATTTTAATGGTTCTTTGTTTCTTCTGTACAGTGACTGTTCAGATGCTGTGGTTTGCTACATGAACTATAGTATCATGGTCCCTCCATCTGAGATGACTACTTTCTGAAGGCATCTTCAACCTGCAAATGGCCAGTCTCCATCAGCGTGCCCAGTCTGGGAGAAGAATTTTGCTTACTGCTCTTTGAAGCTGCCATCAATTTCAAGGTGAGGGTAGACAGGGTCGCTGGGGTTCAGCTTGAGGGTTGACTCTGACTACTCTTGGATGCTGTAGATGGACCTCATCACCAGCATGGCCCCTTCCACAGGGCAGAATATTATAAAATATTATAGGAGAGTGACTCTTCAGTTGAATATGGACTGTCTGCATCCAAGATGATAATATTGTATTGATAGTAAACATTCCATATCTGATAATTTAGCTATATTTTATCCAAGAGAATGCGCCGATTCTCAGGAGAGTCACAGGGAAGTGTCCAGGGACAAAATAACCCAGCAAAAACAATACCAATGGTAAGACGACACGTGTGTGCGTGCGTGTGTGCAGAAAGAGGGAGAGGGAGGTGCGACCTGCCCAATGTGGCCAAATGTTAATAACTAACAAATCTGCATTCACTGATGTAAAAGTTCCCTGTACTAGACATTCTTCTGTCATTTTGCAAGTTGTTTTTTTTTTTTTTTTTTTCTAAGTAAAATGTTGGGGGCTAAAACAAAAAAAAAAGCTGGCTTTGGAAACCCAGGAAATAAATTTAAGGAAGGAAGAAAAGTAGG
>NW_024420501.1:1340241-1369447 GCF_014898765.1 Herpailurus yagouaroundi
TTGTCTTGATCTGTCAGGAAGTGAGCTCGGTGTGAATGAGCAAATGTGAGGCAGCTCAGCATTGAATCACTTTTCCAAATTCCTTTCCGGAAAGGTAGGATCAGGAAGGCTAACTTGTCCTGAACTTTTGTGTGTGTGTGTGTGTGCGTGTGTGTGTGTGTGTGTGTGTGTGCACCTCGGTGTTTTTCTTTCTTCTCCCAGCCTTGTTGAAGCATAATGGACAAATAAAAATTGCGTATTTCAGATGCGCAACGCGGTGTTTTGATATACGTACACGTTGTAAAGTGATCATCATAATCATGCGTATTCACACATCCTTCTTTTCACTTCTTTGGGCGTGTGGTCAGGACACTGAAGATCGACTCTCAGCTCATTTCAATTATATAATCCAGCATTATTAATTCCACCTTTGTTTAAACGTAATTTCATTTCTCTTTCTTTTCTGTATACGTATACTATACAAACATACAGCTCAAGGCACAGACTCTCCCTGGGTGTACACATATCTGAATTATCTCCTTAGAGATGGTTATCGAAGCCTAGAGAGTATATAAAGTGCAAAGATCAAGGGACCTGTGGTAGAAACCTAGAAGGTCTAACAGCAGAGAAGTAGCCAACAGAGGAAGCTGAAAGGAGAAGCTTCCTAAGGAGAAGAAAATGCTTCAAGGAGAAGGGAGTGGCCTGCAGTCTACAACCGTCTCGACCCCGATGGCGGCCATTGGCCATAGTGGCTATTTAAATTTCAATGAAATGGCCGTGGCCCCTGCCTCTCGCCGGGCCTCTGCTGAGGAGTCACAACAACAGAGAGCACGTAACACACTCCAAAAAACACCTCCTGAACGGCCAGGCCCTGGACAGTGCGTGACCCCTCTTTAATATAGTAGTGCTTGCAGGAGCAGGACACTTAAGCTTTTAAAACACATAAGGGACAGAAAAACTAGGCAAAATGATGAAACGGAAGAGTCCTCCTCAAAAGAAATTCCAGGAAGAAATGACAGCTAAAGAATTGATCAAAACAGATATAAACAATATAACTGAAAAAGAATTTAGGCTAACAGTCGTAAGATTAATTGCTAGGTTTGAAAAAAGCAGAGAAGGCAGCAGAGCATCTATTGCTGCAGAGATCAAGGAACTAAAACATAGTCATGATGAATTAAAAAATGCCATAAACGAGGTGCAAAATAACAGAGGCGGCGACAGTGAGGATTGAAGAGGCAGAGGGGAGAATAGGTAAAATGGAAGCTAAAAATCAGGGGGAAAAATGAAGCTGAGAAAAAGAGAGGTACAAAAATTCTGGACCATGAAGGGAGAATTAGAGAACTAACTGGTTCAATGAAACAGAATAATATCCATATCATAGAAATTCCAGAAGAAGAAGAAGAGAGACAGAAACGGGTGGAAGGTGTACTTGAACAAATCATAGCTGAGAACTTCCCCAATCTGAGGAAGGAACCAGACACTGAAATCCAGGAGGCAGAGAGAACTCCCTTCAGACGTAACTTGAATCGATCTCCTGCACGACATATCATAGTGAAAGTGGCAAAATACAAAGATAGAGAATTCTGAAAGCAGCTAGGGACAAACGGGCCCTAACTTACAAAGGTGGACACATAAGGGTAGCAGCAGACATGTCCACTGAAACTTGGCAGGCCAGAAAGAAGTGGTAGGAAATTTTCAATGTGCATACTAGGAAAAATATGCAGCCAAGAATCCTTTATCCAGCAAGCCTGCCATTCAGAATAAAAGGAGAGATAAAGGTTTTCCCAGACAAACAAAAACTGAGGGAATTCATCACCATTAAGAGATCCGCCCTATAAGAGATCCTAAGGGGGATTCTGTGAGTGAAATGTTGCAAGGACCGCAAAGGACCAGAGACATCACTACAAGCATGAAACCTACAGATAACACAATGATTCTAATCCATATCTTTTTTTTTTTAACGCTTTTATTTATTTTTGAGACAGAGACACAGCATGAACGGGGGAGGGGCAGAGAGAGAGGGAAACACAGAATCGGAAGCAGGCTCCGGGCTCTGAGCCATCAGCCCAGAGCCCGACGCGGGGCTCAAACTCACGGACCGCAAGATCGAGACCTGAGCTGAAGTCGGACGCTTAACCGACTGAGCCACCCAGGCGTCCCGAATCCATATCTTTCAATAACGCTGAATGTAAATGTAAATGCTCCAATCAAAAGACATAGGGTATCAGAATGAGTAAAAAACAAAACAAAACAAAACAAAACCCATCTATTTGCTGCCTACAAGAGACTCATTTTAGACCTGAGGACACCTTCAGATTGAAAGTGAGGGGATGGAGAACCATCTATCATGCTACTGGAAGTCAAAAGAAAGCTGGAGTAGCCATACGTATATCAGACAAACTAGACTTTAAATTAAAGGCTGTAACAAGAGATGAAGAAGGGCATTACATCATCATTATGGGGTCTATCCATTAAGAGTAGCTAACAATTATAAATGTTTATGCACCGAATACGAAAGTACCCATATATATAAAACAATCACAAACATAAGCAATCTTCTTGGTAAGAATGTGATAATTGCAAGGGACTTTGATACTCCACTTACAATAATGGACAGATCATCCATGCAGAAAATCAGTAAAGAAACAAAGGCCCTGAATGATACACTGGACCAGGTGGACTTGACAGATATATTCAGAACTTTTCATCCTAAACCAGCAGAATACACATTTCTTTTTGAGTGCACATGGAACATTCTCCAAGATAGATCACATACTGGATCACAAAGCAGCCCTCAATAAATATCAAAGAATTGAGGTCATACCATGCACATTTTCAGATCACAATGCTATGAAACTTGAAATCAACCACAGGAAGAAGTTTGGAAAACCTCCAAATGCTTGGAGGTTGAAGAACATCCTACTAAAGGATGAATGGGTCAACCAGGCAAGAAGAAATTAAAAAATATATGGAAACAAACGAAAATGAAAATACAACAATCCAAATGCTTTGGGACGCAGCAAAGGCAGTCCTGAGAGGAAAATACATTGCAATCCAGGCCTATCTCAAGAAACAAGAAAAATCCCAAATACAAAATCTAACAGCACACCTAAAGGAAATAGAAGGAGAACAACAAAGAAACCCCAAGGCCAGCAGAAGAAGAGAAACCATAAAGATAAGAGCAGAAATAAACAATATAGAATAAAAAAACCCCATTAGAACAGAAACTAAGAGCTGGTTTTTTGAAAAAATAAACAAAATTGATAAACCACTTGTCAGACTTCTCGAAAAGAGAGAGAACCCAAATAGATAAAATCACAAATGAAAATGGATTTATCACAACCAATCCCTCAGAAATACAAGCAATTATCAGAGAATACTATGAAAAATTATATGCCAACAAACTGGACAACCTGGAAGAAATGGACAAATTCCTAGACACCCACACACTACCAAAACTCAAACGGGAAGAAACAGAAAATTTGAACAGACCCATAGTGAAGAAATTAAATGAGTTATCAAAAATCTCCCAACAAATAAGAGTCCTGGGCCAGATGGGATTCCCAGGGGAATCCTACCGGACATTGAAAGCAGAGTTTCCTTTCCTTCCCACGCTGTTCCAAAAAGTTGAAACAGAAGGAAAAATTACGGACTCATTACCTTGATTCCCAAACCAGACAGAGACCCCACAAAAAAGGAGAATTACAGGCCAATAGCCCTGATGAATATGGATGCCAAAACTCGCAATAAGATACTAGCAAATCAAATTCAACAGCATATAAAGAATTATTCACCATGATCAAGTGGGATTCATTCCTGGGCTGCAGGGCTGGTTCAATATTTGCAAATCAATCAATGTGATGCATCACATTAATAAAAGAAAGGATAAGAACTATATGATCCCGTCAATAGATGCAGAAAAAGTGTTTGACAAAATATAGCATCCTTTCTTAATAAAAACCCTCAAGAAAGTTGGGATAGAAGGATCATGCCTCAAGATCATAAAAGCCATATATGAAAAACCCCACAGCTAATATCATCCTCAATGAGGAGAAACAGAGCTTTCTCCCTGAGATCAGGAACACGACAGGGATGTCCACTCTCACCACTGTTGTTTAACATAGTGTTAGAAATCCTAGCATCAGCAATCAGACAACAAAATGAAATAAAAGACATCAAAATCGGCAAAGAAGTCAAACTTTCACTATTTGCAGACGACAAGATACACTACATGGAAAACCCAAAAGACTCCACCAAAAGGCTGCTAGAACTGATACATGAATTCAGCAAAGTTGCAGGGTACAAAATCAATGAATAGAAATCGATTGCATTTTTATATACTAATAATGAAGCAACAGAAAGAGAAATCAAGAAATTGATCCCATTTACAATTGCACCAAGAGCCATAAAATACATAGGAATAAACCTACCAAAAGATATAAAAGATCTATATGTTGAAAACTATAGAAAACTTATGAAGGAAATTGAAGAGACACAAAGAAATGGAAAAACATTCCATGCTCATGGATCGGAAGAATAAATATTGTTAAAGTGTCAATCCTACCCAAAGCAATCTACACATTCAGTGCAATCCCAATCAAAATTGCACTGGCAATCTTCTCAAAGCTAGAACAAACAATCCTAAAATGTGTATGGAACCACAAAAGATCCCGAATAGCCAAAGCAATATTGAAGAAGAAAACCAAAGTGGGAGGCATCACAATCCCAGACTTTAGCCTCTGCTACAAAGCTGCAGTCATCAAGACAGTATGGTATTGGCACAAAAACAGACACGTAGACCAACGGAATAGAATAGAGAACCAGAATAGGACCCACAAACGTAAGGCCAACTAATCTTTGACCAAGGAGGAAAGAGTATCCAATGGAAAAAAGACAGCAAATGGTGCTGGGAGAAGTGGACAGCAACATGCAGAAGAGTGAAACTAGACCACTTTCTTACACCATACACAAAAATAAACTCAAAATGGGTGAAACACCTAAATGTGAGTCAGGAAACCATCAAAACCCTAGAGGAGAAAGCAGGGAAAAACCTCTTTGGCCTCAGCCACAGCAATTTCTTGCTCGACACATCTCCAAAGGCAAGGGAATGTAAAGCAAATATGAACTCTTGGGACCTCATCAAGATAAAAACTTCTGCGCCGCAAAGGAAACAACCGACAAAACTCAAAGGCAACCAATGGAATGGAGAAAGGTATTTGCAAAGGACATATCGGGTAATGGGTTAGTATCCAAAATCTATAAAGAACTTACCAAACAACACCAAAAAAAAAACAAAAACAAAAACAAAAACAAAAAAAAAACAAAAAAACACAAATAATCCAGTGAAGAAATGGGAAGAAGGCATGAATAGATACTTTTCCAAAGAAGACATCCAGATGGCCAACAGACACATGAAAAGATGCTCAACATCACTTATCATCAGGGAAATACAAATCAAAATACACTGAGATACCACCTCACATCAGAGTGGCTAAAATTAACAACTTCGGAAACAACAGATGCTGGCGAGGATGTGAAGAAACGGGAACCCTCTTGCACTGTTGGTGGGAATGCAAACTGGTGCAGCCGCTCTGGAAAACAGTGTGGAGGTTCCTCAAAAAATTAAAAATAGAACTACCCTACGGCCCAACAGTAGCACTACTAGGAATTTATCCAAAGGATACAGGAGTGCTGATTCATAGGGGCACATGCACCCCAATGTTTATAGCAGCACTTTCAACAATAGCCAAATTGTGGATAGAGCCCAAATGTCCGTCAACTGACGAATGGATAAAGATGTGGTTTACATATACAATGGAATACTGCTTGGCAATGAGAAAGAATGAAATCTGGCCATTTGCAGCAACGTGGATGGAACTGGAGGGTATTATGCTAAGTGAACTAAGTCAGAGAAAGATATCATATGTTTTCACTCATATGTGGATCTTGAGCAACTTAACGGAAGACCATGGGGGAGGGGAAGGGGCAAAAAATAGTTACAAACAGAGAGGGAGGGAGGCGAACCATCAGAGACTTAAACACAGAGAACAATCTAAGGGTTGATGGAGGGTGGAGGAGAGGAGAAAACGGGGGATGGGCATCGAGGAGGGCACTTGTGGGGATGAGCACTGGGTGTTGTATGGAAGCGATGAATCACGGGAATCTACCCCCAAAACCAAGAGCGCCATTTACACACTGCATGTTAGCCAATTTGACAATAAATTATATTTTAAAAAATAAAATAAATTTCAACTAAATGAATTGAAAATATTCAGCTGCCAGATGTGCTTAGTGGCCACTCTGTGGGACAACACGAATACATAACATTCTCACCACTGTAGAAAATTCCGTTGGACAGCATTGGGCTGAAAATCAAGCAAGATAAGGGGCCGTGGACCCTGGACGATTAAAGGGGAACGATCGTCCACCTTAATAGGAAAGAAGGGTAGGCAGAACTGCAGGTAGGTCTGTAGATTTGGTGGCAGGAAGGTCAGGAAATTTCCGTCTGAAGCTTTGAATCTTTCATGTGGATTTGAACGTTCATTTGCCAAGAGCGAGGTGGCTCTAGGGTGTGGAGGGTATGAAGAGGGTGAAGGCTTGACGTGGCATCTGTGGAAAGTAGGAGAGAGAACACTGGCTAGAACCTTGGTTTCTCTAATTCGAGTGTGCATCAGAATCCCCTGGGGGCTTTGTTCAAACACTGAGTGCTGGGCCGCCACTGACCCAGAGACTGTGATTCACTGGGTCTGGCTGGGCTGAGAATGTGCGTTTCTAATATGCTCCCGGGTGTCGCTCATGCTGCTGTTTCAGGGACCACAATTTCGAGAGCCGCTGGGCTTGCCAAACAGTACTGACATCGGAAGGGCCTAAATCTCGGTTGCCATGGCGGGGCAGGGTGCGGGGATAGCTAGGAAGGTTTGCGGCCATGGAGAGTGTGGGAGAGCTGCCTGGAGAAACCATTGTAAGAGTGTTGGTACAACAGGATATCAAATTAGAGGTTTTGACTAAGATGCCAAGGTGTAATAGATTCCGAGGTGATTAATGAGATAGGCCAACCGGCGTGAATTTCCAAGTAGACAACAAGAACTGACTTCAAAACTCGACACTTCACCCACAGTAAGGATATACAAGGATCTGGTTGTTGGAGGTCAGGGGAGGATTTGTAAGGAAGATTTCTTTCAAGAGTGCTGTGCTTGAGCCTGTCTCCCCAAGAAGGAGGGCTGGAGGGTGCTTTTCCCTAGACATCAAGTCAGGAGAGCAGAATTTCAAGAGACTTGCTTACTTACAGTGCCTGCCGTGTGTCCCCTGCAGTTAGGGCGACATGATGAAATGGTGTCTGACTCTCCTCTGGAAACTGTAGAAGGGTGGCCATGGCTCCAACAGCAGGGGCACGTGAGTGTTGCTGTTGTGCTGGGAAATGCCTGTACCCCCAGAGGCCGCAAGAGCCAGAGACATATGAGTGTCCCGCGGGATCAGACGAGGGCCCACACATGCACGACAGGTCTGCAGGCTACTGGTCTGCAGTGTGGGGTCTCAAAAGCATCCACAGAATCACAAAAGCATCCCCCAAAGGGTTGATTTTAATGAGGTTTTTTTATGTTTATTTCTTTCTTCAGAGAGCGAGACCACCAACAGGGGAGGGGCGGAGAGGAGGGGGGTGGGGACAGAGGACCCAAAGCGGGGCGCTGCGGTGACAGCAGAGAGCCGACGCGGGGCTCGAATTCATGAACCGTGAGATGGTGACCTGAGCCAATGTCGGACGCTCAACCGGCTGAGCCGTCCAGGCGCCCCGAAAAGGGTGGATTTTAAGCACCTTCTGGGTCCAGAGGATGCAAAGCTGACCGACAACGGTTATCAGTCAAGGAGAAAATGTTCCAGTCTCCCTTACCCTGTTCCCTCTCCTTGCTTTGCCTCTGAACCAGTGTTCCAGATATAGCAAATTAAAATGCAGGGTGCCCAGCTACATTTGAATTTGAAATAAACAGTGAATACCTTTTTATTCCACGACTTCTGTCAGTCCAACCTACTGGTTACAGAAAGAAGTCTACCGAACCTCTAGCAGTGGTTACTTCAGCCGCCACAGTGAAGCTTTACTTTTAACTCTTTTTGGTTTCGTTTCAATTATTAGAAATGTGAATTCCTTTGATAATCAAAATCACGAAATATTTTTTTTTTGAAACGTAGCGTTTTCCTTTGTGTTTTATGAGCATCTTTCCATGGCAGAGTTCTCAAAAGTGGCTTCTTTTTTTTTCTTTTAAGTTTATTTTGAGAGAGAGAGAGAGAGAGCAGGGGAGGAGCAGAGAGAGGGGGAGAGAGACTCCCAAGCGCCCGATAAGGGGCTCGAAGTCACGAATCGTGAGATCATGACCCAAGCCAAAGTTGGACGCCTAACTGACTGAGCCACCCAGGTGCCTCTCAAAAGTGGCTTCTAATAGCTGTTTAATATCTCACTGTATAGCTGTAGCATAAAGTAACTCAGGCCCCTGATTCTGGTTGTTTTATATTTTATTAATACACATAGCATTGCAATGAAATCCTTGTAATTGAATCCTTGGGCACGTCTAATTATTACCTTAGGACATGTTCCTAGAAATGGATTGACTGAGCCCAAGTGTTACTGTGTGCTTTTAAGCTTGTCAGAATTCCCTCATTGTTTTGATGGTCACTTATTTTATTATTAGTGACAATGAACCTTCTTTCAAGTGTTTCTCGGCCAATCATATTCTCACATTAGTCTGATGGCTCTGGCAGGTGGCTGTTAAATTGAAGGGTGCTAGTGGGGCTTTGCTGTACCGTCACAGTGACTTTTGCCAAGTCTGGCATTCCCTGACACACCCGTACCCACGTACTTGCTCTGCGCGTGACTCAGTCGGTACGTGCTGGTCGAATGCATGAGTCCATAAATGAATTACTGAAAGAATCTGGCCAAAGCCAGATCATTTTACTATTAGTTTCAATAAAAATTCTGTTTTACTTAAATAAACAAATATATTTGTTTTATTTAGAACATTCTTATTTTAATCCCTCCCGGATTATTTTGCTATAAACCTTTTTTCCTGATGTATTCACCCACTCAACGAACAGTTACGAAGTGCCTGCTCAGTACGTGGCTCAGTGCGGGGCCGCTTAAAAACAATAAGAAGCCTCGGGAATAGTCAACATGATAAAAGTAGTGAATCACAGACATTTCAGGAACATCTCGGCCATGTAGCCCCTTCAGAGGAGTGAGCCTGTCCGGATTGGCACATGTCCGAGGTACTTCAGGATTTATACACCGACTTTCAAGCTGTACATGGCTGCTGATGAAAATATTCCCACGGGGTGTCCCCCTCTTCTCCGCTCTGTGAAACTTGATTGACCGGGATGGCTTCTCACGCTGAGCTGCTGTCCCTGCCCCTGTCACCGTCGTCTCTCCATCCCTCCTTAGACTCTCCGCTGTCAGTGATGCCCATTTCTTGTTTGCTTCTTCTCTTGCTTCCCTAGTGCCACTTGCTCGCAACTGTGACAAAATCACCTCTTATCTATGTCGCCGGCTACCGATAGCGTCACTTTTCTTTTGGGTGGCAGCCCAGGTAGTCCCCTTACACGTGGAGTGACTCTACAGTCTGTCCCTCTCGGCCGTGTTGCTTGGTGCCGGCTGCCCGGGGGTCACTTTTTCGCTATTAAAAAAAATAAATAAACTTTTCTTTTGGGTGGCAGCCCAAGTAGTCCCCTTACACGTGGAGTGACCCCAAGAGACGACGGTGACAGAAGAACGAACTGGCTTGGGGTCCCTTGTCTAAAACTTCATATGCGTATGATGCCATCAGCACTAACGGTACAGTTGTTACCAAGCGTCTGGACTTCTAGAACGCTCAGGAAGCAGCTCGAAAATATTCTCGTACAAGTATTTCTTCTGTGGTTCTCCTGTGGACAGGATTTCGTGAAGAAAGCCACCTCTGATATCCCCTAACTCATGTTATTTAGAGATCTTCTCCTCCCTGTCTGAACCCATCGGCCCCACTGAGGGATGAGAGGTCTTCCCCTTCCCGTCTTACTGTAGTGATTATAAGCCTCCGGGGAAATGAATTCGAGATTCTTCTTCACCACGTGTTTGGAGTCCCCTTTCGTCGGCGGAGGAGGAGCCTGCATTTTCTTATCAGCCAAGGAGCCCTGGGCTGGAGGCGAAGCGGTAACTAGGGAGAAAGAAAAGACCCCAAACAAGGCCTTAGGTAGGTTTAGGCACAGCGGACGTGAGTGGCAAGCGAAGACGTGCCGTGCCGTTTGAAGAAATCCCTCAAGTTTTAGGGTCTCTTCGAAGCACCTCTCTCTTCCGACAGTGTAGTCGTATGACGGGGGTGGGGTTGGGGGTGGAGGAACAATTCAGAGAATGCCGTGGAGGCCGCAGTGAAAATCCCAGGGGCCCAGAGGCGTGGGGGACGCAGAGGGAGAAGAGGGAGGGAGGGAGGGGCCCGTTGGGGCCCGAGCGCTGCGGAGCTTTCTGTCAACGAGCAAAACCACCACGACCACAACAGACGGTAGAGCCTCTCCTTAGCGATAATTCCACCTGCCTTTGACACCCGGAGCCACACATCTGGCTTGCTGGGGTTTCGTTGCCACGGCCACCCCCCACCCCCACCCCCACCCCGTGTGGAGTTCCGAGGGAAAAATAATGAAGTAGGTCTTGCCTCTTCTCCCTTACGGTAGCCCCCCAAAGAGTGTACGTTTGATAAGGGCCAAAGTCTGTTTGTGAAAAGGAACCTCCGAGAGGAGATACGGCACCTAAGACCAAAGACCTTAATTTTGCCTCAAATTTTGGCTATACTGTTTCTATAGAGACCAAAGGAAAGCTTCGGCTCCCCCACTCCGCCATTAAACTTTAGCGCATTGAAAACTGTCTTCATGCTGTGATACCCTTTCAGGGAGGAGAATAGGGTCTGAACTAATCCATGAAAGTTGTCATGCTATGAACTAGTAGTCAAGCTTTTTCCTTTCAATTGAATCTAAAACTATACTGTACTTCACACTTGATTGGTCCTTCAGATGGAAGGATTCAATATCCCTGCTGGAAACCAGCTCGTCTTCTTCACACAGTGCCGTTGAACGTGGAAAGAACTTATTGCTGAGGCATAATTCCCAGCTCTACCCTATGAAAAGTCGTAAGGATATTTCATTTCTTTTCCTTTTCTGAAATTTTGGGCCAACTCTTTAAAATGCTAACTTTGATTTCCGCCTTTGACAAAGCTCGTTCGCTAGACTGTGTCTCCATGCTCGGGCTTGCTGTTTGTCAATAGATGCGGAGATCTATACATGCTCACCAGCCTTTCTTTCCTCAGGATGATAGACAGACATACAGCATAAATGTATCGAAGACAAAAAAATATCTTCTGAATGCAGCCGTCAGCGAGCCATTGAATGTCCTGTAGCAAAGGTAACGGGTCACTTATTTACCATGAACACTGAGACGAGAACTAGAGGAATCCGAGCGGGTGCCATGCCAATCGTCCAAGGCAAAGGACGTTTTGCCTTTCCCACTCAAAGAGTTAGCTTTGTTTGTTTGCACATGTTTTAGATCAATAACTGGTAATAGGAAAGGCAGAACAAAAGCTCTAATAACCATGAGCCATCTGCAGTGTGAATCGACATTTCCCAAGTTAAACACCACTGTCTTGTGAACGAATACATGCAGTGTATATGAGGGGTTTTTTTTTTTTTTTTTAAAAAAAAAAATGCCTTGATCTCTCTACACCAAAAGGGGGCACCAAGGTATTAAAGAAGTTACGATGTTTTCAGAGGCTGTAAATGAGATTAAGTGGAGTTTGGAGCGGTTTTTTAGTATAATTAATATGGATACGATTTTTAAAACTTAATGTTCTCAAAAGTCTGCTGGGTGGCTTCAAGTATCTGGGTAAGACCGTTTGGATGTGAGAATGGAATTTTCTGTTGGTATGGGTGATTTCTTTGGAGTTTGATGGTGCAAATGCAAAACGGAACATATTTTACTGGATGAAAGGTCAAAAAACAGAAAAATTGCATATATGTCTCTGTAGGATGTTATCGATCTTAATACTCAGGGTCTTTTTCTTTGAATCTTTGGTTTATTCCGTCTTATTAAAATAGAAGTTTGTTTCTTTGTTGTCTGAGACACTTGCTAAAGGTAGGAGGATTTGTTTTTATGTTTCCGCGTCCAAATGGAAAAAAATGCAGCATCCTCTATAGGCTTTTCCGAGAGAAGGCTACAGAAAGTGGGGATCTGCGAGGTATGGCAAATAGTAGCTAATTTAGAGATCCAGGACCATAGCTCCCAGAATTCAGAAGCAATAAATAAAGAGAATAGAAGGCATTTTCTGAACGATTTTCAAATTGCACGCTTTGGTTAATCCTACCTCGTTTCTGCGATTCTAGTAAAGGGAATTTGGTGGAAGAAAACAGGGAGCGACCAAATATTCTTCATGAGGTTGTAAATACATGCAGTGCGAGGGGATGCCTCTCCTGCTCTGATGTCACCTATGAGGAGTAAAAAGCAGTTGGATTTCTCATTTTGTTAGCGATGGCGTAAGTGCTATTTAGGGTGTTTTTCCCAGCACCCTGATCCTTGCCCCTTACCCTCCCCTACGTGAAATAGAGACCTTTTATATGTAATCAAATCTGAACTGGTTGGTTAGCTATTAATTCCTCTTAAACATGGAAATCAGTGGCTGCAATCCAGTTTCCTCTGGATCTTTCTACTGTTTCCAAAGATGGCTGCAGGCTCAACAAAATGGGTTGTCTTTTCATGGACAGTTTTCTCCATTTATTTTTAGATGTCCAGTCACAGCTGCTTTAAAAAAGATCAAATGATATATTCTGTTGAGATCGTGTTTTATAGTTTAATTTTTACCCGGCCTTTGGTCTTGCTCACAATTTAATGCTGTTCCATCCCTGTAACTTTTATAAAACAGGCAACTAATTAGTATATTGTTTAACTGGGAGAGTTAGATTAAAGAAAAAAAAAATGTCTTTCGGGTTTATTTGAAACAGATGGACTGTATTTGGAGTAAATATTCAGGTACAATAAATTATTATGTGTAGTGCTGGAAGTCAGCTATAATTTTGTGTTAAAATGTGGCAATATTGAGAAATTTTCATGACTCTTGTTTGTTTGAAATAAAAACAGAACAGGGTTATCGAATTTCATGGCTTGTTCTTAGCAGCAGCACAGTGATTCGCAGGTATCGAAATGTCCGCTTAAAGGCAGGAAAGGGAAGTTGGTGTCGCTTTTCGTTTGTCCAGGTCTGTCCACGTGTATTGAAAGGATGTGGGGCTTGCTTATGAAATATTTAAAATGTAGTCAAAGAACACCGCTCCCTCTGGGTATTTTCAAAGTTGTGGTTCCAAGTGGTGTCATTGCGAAAGAAAAACCTTGCTTCCAGGGAAATGTTTTGGAAATTGTTTATAGACAGTACATTGTATAGATACGTAGGTGTTCATATATTTTATTTCTCTGCGCGCTCCTCGTATCCTGCCACTTTGACAAAAGGTCGCTAGGAATGATGAAATCAGGTGCTGTTCATTTTTGGAATATGGAACAGAAAACCAGAATAGCCAAGATCTAAAACAGCGATTAATCATGACGCTGGTGACCAGTGTTTTGTCATGGCCTCGATCTGTGCTTTGGGCGGACTCGCCTTGGGTTGAAATATTGTTCCACTTTGAAAAACTACGCATACGGTGGTGTTTGCGTGAGATCAGAACAGGCAAAATAATAAGTAGGTCCGCTTTTGATCTACACTTTTCCGTCCTTTGGCGTAGCGTTTCTTATGACAAGATTTCACATCAAGAAGCCAGAAAGACCTGTTCTTTAATTTTTTTTTTTCCCAAAAGACCATTTGTTAATGCTTAAAAATCTGCGTGTCCACATGCTCACTGGCTTGTCTTTGTGGTGTTTTCACGTCACTTCTCCCTGGAAGCAAATTAGTGGTCAAGTAGAGCTTATGAAAGAACCTGAAACACATAAAGGTCTCCAAAGGGGCCATTCTCTTTTAAGGAAGCTACCTCCGGATTTAAAAAAAAAAAGAAAAAAAAAAAGCTTGGGATCACAGCTGCAAGGGCCCCGGATCTACCCCCCCCCCCCCCCACCCCGGCATGATGTGTTCGTTGAAAACTGCGTGTGGAGGGGTTTCACATTAGATAGGTGGTTTCTTTTTATAGACTGATTTGCCTACACACCCACAATCGGTGGGAGTTTTCAATCACGAGTTTTCTTTCCTTTTTTCCATAATCCAGCTCGATTTCTGTATACAGAGTGAAAGGGACATTTTGGCTTCTTTGATTATAAAGACAGGAAAGATGCATAGAAACACTGATGGAATTGAGGGCGAAAGGGTTTTTAAAGTGAGTCCCCAGAAGGCAAAATTTTCTTTTGAAATGAAATTCTCCATTATCCTGAAACCAGACGTCTCGCATAAGAATCTTATCAAAGAGCCGATCGTGAAGAAACGATAAGGAGCTACAGCTTTTTCCTCTTGCAGCACCTTCTAAAAGTTGGCTTTTGGTGTTTGGGGCAGTAAACAAAAACCTCAGAGCAAAATCTGATCCTACAGAAACGATATGGAGCTATGGGTTTTTTTTTTTTGTTTTTGGGGTTTTGTTTGTTTGTTTGTTTGTTTTGGGTTTTTGGGTTTTTTTTTTGTTTTTTTTTTGTTTTTTTTTTTTTTTTTTTTTTTTCCTCTAAAATAGACAAGCAAAATAGCTGAGCTAAAACTCAGGAACTGACTTGACCTGCCATTTGGTAGAATTGCAGAGTCGAACTTCACAATGGACTTTCCAGCTTAACTGGCCTTAACACAGCTGTTTATTAGAAATTGCAGTGTTATTTGTCGGTGTGGCTGGAGCCATGTGGTTCGGAGTAGAATGGCCAGAATGGAATTAAAGAGGTGTCCCAAACTTCACACTTGAAAACATTTCCCTGAACTGTGGAGACAATACTGATTTCTCCGTTTATCAAATCGAGTTCTGTCGGTTTGAATAGTGAGAACAAAGGTGCTAATCTGTAGTTCTGAGAAAGGCCAATTATGCCCTCTGCATCCGGCAGGGTCTAATATGATTGATTCTAAATAATTGCCAAATCAGATGCACATGAATGTAGTTTTATTATTTACTCAAAAGCCATTAATCCAGTGTTTATGTCATGTCGACTTGGGTGCATTTGCAAATAAGCCCACGTATATAGAAATGCCCCACCTCGCCTTATGAAAACGGACGCTGGGATCTCTCAGGAGCCCTGCACTTTGTACTAGGAAAAGATCTCTTCTTAACCATTTCCACATTTTGAATCTCATTAGATTCCGTATCGTGACAAAGTAGATACGTATCCCCGTTTTCCAGTTGAGAAAACTGAGGCCCAGAGAAGGAGTCAAGTGCCTTTCACTAAATCATGTGGCCAGGTAGCTGCAAACACCTAGTCAGCATGACTTTGCAACAGCGGGCGTGACATCTCAACATGGGAGAGGTTTCGCACTATGAAAAAGCAGGATTGCTGGATTTGGGGAGGAAGAAGGAAAAGCTTCGGCAACCCCGGATCGTCATTGCTGGGTGGCAAGCCCTGACAGGGACTGAGTTGTGGCTTGCCCCCACCCCACAGGGCAAACCTCCACTCCGTCCCTACCCCATGCACCTGGTTACTTGCGTGTGTCCTGTGAACCTTTGAGCTTTAATGCCCACCTCCCCCACACCACCAAACCATTGGTTGTCAACCTTTCTTGGGTATGAGGCCCCATTTTCAACTGAAAAAAAAAAAATATTGCCAACCCTTGGTTTAGATCTCTGTGTTTCCCACCAGGCAGAGAAATCTTCAAGGGCAGGCATGGAGTGCGATTCCTCTTTGGAGCCTCTCTAGATCCTAGCACAGGGACTAGAACACAGGGCGCCGTCAGGAAATTGCCGGGGTGGAGAGGATGAGACAGCTATCTTATCACCAGTTATCACTATGCTGACCTGGAGCAAAGTTCTATAAATCGGGTTTTGAGAAGGGAATCGACATCGCTAGACTTGAACATTGCAAATCCTACTTGTAATTGAACAGAAGGGCTCCCAGTTCCACGGGAGATTTTCAAGGTGCGTTTTGCTCGCTCGATCCGGAGGATCTACAAGATCTCGTCTACATCTGCAGGATCCCAAACAACTGTGGGTAAAACGCATCATTGAGCTGATGCTCTGGATTTGTGTAGGTGTTTACCGTTGCGTAGACACGACCTCTCCAGCCTGACGAGTCTGACCTGGGTGAATTGCTCAGAGTATGGGGCAACCGCGTAAGGTGCCTGCTTCCTTGTGACCATGGCCTGAAAAGTGCTATTGTCAATTCTCCACGATTTTCCCTGAGAAAGAATTTAATAATTTACAGATGCCGTGGATGTGTTTTAACGTGAGGGGGACAGACTTGTGGGACGTATTAATGCCCAGCCGCCTTTCCGTTCCTCTGAACTCGTCTAGCAGTTACGGTCTGCATCATTCCCGGGGTATTCACGGTCACAGAATTCAAGAACATCATCTGAGGTCATGTTATGGATACGAAGTGGAGGCCCAGAGAGACTTGTCCAAGGTGTCTGGCCCCCTGTGGATTTCCCGTGTTCTCACTAGATGACAATGCATCTTGAGGTCGAGGCCTGGGCGTCTAGTACAGCGCATCTTGCGTGTAGCGGGTGCCGAGTCCTTTCATGAAAAGCCGTGACATTTTCAGACGGACTCGGGATACAAAGTCCATAGGGATGTCCTTGTCAGGCTTTCATTTCCAGAGGAGACCTTCAGTAGAGGCTGCACACCAGGGGTTTCGAGCGAGCTCAGGCCAAGCATTTGGTGGCAAACAAAATGGCCACCAAAGGCATGCTTTCGAAAGGGATTTGATTCTGTATTTTTAAGGAGTGTTGGGGAGGAGTACAGGAGACAGAAAATTGGTTTCTTCTTGTTATTAGTGATCCAGTAGATGTCCCTTCGAAAAACACTCCACACAAAATCTGAAGGCTCCAAACTGATCTGACTTATTAGACTTAATGAAATCCAGGAGAAAGTACTTCCTGAATCCCGAGGCCTTTCATATTATTCTTTACCTAATTCTTTACAAGTGATTTTGCAGCTAGTAAGTGCCAGAAATAGGCCCATCTGCAGAAAGGGAGCACATTTTCCTTCACAGTATGACAATGCTATCTGACAGCTATTAGAACTTGAAATTCAGGGGCTTGCAAAGTAATTCTTCAAGTGTAGCTCGCTTCCAATAAAAGCATTCAGTGTTCTGTTTTTTCACTTCATTGAAATTCATTTAAAACTTCTCTTCCACGGAAACACTTTTGTGTTTCGATAATCATTCTGTATGTGCCTTCTGGCCTTACACTTAAAAAAAAATTGTCTTAATGCCCTAAGATCCTTTTTAAATGTAATACCGAGACAACAGAAACATGGCAGATGTAAGTATTGTCTTGTTTTTGTTTTTGTTTTTTTTAAGTATCGTAAAACCATTTCATTTTTGGCTTTCGTCCCATTTGGGTTTTGGCGTCTCCCTGCCTGAATTCTGGTTCCGGTAGAAGTCCCTGAGGGATGCTGAGAAGGGGGAATCGGTGCGATGGTGGACATTCCCAAACTGACTTGCTTGCAAAATGGCACAAGCACCAGAATCTACAGAAAGTTGTTTTTCTTTCCAAAAGAAGCTTCGTTCTATCTTCGGTCAAAATAAGTTGAGTTCTGGGGCGCCCGGGGGGCTCAGTCGGTTAAGCGTGCGACTCTTGATTTGGGCTCGGGTCATGATGTCTCAGTTCGTGGGTGAGTTTGAGCCCCGTGTCGGGCTTTGTGCTGACAATGCGGAGCCTGCTTGGGATTTCTGGTTCTCCCTCTCTGGGTGCCCCTCCCCCCCTGGCTCACTCCCCCCACCCCCGCCTCATTCTCTCCCCGCTTTCTCTCGAAATAAATAAATACACTTAAAGAAATAAATTGGGCCCCAGCCCTAGCCCCGCCACTGCTAATTAGCAAGCACTTCAGAAGTTACCTAACCTCGCTGGGCCTGTGTCTTCATCTACAAAATGAAGGCTCATCACAGAGATCAAACCCATAGCCCATAATGTCATTAAGAACATTAAATAAGCTGATGCAGGCAAAGTGCTCTGCCCAGTGCCCAGTGCAGTAAATAGCGTTTTAAAATTATTATTATCGGTAATAAGGTTTGCTTCTTAGCTCTGTCCTAAGTGGCATTTGGAAGTCTGCTTCAAGACGGCAGGGAGGGAAGAAGTGGCTTTTCTGGCCAGTGCTATAAAAAGATAAGAGGCTTTTAAAAGTAGAGCCCGTAGCTCTACCCTCATCCCCTGAGAAATGGCAAGAGATGAACAGGACTGCATAAAACCACCCTTGATTGCTGCAAAACAAGGCTAAACAGCCCCGGCTTGCAGCAGCCGGGACCCATAGGATGGTGAACCACAGCACCCCCCGGGCCTGCCTCGATCCCCGGTCCCCCAGTCGCTTTAAACGCACTGTCTTAAAGGCAGCGAGGAGGTGGTACTCCTTCCGTACCCGTGAAGCTCTCAGACATCCAACATAAATTGTTTCTGGGAAGAGATTATCTTGGGAACTTCAGGGGCCATTTTTGGCCGGCTGTCTGTGTAATCATTTATCATTTTGCTAAGTGCCCTTAAAGACCAGGGGAACGGTTTGCTCTCCGAAGCTGCAGAGTACTTCAGCCTCTTGGCACTTGCCACAAAGAAAAGTTGGTGTGGAGTTTTGACAGAGGCTCCGTTTGCCGGCCCATCTGTGCGAGCACGACTTGAGATTTGGAAGACTCGCGTTGCGGCCGCCGAGTGACTTCGGTCTGTCTGGGCATCCTGCCTCCCTGTGCTCATCTCGATGCCCTCTAGACCACCGTGCCTTCCAAACGAAACCTGGCAGCCCTAGGCTTCAGACCGTCGACTAGGCCACCAGGTACACAGACGGAAGGGGCGAGAAAGCTGAAGCGACTGCTAGCAGTCGTTTATTGGGCACTTGCCTCAAGCGAGGTACTGGCACGAGTGGCTTTCATGCATTGGTAATACCCCCCTGAACCCTGTACGTTGTAGGGACTGCTGTCTCCATCTTACGGGTGTGAAAACTGAGGTTCAGAGAGGTTCAGACTTGCCCAAGGCTCACGCGGCTGGCGAGCGACCGAAACGGAGATTCCGACCCAGGCGACTTACACCTCTATTCCCGGGCCCTCCCCCATTGCACCGGGTTCGTCTTCGGATCCGATACAAATATCTCGTCCCCTTCCCCCCACCCCTTCATGAGGACTGCGGCCTCGCTTCCCCTGGTGGGGTGGAGAGGGGACAAAGTGGTGAAGCCTCGCGAGTAGAAGCCTTACTGGGGTCGGGCCAAGCAAATCCCCTTGCCTGGCCTCTGAGCCTCTGAGTTCCTGAAGTTATTCCCCTGGCTTCGAGATGAGGTTTTACAAAGAAACAGATTAGGCATCGTGTCCTGCTGTATCACTTGCTAGCTGAGGACTTAAGCAGTTCTCTCTGACCGACGGTCTCGTCTTCTGTAAAATGGGATAATGCCTACCCCATAGGACTGGTAAGAAAATTAAATGAGATACTGCCCGGGGCGCCTGGGTGGCTCAGTCGGCTAAGTGTCCGACTCTTGATTTCGGCTCAGGTCAAGATCTCAAGCTTCGTGAGTTTGAGCCCTGCATCAGGCTCTGCATTGACGGCAAGGAGTCTGCTTGGGATTCTCTCTCTCTGCCCCCACCCACTTGTGTTTTCTCTCTCTCTCTCTCTCTCTCTCTCTCTCTCTCTCTCTCAAAACAAGTAAATAAACTACACGGTTTCTGAGAACTTAAACAGAGGTCTGTCGCAGATTACAAATCCCAAGCAACTTGCTGCAGCTTTGCTCAAGTAGGGAGCCGTGGGCCTTATGGCCAGTCACATCACATGGTTATGCCCAGGCAGAGGGAGGCAGAAGAGAGAATAGGAGTCCGTGGCCCCAGGATTTGGGTGCGTGCTGGGACAGAGGGCCTCCCTGTGACTCAAAGTCACCCCGGAGGAACTCTCTGGACTTGTGATTTCCCACCTACAAGACATCCAGGACCAGGAGCTGTCCCAGCCCACCCCCACCCCCCCCCCCCCCCCCCCAGAACGCATCTCCTGCCTCTCTGGCCTAAAGTGCAGGCTGGGTAGCATGGAACGGTCCAAATGTTGTGTGACTTCCACCCCAAGCTGGATTCCCTGCACAGGAGTGGAGTGAAAGGCAGAGCTGGGAGGGACAGGGGCAGCTTTTCCTTCTGGTGAAGAAACCTTGCAGAGGCGGGCGGTGTGGTTCACGGCTGCGCCAGACCCCTGTCGCACAGCGTTAAGTGGTGCTTGTGAACTCCGTGAGGGCAGAGGCTTGGTCTGTTCCCCCGTACAGCTAGCCAAGTGCTTGGCCCTCAGTAGGTGGGCTCAGAAAGGCTGGGGAAGCTGAGGGGAGGGAAGGATTTGCAGAAATACCACCAGGACACATATATTTATCCTTCCCCAAAGGAGCGGCGGTATTAAGTCCCAGCATCCATTGGGTACCTCAGTACTAATGTGGACAAAAAGCCATTCTGAGATTTTTCAGATGATCTTTTCTAAACATCTCCTCTCCTTCCTGCCAGTCAATTCTCTTCTTCCAACAGAACCTTGATTGCGAGGGGGTATAGCATTTATGTAAATTTCAAGTGCCACTCCTATTTGCCTCGGGTTAACCTAATGGTTTATGTTAATCTCAATCAGGTCTGCCACTCAGACCTCTTATCTCCTTCACCTTTCACCTAATTGCTGGGAGCCAATTTCCCTCAAGGACCTGGCTATAGAGGCCCTGTCTACTCCTTCATCCTATTCCTTCCTTCCTTCCTTCCTTCCTTCCTTCCTTCCTTCCTTCCTTCACTGTTGAATGTGTCTGTTGCACTGGATCGTTCCCAAAAGCAGCGAGTGGATGATTTTGTGTGTTCCTGACACAGGCTAAGTGTGTGCAACTATCATGAAACTGCTTACTTGCTCCCCAAAAGGTCTATATGCACAGTTACAGGCACTAGCAGGGACAGATCTCGCAAATGCAGTGTTGAGTGGACACGAAAGAGAGCTTACGCCCATGCTACAAGATCCCGTTTACGTGAAGTTCAGAGCCAGGGGAAATTAAACCGCTGAACCTGGCGGGGTGGGGCAGTGACTGGGAAGGCGAATGGGAGGGGCTTCAGGAGTGCTGGTCAAGTTCTATTTCCTGATCTCAGTGCTGCTTCCAAGAGCACATTCAATTTGTGAAAAGTCACCAAGCTGAACATTTACCATTTGTGCACATTTCTGTATGCAGGTTATACTTCAATACATTTTCTGCAAATAAGGGTCTATCGAGCTCCCACTGCGTATCAACTCCCATGCCGGGCGACGCTGGGGATTCTTTTCTCTTCCAAAGAGATCCAGATGTAAAACTGAAAATGGGCAAAAGGCCCCTTCCATTTCCCAGAGACTCTTCCGAGATTACTTCAGCCCACTTCGTCTTCCCTCGCTCAAATGCTTGGACTCCCCGACTTCACTCGTGAGTTCCTCAAGAGCAGGAACCTGGATGGTATATGCTTTCCCAAATTCCCATTCGCGAACTCCCACAGCACAACATAGCACGGGGGCTGGACACAAATCGCGGATGCATAGCTGCCGACCAGATCAACTCCCATACCCAGACGGAAGGGAGACGGAAAGCTTTTCCATGACCGGGATGGATCGGATGTTCCTTACGTTTCCATTTCTGGGCTTACCCGACGCATTCTCCGCTGTACGTGTCACTCGCGAGCCGGTGGTTCCCCAGGGTTCCCACTGACATCACGTGGTCTCTCCCTGGAATTAGGACCTATGTTTCAGATACCGACCCAGGTTTGGTGAGACTGTCACTTTAAAGAATCAGTAGACCCTGGGCGTTTTTTTTTGCTATAACAGGCATAGCTTCGACTGTTTATGAGTGGGTCTGAAAGGCCCATGACATGTAGTAATTTGTAATTTTGCTGAGGCATAAATTTGAATTGCATACACTTCAAGGCTGATGTGATAGAGCTTAGTAAGAATGTGATGGTTCTTAGGAGGAAAATCGAAGGATCATGGAGGAAATTATATGCAAATTATGTAATTGTGAGATTTGTGAATTGGAAGGAAGGCGGAGATGAGGTTTTCTGGAGGCCCATCCCGAATGTTACAATGTTAACGGTTCATTGTCCCTCAGTCTCCTAGTCAGAGCAGTCCGAGATTTAGTCTTCAGATATTTGTTTCTCTTTAGCATTCATTTGATTAAAACTTTCCTAAATTCAAGGCATACAACAAAATGCTTACTGAGAGATGGGAAGAGGTTCACAAGAAAATGGGCAGATTTTCATAAGGGGGTGGGGAGGACAATAAATGATACTGAGCGAAGAAATCGTGGGTCAAGAGTCTTGGTTTATAGTCGCAGTTTTGCCCTGAAATCCCTTTGGTGGGTGATCTGCCGGCTTTCAGACCTTGGATGGGTTGCTCTCCTCCTCTGGTGCTCAGTTTCCCTATTTATAAAGTGAGGAGTTTAGAGCAGATTATCTCTAAGAGTCTTCCAGGTCTGACATTATAGGAATTTATGACCTCAGGCTGCGTATCTGTTTTCATTTGAAACTCTTTTCTCAGTGACGCCTTCCAAAAGAGATCGATTAGTGTCATCACTGAGTGAGTATCCACAGGGCTAAAAAGCCATCAGAACAGGAGGATGCACTCACAAGTGGCTTTTCACCCCAGGAAAGGTGTGGACAGCTCCTAGGGCGCAATCGGATTTAAATAAACAACCAACCAAATGAACAAACAAACAAATGACTCATACACTTTCATCAACTTGGAATCTTTGTTGAATTCTCTGGGTTTTCTTTTGACTTCAAAAAGAGAGACGTTTTTGTACTCTCTGATATTTCTTTTGAATTTTAACGTTTACTGTCTGGAACCAGAAAAGTGGACCAGGGATCTGCCCTTTATTTCAGGGGCCTCAGCAGAGGGAGTGCAGTGACCTGGAAAGGTTGCTGCCCTCCAAAGGAGCTGGAGGTGCAAGGGAATGGTGTCCAACTTGGAATCACAAACTAGTCAGGACTGGAAGAGAGAACAGAACGTTATCTCTCGCTTAGACGGAGGAGAAAACGGAAGCTTGAAGAAGAGAAGCAGCTTCCATTCACCATTTATTTCAAAAATAGACACTGAGTGCCTACTGTGTGCCAAGTGCCGTGTAGGGTCTCTGTCCTGAGAGGAACTAGAAGCCGTTGGAGACTTTGAAGCACGGGAAGGACGCGGTCACATGTGTGCCTTTGAAAGATCCCTCTGACTACTGTGGAGCTGAGAAAGATAGGTGACGAGAGAGCAGGCTGGGGAGGTGGTTTGGGCCCAGGTGCGAAACGGTCTGAACAACAGACTTCGTTGTGTGGTCAGTGAGGACCCCTCAAAAGCAGAGGCTGGCAAACCGGGCCCGCCCAAGGGCGTGGTTGCAAGAGAGTCCTGTGTGAACTCAACAGATAGTGTTAATATTGTGTACAAACCGTGAAGGGGCCAACGAGAACGAGATGCCTTGGTCTTCACATGGCATGTTCAGAAGTTGGCAGTTGATCCAGACGATCGAGGTTCTTGGCCTTCGTCTAACAAGAAGTGTGATGCTATTGGCCCAAAGCCTGAAGTCACTGGAGAATATACCAAAAAATATGATTGTCTCTTACAGACCTCTGACTCCACGAGGGTTTACAGAGCCCGTGCTACGAACCTAGTTGCGAGGCTCATAGTATTAGTTATCCCTTGCCGCGTAACTAATTATCCGCAAACTTAGCAGGTTCGGTGGAAACGCATATATTATCTGACCCTTTCTCTGAGTCAGAAATTCAGGCATGACTTAGCTGGGTAGTCTGCTGAACCGTCCATCACAGGCTGCAATCAGGGTGTTGGTGTTGGCCAGCGCGGGGATCTCGTGTGAAGGGTGAACTGGGAAGTGTGGTTGTTGGCAGAATTCGGTTCCTACAGGGTTGTTGGATGGAGGGCCTCAGCTCCTTGCTGGCTGTTGGCCAACGGGCACCCACAGTTCCTTGCCCTGAGGGCCTTTCCATCATGGCGGTTTGCTTTATCGAAGTGTGGTAGCCAATGAAGCAAGAGACTGTTGCTGCTTACCCTCAGGGATTTGACAGTGTCTTTAGGGAGGCGAGATCTGTATATAGGAAACAATCAGCAAGCCATGAATATGACAGACTGTGATAAAATGCCCAAATGTGTGACAATAAGCTGAAGGATTCATAGAATTTTGACGGGGAGGATTAGTGACACAGGGAGGTAGGGTGTGTGGTGATACGAAAGCAGAACAGTGCGGTCTGTTCAGAGAGCAGTGCGATTGGCAGTCTGGGGGAGCAGAGGGTAAGTTCTGAGGTGTGATGGAAAGCAGAAGAACTAAACAGATTCCCGGCGTGCCTTAGAGATTTGAGAGAGAATCGGCGTCATTTGAGAGAAGAATCACCATCTCGCCAATGGATACTCCTGTCAATGCCCAAGGGGGCGACCACGTGACTGGGCCTCAAAGGTAGACGCGTTGATGAGTGTGCACTTTGACAAGAATTATGATTTTTAGCATTTATAGTGTAATTTACTTTAGGTAATCATCGCAACTTTCCGGGTATTCTTCTGAGCGCTTCCCTTTGAGGACGAGATAATTGGGCAGTAGCTTTTCCGTTTACTGCTTTATATTTCCTTTGTTCCCAAACATAAGCAAGAGAACCTTTTCTTGTTTTTGCATGTGGTTTCTCTTTGAGATCAATATTAGAATACTTTTCTCTCATGTCTGGTTCCCTAACCCCGAACAGGCTCGTCCCGCTTTCAGTACATAAGACTGTAAACGAATAAAATAGCTGTCATTACTAAATAGTCGAAAATGATGGAGTTGATGCATCTTATTTGTAGTTTTCTATGGGGATTCAGAGTGATTTGGGGAAATGATTTGCTTTGTCCCAGCCCCTAGCACAGTGCCACATAGCATCTGATAAATGTGCCCAACAGATGACTGACTGAGTGTAATGCCAACGATTTTCAAATGTGACAAGGAATTTGACTTGACCTGGTATAATTTTACCCAGTTCCTTGTGCAAAATGAGGCATCGGTCCAGATGCAGATCGCATTTGCATCATTTAAAACCGCTCTGGGGGATCTCCACCTCGCAGGTAGAGGCTCTGTAAAACAATAAGCCAGTGTAGCAAAGATGGGATTTGCTGCTCGTTGTTTTTCTATTAGGGAGGAATTACGCTAAGCCCAGCAGCAGACATTTTGTGTTACCATGGCAGCCCATATTTCCTGCAGGGTTGTGACCCCTAATGACTACAGTGGGAAGGCAGGAAAAATAGAGACTCTTTGAAGATTAGTAAATAAATGCATTACTTATGCAAGCCGTCTCTGAAATGGCCCCACAGTACGGAGGAGAACTGAGGACGCTCTTCAGATTGAGCAAACGGTTATATGTAAACACCTGCATTGGTGCATTGGAAGGAAACACATCACCTTTCATTTGATTATTTCTTTAAAAGTCGGTTTGGTCTGATCATGAAAGTGATATGAACTGGACTTCACACTGAGAAGATGGTTCCCCTTCATTCGCAACAACTCATTTTTTTTTTCCCCCATTGGCTCTTCAGATATACTATGGCTCCCGGAATGATTTTGCGATGTTCCCCGATGGATCGTAGACGGGGGAGAAAAATGAGTAGATTCAACTTGATGTAGGCATCGAGAACGCAGCCCACCTTGATGTGTCTTAGTTGACCCGATACATTTCTGAACGCGCAGCTGAAAATAATAGAGAAAAATCAAGCATCACTTCGGGGCTATCCGTAAGGTATTTTCTCAGTACGCGTTTCTTGTGAAGTCACAGCCACGTTTGTTCGTGCAAGAAATATTTACCGAGTGCCGACCGTGCTGTTGTTTGAGGCACTGTATTCACGTGACAGTGGCCCTAACCTTGCATTATTTGGGGTTGATCAAATGCAAATGGTTGGGGTGTGCGTGGCATATCCTCTGCGGCTCTTGAAATGCGTTATTCTGTCGACTTTTGGGAAGGTGTTATGTGCCAAGGCAGAGCCCCAGACACCGGGGATGGAGTTGTGGGCAAGACCCGGCCTTTGACCCCAAGGCTGGCACAGTACGGCTGTGGTTCCAGCAGCTCGCTTTGACTTGGTTGTTGGCCCCTGCCGGTGTCCTAGCAAGCTTGATTTGTGCCGACCCCTCAGTGGCCTCTCACCTGGTTCTCCTTGTATCAAGGGCACAGATCTTGGCCAGCCAGTGTTCACTTCCTTTGTATTACTTCGTCCTTCGGTAATATTTTTTACTGTATCTTCTGCACATTCCCTCCAGCCAGGAAGATTTGTCCAGAGCTTTGCTGTCTATAGTTGATGTTTTTCAAGCTGTAGGAATATTGGTATTTTATTCCACGCGTGACCTCTGTTCCCTTGCTCAGACATTCTGTTATACCCTTCGTCTGCCCCCTCCCCCCCCTAGCAAGAGATTGAGACTCACCGGGAAAACGGGTCTCGAAATCCATTCTTCCAATTTTGACTTTTGTAGGCTTACGGCAGGTCGAGAATGAATGTGTTGGACGAGGAGGCTGGCGTTTTCGGTGCTTGAAATTCCTTGGCTGAGAGCGCTAAATACAATTGTAAGCGTTACTAGTCTGAAAGGCAGGATTTTAACGTTAAGCACACAGAGGAGGGGGGCTGTCCCTTTTCTCAAAAGCAACAAAACCTCAACCATCAGCACGAACCAAAACTGTGGTTGCACTTTGGTTCTGATGTCGGAACAGCCCATCCCACGTAAGGATAAATCTGCTCATGCTGATTCCTTCTCCGTGCCATCCCCAAGGGTTGCTGGGGAAGGGATGGAAGCGAAACTAGATAGACCACTGGGAAGGGGGTGCCCTGGAAAATGGAAGGGGTCGGCAGGGTTGAACACTACTGCAAAGAACGAATGTTGTTATCTCCGTGCTCAGCGGCCGATGGGTGGGAAGCCTTGACTTGGCTGATTGTGTGTGTAGGTATCATGATGGGCCATCCATCTGGTGGCCTCCGAAGCAGCCTCCTACTGCCTCGCTGTGGGGTCGACAAATAAACACCTCTATTCATCAAGTGAGGGGCCAGCGGACCATAACTCTCTTGCCGTCCTTCAGAGACAGCAGATAAGCACTATCAGTCATGGCGAAGATATTTGCGAGAGCCTCTCCCGACTCTAAGACCCTGCTCCGATGATACACTTTTGGAGGGCGGTTTCTCGAACTCATTTCGTATTCTGGGCTTTCTTGCCTTCCGGCTTCCCAGATAATTATTCCACACAACTGCCCAGATCGCGGCCTGAGCAGGAGGGGTCGCCCACCTTCTGCGCATCCCGACGTGTTCCTCTGTGGGGCTGGTCTCACTCCTGTCCGTACCTAATGGCAGCACATAGACCGGGGACTGAGCCTTCCGTTCCTTTACTGCCTCCGAAGTGAAATATTAGCTAGAGGAGGTAATGACGAAATGAGCAAATACTCTTAGCAGGCCGCCAATTATAGAGAAAAAGTCTTTGCAAAATCACATGTGGATGGACTTCAGGGTAGCCTTCTTCGTCTGGGCCAGAAGTGCTCTTAATGGCAAATACACTTAAACACTGTTTGTAGCATTCCGAGAATTATTTTGCAGGCAACCTCCACGACAAGCCTGCTGGTGGAATCTGACAGAAAAATAGGGGAGGGACTTTATGGACAGAAAAATAGGGCTGTTGAGAGAAATCAGGGCTCAGAAAATGTAAGGAGATGGACACGGTGACAGGATGATTGGGCAGCACGTGGAGCCACCCGGGGGGCTCCCGGGGGAGGGTTGCATTACCGGACCGGCGGCGGAGGGGCCGGCACTGATTTGAAGTTGCCAGCCGGCCACCAGGGCCTGGGGAAGAGCGGTACAGAGGTGATGATCCAGAGGAAGAGGACAAGGTCACCGCGCGAGGGCTGGCGCGGCCGGGGCAGAGGCAAATTGTTTGTTTCGCATAGTAAGATCAAATTTTACTTTCCGACTACAGATGTGACGGGCCGAGGGCAGGAATTGGAGAAAATACAGATTATTATGCAGAAACGAAAAAAATCGCTCATAATTCCATGACCCCGAGGTAACCACCATCATCGGGTCAAGTGCATCCCCCCGTGTGTGTCTTTATGTACATATTTGGCATCAGTAGGTTTTACAACCTGTGTTTGCCTCCCGTGCAACAGGTGGTGGTTGCTCTCGTCTTCTTCACCTGTCTGAATCCTCCTCCTTCCCAAGGGCTCGGCCAGAACCTTGCTCGCTCACGGTCCACTCCCCTGAACCCTATATAAGGTACGGTCCGTATTCCCTGGGCTCCCATGCCACCCTGTCAACTGTTCTCAACATCGGACAACACCCATCCCATTGGCTCATTTCTTGGCTCTGCTGTGAGAGTACAAGTCCATTCTGGTCGCTGGCTAGATCCCCGCGGCCCGGCCCTTAACAGGCAAGAACGCAAATGGCGTGCGTTAAGTGCGTGACTTGAGAGCGCTCTTGGCCTGGATCTTGGTGGACTTGGAACATAGGGCCGGCATGAATGGATTAGGAGACCCCGAACTTGGAGCCCAGGCTGGGGGCAGGGAGGTTCACTAAGAATGAGAGCCAGGGTGCTTGAGCGATGGGTGCTTTCTCTGTGCCAGCCTGGCTTCACCTACAAGGCTGTGTAGCCCCAACTCACCCCATCCCAATAGGGTTCGAGCCCCGAAGGCTCCTTACTTTGCAGTCAAGTTAAGACCTCGGCAGCGAAGCACCTGATGGAACCCTAGCAAACTGCACAGAGGAGGGTTTTGATCCATTTCAGTAAAGCAAGGCCGCCCGATGGATGTGGTTCAGCCGCAGCACTGCTCTGTATAAATGTAAATGATCCCGCAGTCGGTTAAGCGTCCGACTTCAGCCAGGTCACGATCTCGCGGTCCGGGAGTTCGAGCCCTGCATCGGGCACTGGGCTGATGGCTCAGAGCCTGGAGCCTGTTTCCGATTCTGTGTCTCCGTCTCTCTCTGCCCCTCCCCCGTTCATGCTCTGTCTCTCTCTGTCCCAAAAATAAATAAACGTTGAAAATAAATAAATAAATAAATAAATAAATAAATAAATAAATGTAAATGATCCAGCCACCAGCTAGTTTCTTCTTGGCACTTTTGATGAAGCTGGAGAACAGGACACTCTTTTGACAATAATTTCACTG
>NW_024420501.1:1369547-1414531 GCF_014898765.1 Herpailurus yagouaroundi
CAAAGCCACTTTCTGGCATTGATATTGTTTCTGCAACAACGAAGTTAAGAGAAAATGATTGTTTTGATTTCTGATGAAGGGAAAGAATTGTAGAGTGGAAGTCCTAAGTGTTCGATCATCTGATAACACTCTTCTCTGTCACTGAAAGGCCAGCAATCTTTGCAAAAGTGGCAACGCCCCATCAGGCTCCAAGCCGTGTATGTTTCTTGTGCATTTCTACAGTGAATTGCCTGCCTTGTTTTCCCGGTCCTCACCAAGTTTGGGACTACACTGAGATGTCCTACAAACTTTAAAAAGAATTCTATCTGGAATTCTCTCTACAAAGAACAAGCTCCTCGAGGTCTATCATACATGACTTCATCCATTCAGCATCCTACCATGTGTAAGCGCTGTGCTTTGAGCACAGACAAAGGGACACCGTCCCCCAAATGGTGCCTATTTCTTTTTTTTTTTTTTAAACTTTCTGGTGAGAGTTTTTACATTATAATTGTGTATACTTTTTTTTAAATTTATATATGAAATTTATTGTCAAATTGGTTTCCATACAACACCCAGTGCTCATCCCAAAAGGTGCCCTCCTCAATACCCATCACCCACCCTCTCCTCCCTCCCACCCCCCATCAACCCTCAGTTTGCTCTCAGTTCTCAACAGTCTCTTATGCTTTGGCTCTCTCCTACTCTAACCTCTTTTTTTTTTTTTTTTCCTTCCCCTCCCCCATGGGTTCCTGTTAAGTTTCTCAGGATCCACATAAGAGTGAAACCATATGGTATCTGTCTTTCTCTGTATGGCTTATTTCACTTAGCATCACACTCTCCAGTTCCATCCACGTTGCTACAAAAGGCCAGATTTCATTTTTTCTCATTGCCACGTAGTATTCCATTGTGTATATAAACCACAATTTCTTGGGGCGCCTGGGTGGCGCAGTCGGTTAAGCGTCCGACTTCAGCCAGGTCACGATCTCGCGGTCCGGGAGTTCGAGCCCCGCATCGGGCTCTGGGCAGATGGCTCAGAGCCTGGAGCCTGTTTCCGATTCTGTGTCTCCCTCTCTCTCTGCCCCTCCCCCGTTCATGCTCTGTCTCTCTCTGTCCCAAAAATAAATAAACGTTGAAAAAAAAAATTTAAACCACAATTTCTTTATCCATTCATCAGTTGATGGACATTTAGGCTCTTTCCATAATTTGGCTATTGTTGAGAGTGCTGCTATGAACATTGGGGTACACAAGTGCCCCTATGCATCAGTACTCCTGTGTCCCTTGGATAAATTCCTAGCAGTGCTATTGCTGGGTCATAGGGTAGGTCTATTTTTAATTTTCTGAGGAACCTCCACACTGCTTTCCAGAGCGGCTGCACCAATTTGCATTCCCACCAACAGTGCAAGAGGGTTCCCGTTTCTCCACATCCTCTCCAGCATCTAGAGTCTCCTGATTTGTTCATTTTGGCCACTCTGACTGGCGTGAGGTGATACCTGAGTGTGGTTTTGATTTGTATTTCCCTGATAAGGAGCGACGCTGAACATCTTTTCATGTGCCTGTTGGCCATCGGGATGTCTTCTTTAGAGAAGTGTCTATTCACGTTTTCTGCCCATTTCTTCACTGGGTTATTTGTTTTTCGGGTGTGGAGTTTGGTGAGCTCTTTATAGATTTTGGATACTAGCCCTTTGTCCGATATGTCATTTGCAAATATCTTTTCCCATTCCGTTGGTTGCCTTTTAGTTTTGTTGGTTGTTTCCTTTGCTGTGCAGAAGCTTTTTATCTTCATAAGGTCCCAGTAATTCACTTTTGCTTTTAATTCCCTTGCCTTTGGGGATGTGTCGAGTAAGAGATTGCTACGGCTGAGGTCAGAGAGGTCTTTTCCTGCTTTCTCCTCTAAGGTTTTGATGGTTTCCTGTCTCCCATTCAGGTCCTTGATCCATTTTGAGTTTATTTTTGTGAATGGTGTGAGAAAGTGGTCTAGTTTCAACCTTCTGCATGTTGCTGTCCAGTTCTCCCAGCAAAATGGTGCCTATTTCTTGATGAAGTTCCAGGCCAAATGGAACACCATCTTTCCCGCCCCCCACACCCCACTTCCTCCCTTCCAAGTCGGAAGTTCTAATCCCTGGAACAATTAAAAAACAAAAACACCCACTCCCATTTTCAAACCGCCCTCTAGGGAGCACTGATGCCCCACTGAGAATTATTGCCCAACCCACTGACCTTGTTTTTGTGTCTACACAAAGCGTGTTCCTACCTCAGGGCCTTTGCACTTGCTGTTCTCCCTGGAAGGCTCTTCCCCCAGACATCTGAATGACTCCTTCCTTCTTCCCTTGGGTTTCTTCCCAATGACATTATTTTAGAGATCCCTTCCCTGATTATTCTATCTACAACAGTGCCCTTGCCCCATAGGCCTCTATCTTTCTACTCTTCTCAAACGTTCTTCGTAACACTATAACTATTCCTATCTGACATTGCTTAGATACTTATTTGCTTATGTATTTATTGTCCGGCTCTCCCACTAGACTCTGGTAACTAAGAGGAGATCTCCAAGATGTAATAGACTTTACATGGCTCTATTTCCAGAGTCTAGTAAGTGGCACCTGACCCATAGTAAGTGCTCAATCAGTATTTGCTGAAAGGGTGTCTGTCCAACCCTCCTCCTATGCGCTCCCATGCAAGTCTGCCCCATAAAATTCACTAGTACATGCAGCACGTGGCCGCAGTGAGGTTGGGACTGTCGTCTCCTGGGTGGCTTTCCTGGCGTGAGCAGGTGCCAAAGTATCCAAAGACAGCCAGGTTGCTAGCCAGCCAATCACTGGTCTATTCCATGCTTATATTTGCCCTTGTCTTTTTTTCTTCGCATCCAGGGTAGGCATTTCGGAATCAGCATTTCAGTTATACACAAAATCCTGCCATCGCACTGCTTAGATATTTAGTAGTAATCTCCCTTCGGTACCGGATGTCCGATCCCTGATGTGAGAGAGAGGGTACCAGCCAAGTGAGAAGATTAAGTCTGAAGGACAGGCGTTCGGTGAAGGGAGGGGGGCTCCCCAGAGTGGCAACGGAGAGAGGAACCTGCCAGTCAAAGCAACCTGCGTACACGAGAAAGCGCCGAGAGTCAAGAGGAGAGAAAATGAGAAAGAAGGACAAAAGGTCAGGAGTTGGATAAACACAGGGATAGGATAGCTTTCGAAGACAAGCAGGTACCACACAGCAATATCCCCCAGTTCCTTCTGGTCTCTGTTTAAATGTCACTCGGATCATCCCCGAATGCCTTAAATAAACCGAGAGTCCTTCATCGACACACTTAACCTGCCTCTCCTTTACGGGTTACCACCACCTGCTGTCGTATATTTACACTGCTATTTGTTTCTTTCCTTCCTCCCAGCCCAATGTCGCTTCTCCCACTGGAGATGTCAGGCAGTGGTTGGCACACGACAGTCACTTAGAAAATATTTGTGAAATGGGGCGCCTGGGTGGCTCAGTCGGTTAAGCGTCCGCCTCTTGATTTCAGCCCATGGTTCGTGAGTTCAAGCCCCACGTTGGGCTCTGTGCTGACAGCTAGGAGCTCGCTTGGGATTCTCTCTCCGCACCCTCTCTCTCTGTCTCTCCTCAGCGCTCTCTCTCTCTCTCTCTCTCTCTCTCTCTCTCTCTCTCCCTCTCCCGAAATAAATAAACACTAAAAAAAAAAAAAAGGACCATGTTTGTGGAGTGAGTGAAAGAGTGTACCAAGGCATGACTGACAAGGGCAGTATTTGATCTGGGTACTCCCAAGAGATCTTTCCTTGGGGTCCAGTGTGAAAGAGGAAATACCAGGGGCGCCTGGGTGGCTCAGTCGGTTAAGCGTCCGACTTCAGCTCAGGTCACCATCTCGCGGTCTGTGCGTTCGAGCCCCGCGTCGGGCTCTGGGCTGATGGCTCAGAGCCTGGAGCCTGCTTCTGATTCTGTGTGTCTCCCTCTCTCTCTGCCCCTCCCCTGTTCATGCTCTGTCTCTCTCTGTCTCAAAAATAAATAAACGTTAAAAAAAAAAATTAAAAAAAAAAAAAAAAAAGAAAGAGGAAATACCCTAACCCCTCTATGCTGGTGTGCCGTAAGAGGGTCCTGAGAATAACACGGGAACAGACATGTTTGTGAAAGGGTGACCTTTGACTTTATTACCAAGGGTCATCAATAGAAACACTAAATGTCTAATATTTTTAAAAACTTTTTACCATCTATTCATTTTTGAGAGACAGAGACAGAGCGGGAGCGGGAGAGGGACAGAGAGAGAGGGAGACAGAATCCGAAGCAGGCTTCAGGCTCTGAGCTGTCAGCACAGAGCCTGACGTGGGGCTTGAACCCACGACCACAAGATCATGACCTGAGCTAAACTTGGAGGCTTAACCACCACCTAGCTGCCCTGAAATATTAACTGTGATTGATTACTTTTCCTGACATATTCCTTTATTCTTTTCTTCTCTCTTTCACACTAGGGTAGATTGAAACACCGTAGAAGAGGCAGTCACCAAAAGTGGCCCCCTGCCCCCCAATATTTGTGTGACCTTGACCAGATGGCAGGCGATCAGAAATTCTGCAGGACTGCAAGATTAGATTAGGCAGGTGGTGGTAACCCGTAAAGGAGAGGCAGGCTAAGCGTGTCGACCAAATTGTTCTAGACATCTAGTTCCTGCTCCAATCCAGAATTCATTCAGATACCTACCAGGAGAGTTTATAAATGGATCCACGTTCTTTTCTCTGATCCCAGGGTATCACTAAAAATCAGACTTCCAAACCCTTACAGAATCCTAGTAAGAGCCACCCCGTTTTTGAGCAGTTGCTGTGTACCGTGCATGATGCTGTGTTTTAACAACAACCCTATGAAGGAGGTGTTATTATCCTCTCCATTTACAGAGGGGACGCTGAGGCTCAGGGAGGTTACTTTATTTGTCCAGGATCACAGAGCAGCTGGTAACTGGCAGAAACTATGATTTTTTTTTTTCCACTATAATTTGCAGTCAGTGGGAAGGCTGGGACTTAATTAAGAGGCAGTCGTCCCCCTAACCCCTCTGCCAGCCCAGATCAAGCGTGAGGACCGATATCTAAGCTGACACCTCTAAAGAGACACTCTGCACGGTCAAACCTACAGAGATGTCAGCAAGGTTTGTACCCACCCGACCTTGGCCAGGGGTGTCGATAGGCTCAAAAACAAATACTGCTCCTCCCCTCAAAAAAACACGTTCTTCCAACTTCTCTGCTTCGCGATAACAAGGAAACAGAGTCAAGAGGAGTGGTTTCTGTGCATGGTCACTTTTGGGACAACTGTGTGCTGTATTCTCCCAAGTTCTTCTGTGAAATGGGTTTTAGTTACTTTCAAACATAACTGTTGGGGCACCTGGGCGGCTCAGTCGGTTGAGCATCCGACTCTTGATTTCGGCTCAGGTCGTGATCTCACAGTTGGTGAGATCGAGCCCTGTGTTGGGCTCTGCATTGACACCACAGAATCTGCTTGGGATTCTCTCTCTCCCTGTCTCTCTGCACCTCCCCTGTGCGCGCGCGCGCACGCGCACACACACACACACACACACACACACACACACACACACACTTTCTTCCAGTCTGATCCCTATAGTCTGAGTTCCGTGCACATATAGACCCTAACTCCTTAACATCCTCAATGACCCTTAAGGGTGAGAAAACTCCCCCAAGGGCTGGGACCCCAGATGGGTACAGCAATGATACATGACACTTATATTGCTATTATCAGTCTCCTGAGTATTTGTTACACCTCTTTGTTGTTGTTGTTGTTACACCTCTTGTTTGCACGCCACAGCATTCTTGAGAGTTAGGCATGTATTATGAGAATTCTTATCTATATGCCTACGTGGAACTAATCTTTGGGACTCTGATTTTCCCAAGGTCACACGGCAAGTCGAGTGGCCGAACTGGAACTCAAGCCTGGGTTTTTGGATGTCCAGTTTAAAAGGTGGTCTTTCGGGGGCGTGTTGGGGGGTGGGCAGAAGACCCTGGGGACCATTTTGCCTCCGTACCCCAAATCCAGCTTTCTGCCTCCAACACCTCACAGGGCGGGACAAGTGGGAAGAACTGGTCCACTCTCCGTTAGGTCTCTGTGTCACAGCATCCGGTTTGTTAACTAGCCAAGATGAGGACACTGCTCCAGGTCTCCCAGGCAGAGATGGGCTTGTGCTGTGGTCACCAAAAGCCTGAGGCGGCCTTGCCGGGCCAGGCTTTGGTCTGAGAGCTACTGCACTGGGCCAACCACGAGGGGCGGCTGACATCTGCCCAACGCCAAACCATGGTCTCTCTCTCTGACGCCCCCTACCTGCTTTCTGGCCTTCTTTCTCCCCATTTGAAGATTGCTGGCATCACCAACACTGTGAAGCTCATCCCCATTCACTCCTGTTGGCAACTCAGTGTCAATCCAAGAAGGTGCCGTTCTCAACCCGGATGACTCTGCTCCAGCTCACCTAAACACAGCTTCATTGCCGTCTCCGGGGAAAGTTGGGCCTCAAAATCCTGCTCCCTGCAAGAAATGAAAGAGAATTCGAGTAAATGGAGAGACATCCTGTGTTCATGGCAGGAAGCTGACTATTGTTAAGATGATGTCACTATCCGAAGTGATCTACCCGTTTGACGCGATCCTTATGCGAAAGACAGCGGCAACGTTTGAGGAAATGAAACCGCCGAGCCTGAGTTTCCTGTGGCATTACCAGGAGCCCCGAATAGTCAAAACAATCCTGAAGAAGAACAAAACGGGAGGACTTAACACTTGCCAATTTCAAAATGTACTACAAAGGTGTGGGAAGCAAGCCAGTTAGGGCTGGCATAAGCAGAGACATTGAAATCAGCGCGGGGGGAGCTGAGAGTCCAGAAATGAACCCCTACATCTATGGTCAGCAGATGTTTTGCAAAAAAAAGAAAAAAAAATACGTGCAAATCTTATATCTGTTACTGTCTGGTCTCTAGAGTATATAAAGAACAACCCAATTTTAAAAACGGGCAAAGCACTTAAGTGGATCTTTCTACTCGATGAATTAATTTATTTATTGGCAACGTTTACGTAAAAACCGCAGCGATACCACTTTGTAGCCACTAGGGTAGCCGTGTTTTTTGTCAAAATACATCGCCAACACGCGTGGGCAACCATCTAAAGAAGCTGAAACCGTTGGACGTCGCTGGCGGGGATCTAACAATGGTGCAGCCCCCGTGGAAATCACTTTGGTAGCGCCCCGGAAAGTGAAACGTACAACTACCATGAGACACCCAGCCAATCCACTTACGGGTGCGTGCCCGGAAGTATTGAAAACAGCTACTTAAACAGATACGCGTACACACATGTGCACAACAGCACTGTTTATGTAGCCAAAAGGAGGAAACAAGCCAATCGGCCCGTCGACTGATTAACACAGAAACCAAACGTGGAATATTAGCCCTACGATGGAATATTATTCAGCCAAAAAAAAGGTGGGAGCAATGAGGAGAAGGCCCATAGAATGCGGACTGCTTAATGCATGCAGGGTTTCCCCCTGGGGGTGATGAAATGCCGGGGGACAGCATTGTGAATGTGCTTAGTGACACTGAATTGTTTATGTTAAACTGGTTCTGACTCAATAACATTTTATTTTCACTCGATAAAAAGATCCTGCTCCCATCGCACTGTGGCACTATCACCAAGCACCGAGGAGGCTGGCAGCCTGGCAGGGGCCACGTGTCGTCGCTCTGTTTCCCTGGCCTTTCCTATTTTCTGAGTGGACTCGGCAGATTCCTCATGATCTGAGTTTCTTTGGTGGAGGAAAAGAATTCAGCCCCCACCACAGGGTGCGCATAAATGACGGCGCTGAATCATCCCCACGGGGCCATGTCACGCTCAGAGGGCACGTGGATCTCATTCAGACTCTCATGTCACAGGTGCCCACGAGGACCACAGCAGAGCCCCCACCCCATTCTTCCAAATGGGAGGGTCTCCATGGCAGCTCTCGAAGTTTCAGAAGAGTCACTTTGGAGTTCACAGGCTTTGGGGCGCCCCACTCCCGCCTTCTGTCCTCAACCGCCAGGTCTCAGCTGAGCCTCTTTATGTCAGTGGAATCAGAGGTTTGTAAATGAGTCTAATGTGTTAAAGATGATCCATCGGATCTCTGCTCCGGTGAAGGATAATGTTTATTACATACTAAAGAGCATTCAAGGAGATGTCAGTTAATACAGTAATTAAGCCAACTCCCTGAGCACCACTAGTGAAACCCAATGAAGCCATTTGCGGCAGGGCTGGGTTACGATTCCACATTGCAAAGGGATCTATGGCAGCATCTGCGATGCTGACCAAAGCATTGGCATTGACCACGGCTCTTGTGGGCCAGGAGACCCAGGGACAGTGGGCTTCACCTGTCTCCACTGAGGATTTGGCGAGAGTAAACACAGTGGCATAGACACAGATGATAGGAAATTCTCAGGAAGTTACCGAAAGGGAACGCAAATATGTTTGGAGATCCCAGAAGTAATTTCCAAGGAACACAAAAACAAATGGTAACGATTACTGTTATTTTACTGTAAGCAAACTTGTATTGAGTGTTTACCATGTGCCCGCACTCTGTTGAGCCCTTTACAGAAATTCTCTTAATCCTCACACCCCTGTAAGGTAGGCGTTAGTATCAGCCCACACTTACAGATGAGAAGGCAGAGGGTCTGAAACAAGACTGTCACCTGCCCGGGGTCACACAGGATGGTTGACTCCAGGGCAGGTAAGTGGGAACTTGTCCCAAGATCTTACTAGGGACCTTGCTAGGTATGAGGTGTGGGAGGGGTGGGAAGGCAACCTTTACTGATAACATGATTTGTGTCATTTAATCCCTACAACACCCTCGGTGAGGTAGAGACTGCTGTTCCCCCTGACAGATGAAGAGATAACGGAGGCTGTCAATGGCTGAGTCTCGTGGGGGGAGCCGTTACTCAGGGTGAAGTGTTTTAAACCTTAGGAAGGAACTTTAGGGCACTTCCACGGGCATCCCTAGACCTCCATAGGATGGTTTCAGGGTCTCCACTGATCTTTCCTGATCCTGAGTTCCTGGTTTGTGCATATATGCATGGAATGCTCAGGGCATAACACATCAGTGGGCCGGGGCCCCATTACCATACGCCTGGTCACCCTCAAGATCCTGTGAACTGGACAGATAAATTGTGTTCAAGTGACCCCCCCCCTTTCTGGGGGGGTTCTACTGGTTTTGCCTTTTTTGGGGGGGATGAGGCACTGTGATACTCTAAGATTCAAATAGACTACTGGATGGGAGCTAATAAAGGCTTAGTTGGCTGGTTCATGGAAATCGCCAAGTTCATTCCTCCTCTCTTAGCCACCAAATTGCCATCTGGGCCACCTGGGTGGCTCAGTGGGTTGAACGTCCGACCCTTGGCTTCCACTCAGGTCATGACCTCACGTTTCGTGGGTTCGAGCCCTACGTCGGGCTCTGTGCTGACAGAGTGGAGCCTGCTCAGGATTCTCTCTCTCTCAAAATAAATACACTTAAAAAAAAAAATTATGAGCGAACTGCCATCTGAAATACCGGCAGCTTCCCTGCTTCTTGAGGTCTGGCTGTGCCATGGGTGGGAAAGAAAAATGTTTGCAGTTGACTGATCCACCCACAAAAACACCAGCGGCTGCAGCAGGTAGCATCCCTCAGCAGCAGGTTCGGGGTCCTTACGTGCTTACGCGTGATCTAAGTCAGTCCTCACAAGCAGCCCTATGCATCAGGTACTCTCATACCCTGGACCTACCCTGCGCGTTGCTACTGATGAGGCACCTGAGGCCCAGAGAGGTCAAGCGTCCCGCCTAAGGGCACGGAGCTAGTAAGTTGGTAGAGCCAGAACTGACCGAAGCACAAGTCTTTGGCTTCAGAAGCGATGTTCGGAATCTGAGGTGCTCCCGCTCCGTGAGGGTGCGGGACTCCATCTGGCTTCCACGCTGCCATTTTGTCATTGCCTTCTCTTTCTTTGAGGATCTCCTAGAAGCTCAGGGCCCTAAGAGATCGATCGGAGTGGGGGGTCAGGGGACAGAACTGAGAGGTGCAGAGAGACAGATGCTGATGTGGGTGTAGGAGGCTGGGGTGGCGGGGGGGGGGTGTAGACAATTTAAGCTGAAAATTGCCGCCTTCAGAACTGTAGCTGTAAGTGGCGTTGGGGAGAATGGGAAGGGTGAATTAAATAAAATTGTTATTCATCTTCCCTATTTTTTTTTTTTCACTTTTGCCCTGAGAGGGCAATTAAGGAAACAAATGGTTTGTGGAGATTAGCTGGCTGGGAGCTTTGCATATTAATATAAGGACACTTGGCTATACCCGGCTGACTTTCTATTTAAGGCAGCTTTGGCTTTGGGGCCGAGGGACTGATTTCAGAGAATTGAGCTCCTGCAGATTAAAAATAAAATAAAACAAAATTAGTCTGCGCTCCGTCTCCGCCCTGCTTGTGTCCCACCAAGAAAAATAAGACCGTTGGCCGAAAGCGAAAAGGGAGATGGACAGGCCGAGCAGCCGCCTCCGGCTGGACAGTCATTGGTGTGCAAGAGGCCAGGGGTCCACGGTGGGGTGAGTGGTGCCACCGGGCTGGGATGGGGGCGGGTGCTGTCACTCCTTACAAAGGTCTCCGCTTACTTAGCGGGGTCCAAATTCAATCGCATTCTGCAAACGTTTGCCGGGCCCTGGCTTCGCTACATACCGCAGGTGCCGAGAAGGTTGACGCTGGGCCCCTTCTCCTGTGTCCCCTTCTCCTAGACACCGAGGAGTGTCTAGGCTAGCTGGAGAGAAGGACACGTGATCCGTGCTGTGATTTTGTGTGTGGAGGGCATCAGGGAGTTGACGTCTGGCTTAGCCTGGAAGAACGGCTAACAACCGGACGGCCAGGGTGCAGGAGACTGTCTTTCTAGAAGCAGAGAATGGGATGCCCACGGCGACCCCGCCCAATCGGTGAGCCCGCTCTCCAAACCGTAACTGAGCCTTCCCCGTGCCTGTTCCACCTGCCGGCCTTTATAGGGAGCAGTTTGGAAAGTGGTGAAGCCCAGAAGCTTTTGAGGCACGCAGATCTGGTCTGGAACCATGGCTCTGCCTCTGCCAAGCTGTGTGACCTTGAACAAGTCACCTCCATCGACTCACTTCGTCCAGGTGAACAAGTAGGGCTAAACCGGTACCTCTGTCATAGGGCCGTTGTGAAGGTTGAGGTTCCACTGACGTAGCACAGATGTCAGCTGCTGGCGTCTTCTAACCCTTAAGACCTTGATAACACTGATTCAAACTCTCATTCCCCCTCCCCAAGATGTGTGCAGGTTGTCAGGAGCTGGCGGGAGGGGGGTGGGGTCCCGATGGCATGGTGACCGCTGTCTCGGACTTTTTCCCCCACTCCCGACTTCCTGTTCTTCAAATTAGGTCCGTTGGAGATTCCACAGCTCCCTCCCAGTAGTAACTCGAACTTAGACTTCAAACCCCTTCTTTGATTTCAGCAACAATAAAGCTGCCCCCGCCCCGAATGTTAACAACGACGGGGGCAGTGGCATACAAAGCCTGTGTTGCACAGCATGCTTCAGGGAAGGTTTGGGGAAGTAGGTTCCTGCAGCAAAGTCCTTTGGTGGCTCCTCCAAGTTGCTCAGCTGGCCTCTCTAGACTCTCTTCTCTGTTCCCTCTCTCCCGGAAACAAAGGAACTAAATGTTTGCCATTTTCTGATGCAAAGCAATTCAGCTCTCTTGACCTCCGTGCTTGGAGCTGGGCCTCAAAAAAGAAAAAAAAAGTCTTGTTTTTTTATTTTGGAATAAGCAAGGGTATGGCTGAGGCTTAGAAATGACCTCCTACAAGGACCTAATTAAGTTTTTGGACGAGTTACCATCCACCTCCCTGTTTTTAATGGGGTAGAGGGTGATTTTTTTTTTTCTCATTATACATGTGAAGCACTTTATGCACATCTCATCCATACTAAGCACACAATAAAATAATGGCCGTTGTTATCATTTTAATATTTGGGGCTGATTCGAGCATAAATTAATCGATGCATGATACATTCGTATTAGTGTTAAGAGTCAAAGAGATCCATTAGAAGCGCCCTTAGAGATCCAATATTTCTCAAAATGTGTTTTTTGGAACATTATCTTCACAGGCTGTTTAGAGACCATCCAAGAAATAAGGCTTCCTTCCTTAATTATATTAAAGTCATGCTGCATACTATATCCCACTCTTGGAAATGGGAAATTCCCATTAGTCCGTTAAAGGCTCTGAGAAGTCCTGCGATAAAGATCATCTGTTTAACTTTGTTTAGCTTTTTGTTTGTTCCCCACTTGGACTTGCCCGCAAAGTTCTTTGCGTTCACCAAACAAATGTCGCAGTTAGTATGTCACGAAACCTGCTCCGGGGCATTTTAACCTGGCTCCAACCTGTCATTTCACAGATGACTGAAGTGAGCTGCACAGAGGGGAAGGACCTGACCCTAAGTCTCCCAGACTCTGCCTTAGCCTTCACTTCCGGCTCGCGACGGCTTCAAGGCCATCTGGAGATCGAGAGATTGAGAGGGCCTTGTCAGGCGTTTCTGAGCTCTGTGCACACCCGTGTACATGTGGCCTTCTAGATTCTCAGGAATATGTCAGATCTCTTCAAAGTTCCTCATTTCCCAGCTTTTCCTTTGAAGCTTTTTGGTTAGTCCATTGTTTGCCCCAAGCTTTAAACCCTGCCTCAGGAAGCTGTTTTGTTAAACAATTGCTGCTGATTGTTTTGACACACAGCCCCGGGGAAGAAGCTGTTTGCACTAGCCAAACACAAGTCCAGCTGGCTCTGTTTAATCTGTATCCTGAATCCCACCACTTGTCACCACCCTGCCCCCCCCCCCCCCCCCCATCCAAGCCACTGACTGTCCTCTCTAGTCTCCTGACCGTTCTCCCTGGCTCTTCAAATGCGGTTATGTCACTCTTTAGAATCCTTCAGTGGCTTTCCCATTGTCCTTTGGCAATGCGTGCCTCAACTCTTCCTTCTCCCCTATTGTACCCTACGCTAACAACCCTGTTTGTTTCTTTCAATTTCTCGAACGCAGTTTTCCCAGAACTTTCTGATTTTAGCCCTGAAAGTCCCAGATCTCAGGCACCCCTCAATCCTGGGCAGATGGGGACAGTTGGTCACCCTACTTCATACAAAGAGTTGTCTCTAATGAAAATGCTGGTTTCCTCCATCCTTCACCGAGATATATCCTGCTCACCCTTTCATCTGTTTAAATATTTTTATTTTATTTATTTTTGAGAGAGAGAGAGAGAAAGAGCCTGAGTGGGGGAGAGGGGCAGAGGGAGAGAGAATCTTGAGCAGGCTGCACACCCAGTGCTCCCCCATGGCCTTTTGAGATCATCATGCCCTGAGCCTAAAGCAAGAGTCCGGATGCTTAACTGATGGAACCACCCAGGTGCCCCACCCCTTAATCTGTTTAGATAGTTCTCCTTTATTTATTTTTAAAAAAATTTTCTTAAATTTTCTTTATTTTGAGAGAGAGAGAGAGACTGTGTGTGTGTGTGTGTGTGTGTGTGTGTGTGTGTGTAAGAGAGAGCGCAGGGGAGGGGCACAGAGACAGGGAGAGAGTAAGAATCCCAAGCAGGCTTCATTCACACTGTCAGTGCAGAGCCCGATGCAGGGCTCGAACCCGAGCCAAGATTAAAGGTCAGATTCTTAACCGACTGAGCCCCCAGGTGCCCCTCAATAGTCCTCCTTTATAGAGGCCTCCCCTGACCACACACTTATAGTTTCTGTCTAGTGATTGTAATTATGTCTTTGTTTCTTTGTTTGTTTACTTTTGTGGCCTGTCTCTTCCACGAGACCCTAAAGCCTCGGAGGGTTGGAACTGCTTTCATCTTGTTCACTCACATATTCCCATCACGTAGTAGGAGCTCAGTAAGTACTTGAATGAATGAATGAATGAATGAATGAATGCCATACCACCGTAGTGCCTTTGTGTAAGTTGGAGAAAAGCCCCCCCTCGATTCAGGCACCGTTCTTAGGGGAAAACTGGCTCGGTGAGAAGGGCACGGCCTGCATTTCAGGCCCCTCCGAGCGAGAGCGAGCGAGCGAGCGAGCAGCCTCGTACAGGTCACAGACTGCATGTGGCCTCGTATAGGCCACAAATTGCACAGCAGGAAGCCGTTCTGAGGGGAAGCTGGGCCTTCCTTCCCAAGCGGCTTTAGAAAGCCATTCGAGGAGAAGGAATACAGAGAGATTGGCTCAGCCGCACCAACTGACGTCAGTGCTTAAGCATCAAGAGCACATGTTCGGGGAGCCCACGGACCTGGGTTTGCTTTCTGCCTCTGCCTCTTACTAGCTGCGTGACCTTAGAGGAGTGCCTCCATACCCTCATCTGTAAAATGGTCATCGTGGGCACTAGACAAGATCGTGTAGATAATATATGCTTATTGTAGCGTCTTATACACAGCGAATCTTAAATAGTCATTGCTCCTATGCGTGCATGTTATTTATATTCTATAAAATATGATCTACAGAACATTAGATTCCCGAGAAGAAGTCAGAGTGAGTTTCCGAGGCAGCTTCGAACGGGCCGCCCCTTTCCCTGGCAGCCAGCTTCAGAGTCTGCGGCTCGGGTTTTTATTAAAAGACCGAATTGGAAAGCTTCCCAGATTACACAGCTGGCCCCGTCCCTAGCCAGCCTGGTGGCGGCGTAGGGTGACGCGCAAGGTGACTCACTTATCCCGCTGGAGGCCTCATCTCCTGCGAAACAGCAGGGGTGGGGGCGGGGGCGCCGAGCATACTCTCTCTGAGTGGTCCAGGCTTCGAAGGCAGCTCTGTCTCAGGGCAAGCCATCGCCCAGAGCCCTGTGGAACTGGACAGTGTCTAGGTGGCAGATGGGGTGGACGGCAGGAATGCATTGGGCCTAGAGAAGGCCAAGGACCTGGAGACGAGTCAGCCCGTTAGAGCACCGCCGTGGGGCACCACTGTGTCTCCCACCCAGGAAGACGTCGAAACCCAGGGGAAATGGCCCAAGGGAAGAGCTGGAAGGCAGCCTTTGAAAGGGAAAGAAAGGCCGAAGAATAAAGCTTGGCTTTCCACAGGGAAGCCACACCCTTTAACCAAGGTCACTGGGGGGGGGGGGGGGAATCTCCAAACCCAAGTTGGCCGTACCACTGCAACGGATAACGACAATACTAACGAGAGACACGACAGTAAGAAGAGTTAGCAGGTGCCTTGATTTGTCCTCCCAACAACTCAGAGAAGTAGCGCCCATCACCATGTTTGTTTCGCAGGTGAGGAAACTGAGGTCCGGAGAGGTGCGGTAGCTTAGCCCACGTTGGGCAATGGAACCTCCGTCGGAGCCAAGGTCTCTCTGGCCCTGGAGTCGCTCGCCCCAAGTCAGCACACGTGGGCTAGCGTCCCACCAACGTGGGGTTTACCAGACATCTCCGGGAGGAAGATCCAGGGTCTCTGGTTACTCACACCCTGCACAGCCTGGGCCCTGAGCTCTGAGACGCCCGGAGTGTTGTTTACCGGTTCAGCGCTGGCGTTCGCCATCGTGCAACTTAACTAGCTGTGCGTCCCCGAGCAAGGGCTGACTGAGCCCAGCCCCTGGCACACGGCAGGCGCTCCATAGCGTTAGCCGATGTTATTGTTGGTGTTAGCCTTCATGGGCCTGTTCTGCCTGCGTAAAACTGGGGCAGGAGGGTCCACCCTCCCTACCTTACGGGCTTATTGACAGGTCAAGTGAGATGATGGCCAGCAAAGCCTTGGCAAACGGAAAAGGTCGGTGCGAAGGTACTGCGCTCTCATCGGTGTGTTTGTTTGTTCCTTCGCTGCGCTTGTCCGAGATGCTTATTATGGGCTGGACTAGACACACAGCGGCAATGGAGGGTCTGCCCTTGTACCTTCGGATTCTCCTTGAAAACCTTATTATTTCTTTGTGTACCGCGTGGCAGAGATTTTCACGGCCGTTTCGCGGGTGAGGTTACAGAACCTGTCCCAAATCGTACAGTGACACAGAATTAATAATAACAGGGATGTGTGTGACCTTGGGCACGTTACTCGATCTCTCTGTGGTGGGCTGAGTAATGACCCTCAAATGTCTAGGTCCTTCTCCCTGGGCCTGTGTATGTCACCTCACGTGGAAGGAGGGATTTTTCCAGCCTGATTAAATCAAGGATCTCGCGATGGGGAGATCCCCTGGATTGCCAGGTGGGCCGGCATGCAGTGGCATGTATCCTTGCAAGAACGGGGCAGAGAGGGATTAGACAAGAGGAGAAGACAGTGTGACCGCGGCGTGGCCACAGGTTAGAGGGATGTGGCCACACACCAAGGGATTCGGGCAGCCGCCGAAGCTGGGAATGTGGAGTGTGGTTCTCCTGGTGCCCCACTTGCCACTCAACGATACTGATTCTGGACTTTTGGCCTCCCGAATTATCCTGGGAGAGAATAATTGTCTCTCGTTTTAAGCCGACAAGTTGGTGGTAGTCTGTTACAGCAGCCACAGGAAATGGCTAACGCACCCTCCGTGACTCCGTTTCCTCCCTTGGAAAATAGGGCTAATAGTAAGAGCCACTTCCTCAGGTCCCTGTAAGGGTGCATTGGGTTCGTACGTGCGGAGGACTCTGCAACCGCGCCTGGCGTATCGTAACCACCATGTAACGACTAGCTGTGATTGTCATTGCTATTATTGTCGCTTTGTCACCATCAACCGAGTATTTATACGCCAGGTCCTGTGCTCAGAGCTTGAGATTGCTGGACCTGTAACTCTAAAACCCACACATTTCGCTTTGACATTTGATCACTTATTATTAGCACATAAAGGTCCCATAAGAGCAATGTATCTCCACGCTTTGCATCGCCTCTGTTCTACATCTCACCCTGAACTTCCTACCCCAGAATTCAAGGCTTCTTGGGCAGGAACTCTACCTTGGGAGGGCATGTGCTCCTGGGTGAGCGAGCCCAGTCCGCTCCCGGCCCAGAGCTGCCTGCTGGAAATTCCAGAGAGGGGCAGGATGGAGTGAAGCGCTATTCCCTCCTGGAATTGAAAAACCCTCTCCTTCGATTAGGAGGACCAAGGGCATCACTGCCTTTCTCGTTTCTCTTCTGAGCGTCTGGCACGTATTAGCATTCCACAAATACCTGAGGAATTACTGAATGTTTCTGGGATGGTTGGAAGGCAAAATTCCGCCACCCAGACAGAGACTCGGAGGTCCCCAGATGTTGCGGGAGTGCGCCCCTCACGACGCTGGTGCCAAGACATGGTGTTCCCAGAGGGGTAGCTTGAGAGTCTAAGGAAAGGATTGTTTACGAAGGCGCTTGTTGGCCAGGTGAAAGACCCCAGGCTGACCACAGCAGGGAGCTGTTGGCGTCCCTAGCCTAACGGAGCAAGGGGAGGGAACGGATACAGAAGCCACTGGAAGCCCCAGCAGGGGATGTGCGTTTTGGTGAGGGAATACGGCTCTATCAACCTGTGGCGTGGTGCCTTAGTCTACTCAGGCTGCTATAGCAAAATATCACAAACTGAGGGGCTTATAAACAACGGAATTAATTTCTCGTCTATCTGGAGGCTAGGAAGCCCAAGATCAAGGTGTCGGCAGATTTGGTGTCTGGAGAGGACCTGCTTCCTGGTTCACAGATGGTGGCCGTCTTGCTGGGTCTTTCCATGAGGGATGGGGCAAGGTAACCCTCTGGGGTCTCTTTTTTAAGGACACTAATCCCATTCGTAAGGGCTTTGCTCTCGACCTAGTCACCTCCCAAGGGCCCCCACCTCCCAATACCATCACATTGGGGATTAGGTTTCAATTTGTGAATTTAGGGGGAGGGAAGCACTCAGGCTATAGCACCAGACAGGAGGGGACCCAGGGGGAACGGATAGTGCATTCTCTCTCTCTCTCTCTCTCTCTCTCTCTCTCTCTCTCTCTTTCTTTCCACCCTTCCACCTTCTGCCAATGCTTCTCATTGATCAGACCCAACTAGGAGCCAGGGGACCAGGAGGGAGCCCAGGCGATGCGGTCCACATGGGTCTGCCTCTGGGGGCACAAAACAGGATGGAAAAGGATAGTGAGTAGATCTGGGGGGACAAATAGAGAATGTTCAGCATGGCTATTATTCCGAGGTCATCCAACAAGACCAGTGCTAAGATGAAAATAGGACTTTTAGTGACTCTGGGCTCATTCTCTGAGACACCAGGCTTCTGACAACAGCTGTTTTCCATTGTCCATGGGTTTGAAAAGTAAAATCTCTCTGGCCTTGCTCCATTCTTTTAATTGATTTATTTTTTTTTTTTTCGGTGACATCTCATTTTTAGTTATACTTTCCACAGGCCACGAATGAGTTCGTATGGGGGATAAATGAATAAAATCTCTGTAGTGTTCCTACAGGCTGTACTTACGCGCTTACGCAGAATCCCAACTCAAGTGTATAGATTTTTCTGAAAGTTTTGGTTGATGATATGTCGGCAAAGAACAGAAGAATCCTGATCTGCCTGCCGCAGGTGTTAGAGGCATCGGGTCCTTTATTCGCGGGCCTGGAAAGGTCTGGCCGCTCACCAGATCGCGGTGGGTGGCCCGCTCTGCGACTCCTCACCGTGTGGCCCCCGGCCAAGTCATTTCATCTCTCTGAGCCTCAGTTTCCCCTATGACAAAGTGGGGGGTATGGTGTGCCCACCTTCCTGGGTCACTGTCACGCCGTCCGTCCCAGCCCCTTACCAACTGGGAGGCTTTGGGGAAAAGTGTCGGCCCTAGGCCTCACTCAGACCTGAGTCTGAACCCCGGTCCTGCCACTTAGCGGCTGTAGACCCTCATCCAAGTCCTTTAACATTTTTATGCCTCTCTGTCCTCATCTGTACAATGGGCTGGGGCTAGATTCTCCCTCGTGGGGTTGCTGGGAGGCCCGAGTGAGGCACTCTTTGGAGAGTGCTTGGAGCGGGACTTGCTCATGATTATTTTACCTGTGGTTCCACGGCACAATCCGGCAATGGGCACCTCCTCCCTCCGCCGGACTAGCAGCTCCGCCCTCTGCCTCCGTCCCATTCCCGCCTCCTGCCCTGGCCGTGACTCTCGGGACCCGTAAGCCACAGGGCCGGTTACCAGCTGCCCGAGCATCTGACTTCGTTTTTCACTCATTTCTTTTACGTTCAGCTTCCTCGTATGTATAGGAGTGAGCTCAAAGCAGGGCTGGTGGGCTATTTATGTATTTGGACAAGAAGCTAGAACCTCTTTTCTCCTGGGGGGGGGGGGGTGGGGGGTCAGCCGGGCAGCGCACAAGGTAGCAAACGGGTCTCCAGCGTAAGAAGCTTCCCCGACATTCTGGATCTTCCTACCTGAGGTATCCCCGAGGCTCGTCTTGGCGTTGCGGATCCCCGAGGTCCGTCTGTAGTCAACCCCGAGGACTTCCTGGCAGCAGCCCTCTGGGCCCAGAAGGAGGAAGCGGGGGTGTTGCCCCAGGTCACCCGGCCACTCAGTTGCTTCTCCCTCCAGAAGGCACTCTTGCCGCGTGACAGCGCTGAGGTCACAGCGGGAGCTGTGACCGAGCAGGCTTCGCCACCTGCCGTCACCGGCTCCGTCTCCTACAGAGCGCTTGGCCTCACGGAGTCTGTTTTCCTGCCGGAAACTGGGAGGAATGGTGGCCTCTACCCCGGAGGAGTGCGGGGATTCCGATGAGCCTGGGCCTCGGTCGCGGCTCGTGGTGCTTATTTGTGAGCCTGCGACACCTCAAGCCTCCCAACCCTATGGAGGAAGTTGAGGCCACGGAGCGACATTTCACTGGCCTGTTGCCCCCCCACTCCAAGACCACTGACCTTTCTCCCTGGCAGCCCCCTCAGCGCCGACCAGGTGCCAGGTCCCGGGTGAGAATGGCACTGATATCCCTTTTGTCCTCACTGTACACAAGACAGACTGTTCTTCTCGGAAAGGAGGACAGTGACCCCTCCACACATGTCCTGCCACGGGGTGTTTCTCTTCCCGGCCAGGCCCCAGCCTCAGAACTGCTCCCCCACCCCCACGATCCCTACTTGGGAAATTCGCTCTTGATCATTCGTGATCCCTTTGGGTCACCCTGCCCCTGAAGCCATTCTTGGCACGGCACGTGCCCGTTCCATTCCCTGCTTCCCCCGACTGCCCCGCGACTGCCCTGTTCTTCCAGATGAGGGATCAAACTTCTCCTAGCTTAAGCAACTCGACCCACGACTCTACCCAACAGCCAGCGTCTGACCTCCACTCTCCTTTTGATATCTGCAAGCCAGGAGGGGAGTTCTCCCCAGAGGCCGAATCAGCCGGGACCTTGATCTTAGACTTCCCAGACTCTAGAACTATGAGAAATAAATGTTTGTTGTTTAAGCCACCCAGTCTGTGGTTTTGTGATGGCAGCCCGAACTGAGTAATCTAAGAGCTTGCCTTGCAATACGGAGATCTAGGCTTCCGTCAACAGAGATGGTGAGTGGAATCTAAAAAACCCAAACCCATTGACAGAGAGTAAAATGATAGTTACCAGGAGGTAGGGGAACAACGAAGAGTAACATAAGCCCTAGAGATCTAATGCCCAGTATAGCGAATATAGACAACAATATTATAATCATCAAACTTGCCAAGAAATTGGAACTTAATTATTCTTATCACTAAAAAGAAATAATTATGTAACATGACAGGTGCTAATTACTGATACGGTGGCAATCATATCGCAGTATATAAATGTGTCAAATTAACATGTCGTGTGCCTTAAATTCACACATTGCTATATGCCAGGTATTTTTTCAATTAAAACCAAAACGCAACGAAAACAAAGATGGCGGAAAAGAGTGCCTGGTGTTACTACAAATTTTAATATAATTTTGTGTTGATTTTCATATATATGTATATGTGCACACACACACACACACACACACAGCCTTGGAGTCAAAGGTTTGCAGAACCCCTGAAGCAATGGCTCTGAATCCTCGGGTCCATGGCCACCATTTGTAAACGATTGCACCGGAAAATAATAGGGAAGGTAGAAAGCCACATGCTTAAAATATATACACCCTGGCCCTGACTCTAGCCGATCACAGGGGAAGGAAATATAGGGCAGTCTAAAATTCTTAAGTGGGTGTTTTCTCAACAAAACCAAACAAGAAGCTTCCTGAGGATGACCAGCACTGCAGTCTTTTAGAGGAGGGGCGGGCAAGCGGCTAGAGAACGAACAAGGTTATTTTTATAAAGGAAGATGCCAGGATGGCATTCTGGAATGGCTCCGTCAGCATGTTGCAGGTTGGTAGCGGCATTCCCAGACATCGCTTTGCAAGGTTCATCAATGGCTGCTGGGACGAGAGACACCTAATTAAACCGCTGACATTTTCCTCAGTTGAGAAAACGTACCTTGCCATATATCCGTATGTTACGAGAGGAGTTGTATTTTTCCCGCTGCTCTCGGGCCAGTGAGCAGCTCCCTTTCACTTCATGATTTCTGTTTTTCTCCCCAGATCCGGTCTTGCCTCCCTAGAGTTCCTTTTCCACACATCAGCCAGAAGAATCTTTTAAGAAGATGACCTTTGGGGCGCCTGGGTGGCGCAGTCGGTTAAGCGTCCGACTTCAGCCAGGTCACGATCTCGCGGTCCGTGAGTTCGAGCCCCGCGTCGGGCTCCGGGCTGATGGCTCAGAGCCTGGAGCCTATTTCCGATTCTGTGTGTCCCTCTCTCTCTGCCCCTCCCCCGTTCATGCTCTGTCTCTCTCTGTCCCAAAAATAAATAAACGTTGAAAAAAAAAAATAAAAAAAAAAAAAAAAAAAAGATGACCCTTAAACACTGGGGGGGGGGGGGGAGAAAATAACATGCCTTGGGGGCATTTGACATGAAAATCATATGCCCCCTCCAGCTGAGTACTGCCACTTTATCCCTGTGCATTTTGTCCTGTGTTTTCTTTTAAACATTTCCCTGAAACACTACGGCTGTGTGTCTAGACCATCAGTTTCCCTTGCCCGCCCCCTAGTCTCGGCATCTGGTACACATTGGTCATCGCCTCTGTGTGTGATTCATAGAGTCAACTTTGAAAGGGAGTGACACAGGGAGTCGCGAGGTGCAAGACATCTGGAGTCACGATGACTCATCGCCTGGTTGCCAACGTTCCACGCGCAAAGTGCCGTGCAGGGCTCGGTGGAGACTGCAGAGAAGACCGTGCTAACAACAACAGCAATAATAATTACTTTTATGGTACATTATATCGTGTGTAAATGTCACCGTGGAAGATCTGATGAGTCACTCCACCTCTCGGATATACACACGTTCCCTGAAATGATGAAAAAGGTGCTCTTGGAAACATGTGGACGCGGGACTGTGCTGAACGTAACCTTTTCTTTCCCTTTTTCCCCGGAGAGGGAGTTGGCCGTGTCCATATACTCCTAACACCTCTAAAATCCCCATCTTTGTACCTCTCTGGTGACGTGACGTGAAGAGGAGGAAAGGCATTTCATTTTGCAAACTTGTTCTGCAGAACTTTATTGAACAGTTTGATAAAGGGGAAGGGGATGACGTCATGTGGGATATTGAAGGACCCTTTGCTAGATGACCATGTGGCAGGGAGGCTAAATCCTTTTCAGGTCACATCCCTTGCTGTCACCCTACTCTGGTTCAGAAGAAGAAACGCAAAGACTTCTGTCCACTAGGTTCAAGGGAGAGTAGGAATGGCCAGTTTTATGCCAAATGACACACGTGTAGACATACAAATAAGGATAATTTTGCTTCTTGAGGTGCATTGTGGGGTTAGCTAAATAACTGTTGTCCTTGAAGCAAATTCTACAATATCTGAGTTATTACGACCACCTCTTGGCATTGATGGAATCAGCCGGGTAATTGCCGCCCGCATATCATTTTGTACCATGGAGTTCACTGCCCGAGCTGAACTTTCTGGACCTTGACCCATTCATCGCACATTTCAGGCTAAGTAAGAGCACATGTAATTGGGTTTACCAGTTATAAAAACCATGAGCATTTGGGTCAGGCCGTTACATTTGACTGCTATAAGCCAGGGCACACAGTTAATGGAAGGTGTCATTGCCTTATCTGTTAGGGTAACCTCCAACCATGCTTTGTACTGTGCAGAAAAATTTTCAAAATAATGACGGTAATATACTTCTCTTTTGGTTTTGGCTTTGGGCTTTAGGAAAAAAAAGAAAAAACACCTCACCTAAAATTCATCTGATTAAATTTGACTTCACTAACATTTATTCACGCAATGGAAATTTACCTGGGTTTGGCTCACGGACTGTGTCCTCTACTCCAGTGTCTTTTTCTTTGCTCTGTTGTTATAGTAACTGAACATATAACACCAGAAATCATGATTATAATGTGCTTCTTCAAAAGTTCTTTTTGTTAATTGAGGTATTCATCCACACTGCCTCCTTTGCGCAGCCTTTGGGGCAACCAAATGATATAGGTCTGGGAAGTGGTCATGCACACAAGAGAAGGCGAGTAAGGAAAAAAAGAGAATAAGTAGGGTCATTCCATTATTCTGCACCACACACACACACACATACACACACACACACACAGGAGATAAAACAATAGTTTTTATAATGCAAACAAAAGGGGTCTTATTATCTTCCTTATTCACTTTAAAGAAGATACACTCATGACTCAGAAACAAAACATGCTGTAAAAAGATTTGAATTCCAGTATAATGTACAATGTCAGATTCATTTCAGCAATTCTACACATTGCTCAGTGCCCATCACGATAAGTGGGTTCTTCATCCCCATCACCTGTTTCACCCATCCCCCACCTCCCTCTGGTGACCATTTGTTCTCTAGGTAGGAGTCTGTCGTTCATTTTGTCTCTTTTTTTTTGTTTGTCTTTTGCAAAACGGATGATCTGACGGAGCAAGTAGCACATCTCTCATACCTTGCCTTCAAAAGGATGGTGTATTATTTTTATATTACCATTTATTTAAAAAAATTTTTCATGTGTATTATTTCTTTTTGAGAGAGAGAGACAGAGCACCCGCGGGGTATGGGCAGAGAGAGAGGGACACACAGCATCCGAAGCAGGCTCCAGGCTCTGAGCGGTCAGAGCAGACTGAGCCACCCAAGCACCCTATATCTTGATGGCAGTCTTACGGAGCCCTGCGCTGAGCTGGCCCTGGACCCTGGACCCATGAAAACTAAGATAATACGCAGGTGTTGTTTTAATCCATTAAGTTCGTGGTAATTTGTTACAAAGAAGTAGAAACCACGTAGAAAGTTCATGAGTCTTAATGCATCTCCCCTAAAAAAAAATTGGAGGGGCGTCTGGGTTACTCAGTCGGTTAAGTGTCCAACTTCAGTTCAGGTCATGATCTCGTGGTTTGTGAGTTCGAGCCCCACGTCGGGCTCCGTGCCGACAGCTCGGAGCCTGGAGCCCGCTTCGGGTTCTGTGTCTCCCTCTCTCTCTGCCCCTCCCCTGCTCACGCTCTGTCTCTCAAAAATCAATGAACACTTAAATTTTAAAAAATGGGAATACCAACTAGTCACACCTCACGAAGAGGAAGAAAAGATTCAGTAGTAAGTGCTGTGGCTATTTGAGCATTATTAGGGCAGTGGCTAAGGATGTGGGCTCCAGTGGGAGACGGGTTTGAGTTCTGGGACCAGCCCTGACAGTCACTAGCCACTTGACTTCAAATAAGGCAAAGGGGGTCTAATTGGGGTTCATCCTCACACCGAATTCTCCAGGCCAGGGTCTCTGGGGAGAAAGATTTTGTAAAACGCATTCGTGGGCCACTCTTGTTGTAGACAAGGTAGAAATGATGAGGGTTTGGAATGGGGATAAATGCACATTAGGGCCTCTTTAGTTTCCTGGTTTTCAGGCTTCTGGAATCTGGCGTAGGGTGTGCTGTCTGCTCTCGCTCCCCATTCTGGTATTCGAAGGCAAATAAATCAATCATCAAATATTAGTGAGGAAAAGTGGACTGTTCAAAGTCACAGACGCCGCCAGTGCCTGAGTCAGGACCAGAGCGCAATTTCCGTGGCCTTCTTCGCCCTGCTCCTTCAACCGTGTCATCCTGACCCTCCTAGAATTTCAACCGGTTTGCTGTGAGGCTCCTAGAAAATAATTTTCATCATTTTCTTTCTCTGTTATTTTGCCCCAGGCCTGCATCCTTTAACTTGATTACATCTTGTCTGGCTGATAGGAAGTAATTTCAGCAAGTGCTTAACTCTGATGGGTGCCCGGTCCCCCCGCCCCACTCTAGTGCAGACCGCCAGCTCCCACTGGAACACTCCACAGTGTGGTTCCCCTCCATGATTCCTACTTCCTGCTCCCCCCGCCCCAAGATACATACGGGGCTCACTTACTTTCAGCGGAAAAGTAAAAGTAGGAGAGAAAGAGTGACAAATGCACTCACATGGAAGTAAAGAAAAAACCGTGAAGGTTGAGCTTGGTGGGTTTCTGGAAGGGCGGTGTTGTTCCTCCTGACAAATTCCTGGCCGTCTTTCAAGATCCAGCTTAGCGGGCACCTCGTCTAAGACTCATTCTCTGTCTCACCTCAGGCGGACTTTATCTCTCTCTTCGCCCCTTGTGTTCCCGTTGCATTGGGGCTAGAAGTCTTCTTTGGTATTTATCAAGTGTGACTTTGTATTCAAGTGATTCTCCCCAACACGGAGGCGGTACACTCAGCTGGGACCAGTTTTCACGTAGCTTCGCGGACGCCTCCCCCGTGCAGTGCCCGGCGCGGAGGGGGCACTCGACCACTGTGTGCGGGGTTGAATCTAAGATCGAACTTGTTTTAACTCTGAAATTTGCTGCAGTGTAGTTTTGACACAGCTCCTTTGGCACTTAACGAAGGCGCGTATGTTTTCGGAGTTAAATCTGGGGGCGGGCAGTGTGATGCATGGGCATCTTCTGATTACAGGCCTTTATCGGCACCTCGCAGCAAAAAGCGGACTGACGGATGCTCTTTTGTTTTTAATCTGCTCTATTTTCCTTTTTAAAAAATTTTTTAAATTTTTTTAATGTTTATTTATTTTTGAGACAGAGAGAGACAGAGCATGAGTTAGGGCGGGGATGGGGGTAGAGAGAGAGGGAGTCACAGAATCCAAAGCAGGCTCCAGGCTCCGAGCTGTCAGCACAGAGCCCGACGTGGGGCTCGAACCCACAGACCATGGGATCATGCCCTGAGCCGAAGTCGGAAGCTCAACCGACTGAGCCACGCAGGCACCCTAAAATTTTTTTTAAAATGTTTATTTATTTTGAAGGAGAGAGAAAGCACGAGCATGGGAGAGGCAGAAAGAGAGGGAGACACAGAATCCGAAGCAGGCTCCAGGCTCTGGGCCGTCCGCACAGAGCCTGACGTGGGGCTTGAACTCATGAGCCGTGAGGTCATGACCTGAGCTGAAGTCGGATGCTTAACCGACTGAGCCGCCCAGACACCCCAGTCTGCTCTCTTTTCTACTCCAGATGGGGGCGGTACACAGTTGGTGTTATCAGTCAGGGTTCAGGACAAGAAACCGAAACCACTCAAGGTACGCTAGTCAGAAAGTACTTAATACAGGGAATTCATACTGAAAACCTACATGAAGGGCGAGAGGCGTGGGCTCTGAGCCACACGGACCCGGGCCCTGGGACGTGGACTCTGGCCAGTGCGTTCCTAACATCCAGGAAGCTGGAGAATGGACACGGGACCCCTAGTAACAGAAAAGCTTTGTGCCTCAGAGACCTTGCTTACCAGCAGGAAACAACCAGAAGAGCAGGAAAACGGGCCTACATTTCACTTCTGCCTTCAAAAACCCACACGAGCACATCCAATCGGTAGAACCTGTTTGGTACCCATTACCCCCAGCTGCAAGACCAGCTTGGAAATGCAGGTTCTAGCTTTTGAAACTCCGCAATACAGGAATGTAGATCACAAGAGGGGCTGTGATGAAGACCGAGGGAGCTGACACAGTGTCCCCACAAGCTGATCCCGGGATCGTCTGCTGGCCCGGCACGGCTAGGGCACCTCGGAGCTTCCGGCTCAGATAGACCCGGCCTCCTAAAGCCGTCATTAGACGTAAATATGTCGGTTGTCTCTGTGCCCCGCCCTGTCTGCTCTTCCTGTCCCAGCCTCTCTCGGAGGGGCTACCCTAACTTCTTTCTAGCAGCAGCTAGGATTGACGGCACACGTGTCACACCGGCGTTGCCCTAGGGATGCCGGTGCTCCCTGCTGCTCGGGACCCGGATGTCCTCTGCCAGGTGCCAGGAGCAGCCTTCGTCTGGTTTGCCCGCGGGAGGAATTAACACGAGCAATGGGAAAGAACGGAGTTTTCAGGACATGCCCCAGGAGCATTTCCTTATACCTTATTAAAAAAAATAGGCGAGGCACAAAGAACCTTTAAAGCCCTCCGTGGGTCCAAGGAGTTTTTCCGTCTCGGCAGATGGATGCCACTTGTACCCAAGGGAGTCAAGAAGGGAAGCACAGGGACCCCATAATTGAAGTCAATGGCCTGTAGACTCCATAAGGAAGTGACCGTGACCGCCTCGCTCACCACTCTGTCTCCCAAGTCAAGAACAGTGCCCACTGTAGGTGTTCGATAAATACTTGTTGAATGAATGAACGAACGAACGAACGAATGAGATGAAGTCCGATTTTCACGTCTCCGATTCGGAGATAGACATTCGATAGACCCTCAGTCACTTTAAGGGCAAGAGGTACTCACTGATTCATTCACTCAGTCATTTGTTCCCAGGGAGCACCGCTCCTGTGGTTTGATAAAGCAGGGATGACTTGTTGAAGGGAATGTTTACTCTGTGACTGTTCTAGTCGCTCCACTTTCGTCCGTTGAGTGCTTTTCATTGTGTGAAATCCTGCGTGAAGCACAGGGTGGGGTGTGCTGAGGTACAAGGCGTGTGCTCCCTGTCCCCCGGGGGGATCCTATGAAGTTGGGACTAGTGAGGGAAAGCTATGACCGCATGACAAACTACTGTCGACACAGTGGCTAACAGTCACACCCATTTGTTAGCTCGCGGTTGCGCACGGCCTGATTCAACTGGCTTCTCCGGTCAGCTTATCCAAGGCATTGGCTAGGCTGAATCCCCATCTGGAAAAGTCCAGGCCAAATCTGCTTCCAAGCCCGTTCAGATTGTTGGCCGAGTGGCAGCCAGGGGCCACATACCGCCTCCGTTCTTGCCACGCGGTCCCCTCCACCTTCAAAGCACCGATTGGGGGTCAAACCCTCCTCTGCAAGCACCTGTAGAAAGCTCTCCTTTTGAAGGGTTCACCTGATTAGATCAGACCCACCCGGGATAACCTCCCTTTGCCACATAACGTAACATAAACACGGGAAGGATATCTCGTTATATTAACAGACTGCACTCACGCTGGGGGGGATTCCGCAGAAATGCACACGGGGGCGCGGGGGGTGGGGGGCAGAAATCTTCGGGGCCAGGGTGCCAAGCTAGTCCTTGACAATGGCATATTGTTCATGCAGAACCACGGTGGAGAGATCTGGAAGGTGCGGTTTTCCTGTTCCTGGTCTCCCATACCCGCTTTCCTCGTTGTCTTCTGACAATGGCTCTCCCTTCTTTGGGGACGGTTTCCTGGATGACAGATACGTGGAGTGCTTCTTTCTGCAAATAGCCAGACATTCCATTTGGTTTGGCCCGACGAAATAGACTGACCTGGATTCAGATAGTGGCTCAGTCGCTCACCTCGTGTGTGACGTTGGGCAGATTACCTAACCCTCCCAGCCTCAGTTTCCTCTTCTTTCGACAATGCACATGAAGCTTCTCCTTTTTTTTTTTTTTAAGTTGTTATTTATTTATTTTGAGAGAGAGAGAAAGTGCAAGCAGGGGAGAAGGAGAGAGAGAGCGAGAATCCCAAGCAGGCTCCGCACTGCCAGTGTGGAGCCCGATGCAGGGCTCGAACTCGTGAACCGCAAGATCATAACTGAGCCGAAACCAAGAGTTGGAGCTTAAGCGACTGAGCCACCCAGGCGCCCCACATGACTCCAAGCTTCTTGATAGCAGAAGCCATGTTTTAAAGGGGCGCAGGACATCCTGATGCAACTTTTGTGACACTGGCATTTTTAAAAAACGGCCCCAAGATGGCTCGCGTCGAAATGGGTGTGTGAAAACATCCTTAGCGAGAATTTTGCAATCCTCATCTCCCGTACCTCCTTGCACGGTGCTTGATGCATAATAGGAAGTCCGGCAGTGTTTGTAGGAGCGATGACTTAATCTCTGTTCTTCATCTAAATTGTATTCTCCTTGAGGGCAGCTCATTTTTTCTTGTTACTAAGATTCTGTGTCGTTTATTCTTTCAAAGGAAATATGAATGTTATCATGGCATTTTTCAAGAGGGAAGCGATGTTTAGCGATGGATAATTCCTTCATTCATTCGATTTCTCAGACTTTGGTGAGACCTAAGGGCGGCTGAACTCAGGCACCCCGGTAAGAAGATTAGCTCTTTAATGTTTAAGAATCGTGGTGAGGGGGAAGGGATTCCACAACCTTCCCCCAGTAACTCGATTCAGAGTTAGATCAGATAGAAGGAAGATAATAAGGATTATTAAAATCCCTCATGCTCTACTGAAGTCTATTTCCAAATGCTAATGGGGTCCCCAGGAAGTCAGGCAACTTCCTCCCTCCTTTTTCCTCTGTGTGTGTGTGTGTGTGTGTGTGTGTGTGTGCGTGCTTAACGCACAGGAGAAGTGAGAAGAGGTTGTTTGCCCTGCCTGAAGTAGGGATGGAACCTGGGCTCCCCCAGAAGGTCTGAATCAAGGATTTCCTACAGCAGAGTGGTTAAGAAATAGACCTTAGGCTTTCAAAAATATGGATTCTGTCTTGAATTCGAGCTCCACTGTGTGATTTTGGGGAGCAAGTTCTTTAACCCCTCTGAGCCTCAGCTTCCTCATCTGGAAAATGGGGATGATAATCCTGTCTCTCCCAAGGATGTATTATCAAGTGAAGCATTAAAATACATCCTTGGGAGAGACAGGATTATCAATGCCTTTCCCACTGGGTTAGTTATATTTTGGTAGGCTGGGGTGGGAAAAGAATCAGAGGTATTGTTTTTGTTCTTGGTTTTGTTTTAGGACTACGTATTCCCTTGGAGGTCCTGACGGAGTTCGTATTTGGGGGCCTAATCCTAGCAATAAAGTACCTCGTCCCTTTGGGGAAGGGCAGAATCCAAGCTGATTAGATGTTTGGCTGAGTTATTTACAGGGCTTGGAACAGTGATTTCTGATTCGGGAGGTCTGGGATGCAGTCTGAGTATTTGCATTTCTGACATATTCCTGGGTGGGGGGGGGGGTTACTGATAATACCACTGCTCTCGATGGAGGGAAGGTGTCGTCACAAGATACAGTGATTCTAGCGACCTCAGCCGCCTCCAGAGTTCTTTGTAGGAAAACGCAGCTATTCCTGTCAACAAACTCCTCCAGCCCACTGGGTTCCAGGCACGGGTCAATGGCGAGATATCATCCCTTCATCCATTCATTCATTCGCTCATTCACTCATTCAACTCATTGAAAGGAGAGGGGCTCCGGGGAAAAAGCGGACCACTCGTTATTTTTGAAGGCCAGCGGGTAAAGATTTCTTCTTGATGACCTGGAAAATGGTTTCCTGCAGTAATACTGTGGCACTCGGGCACACAAAACAAACGGCACAGGCTTCAGAGGTGTTGGCCACAGCTCAATTATTGTTAACTCCAGCTCAACACTCCATGCCTCTGTCTCTCTCTTACACACTCACACACACACACATACCCCTCTTGTTTGGATACACTCGTGTTTACATCTCTTTTTGTGTTTGATAACGGGGGGACCTTAGCATCGCTTCTAGAATCCTATCCAACAGCATGAGTAGTCAAGAAGCCATGGAAACAGCATGTCTAGTTACATGTACCTATAAAAAGCAATTGGATTTTGGGGCGCCTGGGTGGCTCAGTCGGTTAAGCGGCCGACTTCGGCTCAGGTCATGATCTCGCGGTCGGTGAGTTCGAGCCCCGCGCCGGGCTCTGTGCTGACAGCTCAGAGCCTGGAGCCTGTTTCAGCTTCTGTGTCTCCCTCTCTCTGACCCTCCCCCGTTCATGCTCTGTCTCTCTCTGTCTCAAAAATAAATAAATGTTAAAAAAAAAAAAAAAAAGCAATTGGATTTTGAAAAACCAAACAACCAAAGCCAAACCTAAGGTCTTATGAACTGTCTCACAACTATACTGTTGGTTTGTATCTCATTCCTTAGTGAATGCTTGCTCTCTATCTAAAGCTAAAATATTACTAAATATATTTTATATAAACTTAAGCTTATATATAATATCTATAAGCTTATAATAGCATATAATGCTATATATAGTATGTAATATAATAATACGTATATTATATTATATTTAAGATGAAGCTTCTCTGTTCCCTCAACTGGTTCTGATGATCAAGGTCCACGACTTATACTTCCGGTCATCTCCCCCGCCTGGCGAACCGTGCTTCCCGTGACCCCCCTGAGGGGTCAAAGCAGAGACAGAGAAGAGAGGTAAGAGGGGGCACGAAACACCTTACTGAGCTAGTGCTGCCCTGATAATCCAGCATCAGAGCTCTCTGGGCTTAGCAGGTGTTGAAAGCGGGTTCTTACCCGCTGGCCTCCTTCATGGGTTTCTCCTTTATGCTCTCCGTGTTCGAGAGGGATTAATAATCAAAAGCCAGTTTGTAAAACTTCCTCAGGCTTACGGTCTCAGCCTTGGTACCTAAGGCAAAAACAGTTTCATTGTAATATCCTCTTACGTATACCTGATTTCACCCTCCCTAAGACTGTGGCTGGTATCGCAAGCTTTGGAGCCAAAGAAACCACCTCTGCATCCAGGTCGTGCCGCTCACTAGCTGAGTGATTTGGGGAAGGCCTTCAGACCCACCAGCTTATCCCACCCGGGCCTGCCTGCCCGGCGAAAGGACTCTTTTCCCGGTTGTAAGGATAAAGAGAAATCATGCATTTAAAGTGATCATCCAGCAAGAAATGGGAGGTGCTATTATTCGTGGTTGTAATGTTGTCATTATGATCTTCCCGTAGCCCTGTGTTTTAGAAAATGCTTTCTACCCACAGTTTCAACTCCCTCTTTCTCAACACACCAATTCACTTTCTTCTCCAACCAGGTGCTTGAGACTCTTCAAGGTGACAGAGTAGATTGGCTTAAGAACAGGGGTTCTAAAAATCTGTGTGACCTCGGATAAGTCAGTCAACCTCTTTGAGCCTCAATGCTCTCATCTGTAAAATGGGGACAATAATAGTGTGTACGTTGTGGGTTTATAGTGAGGATTAAATGAGATCATGGGCGCCTGGGTGGCTCAGTCAGTTAAGCGTCTGACTCTTGACTTTGGCTCAGGTCATGAACTCACAGGATAGGAGTTCGAGCGTTGACAGCACGAAACCTGCTTGGGATTCTCTCTTTCCCCCTCCGTCTCTGCCCCTCTTGGAAAGAAAACGAGACAATATACATCACGCACCTGGCACGGTAAGTAAACAGTCACATGCTGACCACCGCGAGCTCCTCGTTGTGCTAGAACTAGGGATAGAGAGATGAGAGGCAAAAATCCAATTCCTATACTTGAGGAATTGACCATCCGCGGCAGTGAGTTCAAACTTGCACATTCGATTCACCGTAACAGCGACGTCAGAATCTCTGGTGTGTGGGCAGGGGGGCCACCTGAGCATCAGGATATTTTCAGCTGGTTTGACTACGTAGCCAGCGTTCTAGATCGACAACAGGGGGTGGCAGCTGTTTTGGGAAAGCAGCAGCGAGTAACCCCTTGAGGATTTGTGGGCCATGTGTTCTCTGTCGCGACCGCTGAACCCTGAAACGCAAAAGCCGTCGCAGGCAGAAGATAGATGAAATGGCGTGGCTGTGCTCCAACGAAACTTTGTTTACCGAAACAGAAGACAGACTATAGTTTACGGACTCTGATGTGAAGTATCAAAGTAAACCAAAGATTACCTTGAAGCGTGGCAGGTGCACACCCACAAAAAAAGGCACGGCAGGTGCCATGATAGGTCAAGAAGTGCATTCAGGAGGCAGTGAAGTTTGAGCTGAGTCTTCAACGATATGTAGGAGCTAGTGAGGAGGGGCAGGGGAAGGAAAAGCTCTTCCAGGGAGACAAAAAATGACATTAATAGCTGCTAAGTACGCATGGACAGTTGGTGGACCTGAACATTGTTTAGTATGGCTCGAATGTACGGTCGGTTGTCTCCTGGAGAGAGGTGGACAAACGTGTTGGCCTCAGACCATGACAACCTTTCTGTGTTGGGTAAAGGAGCCTAAGATTTATCTTGGAGACCACGGGGCGCAGTTGCGTTGTCAGAATCACATCTCTGAATGAGCACCTCTGTCAGGCGATGACGAGGGGTGGGGGACAGCAGACTAGTGGCACTTAGGGAACAGTCGTAGCGGTCACGTAAGAAGTTCATGAGATTGGAAGCTAAAGTGCCTCCCCCCCCCCACCGTCCAAAACTAAATGTAAAAAAAAAGAAAAGAAAAGAAGGGGTAACAAAATCATGATCTTGGTGACGTACGTGAGAAGAGAAAAAATGGAAAAGGTTAGGAGGGGTGGCCAAGGTCTGATGAGCCCTTGTTCTCGTGGCCTCTGGGGACTCTGCCTCCACCTTCACAAATGATCCCTTCATTAAACTCATTTTAAGTATGCAGTTTGGAGGTGACATCTGATTCCTGCCGGGACCCGGACTGATAGACGAGGCAGAGCCATTGACCGAGAACGAGGAGGGACGTGATGTGGGAGAGGGTAGGGAGGACAGAGGAGGTTGGGGAATAGCTTTCCTGGGGAACAGAGGAGGGGGCCAAAGGCCAGAGGAGCTCAGAGTATTGGTGAAGATCAGTGGAAAAGCAGGCTGACTTAGGAACAAGACTGCAGAGAGAAGTCATAAAGCTAGCCGGTTGCTGACAGACCAGAGACAACGGTGAATCGTGGTCATTTGAAAGAGGGTTGTTTAAAGAGTTTCAACCCCCTTCACAGCTGAGCCCCCCTGGCCGGGCCCGGCACAGGATGAGACAAGCAGAGTGCGTGACCCTTTCTCACCCTAGCCTAGCACCCGGAGTCCTGATCCCGGAGACCACTGTTAACATTTTGGCACATTTCCTTCCGGTCTGTTCTCCCAATCATCTCTCAGTTTCGCTAGGTTGAGGTCACGGTGCTTATACGATTTTGTATCTGGCTTCATTTACTTGACACTGTAGTGAAATTGAGTCTTCTTTAGAAGTGTTTTTATTATGTCTCTTCTTCCTGGCAACGCGTATTCACTGCGGCAAAACCAGACAAGACCGAGAAGCCAAAAAAAAAAAAAAAGGAACCGTCTGAAATCTCACCGTCCCGAGACAGTGACTCGTCACTTTGCTGCAATACTGAAATTGATTCATGAATCAAAAAGGTACTTCTGCTGGAGAAATACGCTGCCAGCTTGTGGAAGGCTGTGCAGAGAATCAAGCGTAGTGAAGTTGGGGAAATGGTTCTGGAGTCGAAGGAAAGGCACCAGGGCCACCGTCTCACGTGGGAAATAAGCCTACGGACCTGCATTCTAGAAAAGATTGAATTTGTGGGGAAATGATGCAGGGAAAAAAGTTAAAAAAAAAACATTTCCACTTGTTTGAATGCTTTTTAATAATTCCCTGACATGGGGCGGGGGCGCCTGGGTGGCTCAGTCAGTGAAGCATCCGACTTCGGCTCAGGTCGTGATCTCGCAGTTCGTGGGTTCGAGCCCCGCGTCGGGCTCTGTGCTGAGAGCTCAGAGCCTGGAACCTGCTTCACATTCTGTGTCTCCCTCTCTCTGCCTCTCCCCTGTTTACACGCTCTCTCTCTCTCATAGGTGAATAAATGTAATTAATAATAATAATAATAACAACAACAACAACAGCCTGGCAGGCCTTCTCACACTCTGTAACTTTGTTTGCGGAGCACCTGTTGTGCTGCGGTCCTCTATGTGAAAAAGCTATACCAGGTCATATTCCCGGGTGAAAGGCAGGCTGTCTGAGCATGGTTCCGCTAAGTGCGAGTAGGAGCGTTCTTTTTAACGTGTGCTCCCCGTTTACAGAAGTACTTGAGGTTCTAGTTTTCCATGAGAAAACTTGCACACATCTTGCTGCCTCCTCGTTTTCCTGCCCAGAAGAAAAACCCTCCCCCTTACGTCTCAACTCTACGCCAAAGACCCAAGCCAAAGGACGGTTCTGGTGTGAAGTCTTCCCAGGTCCAGCCTAACGGGCGAGATTTTGAATTTCGATGGCCGACACCACCCAGGCTCTTAGTGGAATGCGGGCTCTGGTTTTGAGTAGAGCCAATAGTTCCTTGTAGGGGTATCTGATGTCAAGGTGCAGAGATGAAGAGGAACCTCTACTCAATAAGCTGGTCTGTGGGTAGTCCGATAAAGGGTGATGCGTATATATGCAGCCGAGCTAGGGATTCGCCGTGGAAGGGTTGCGGGTGCCAAGGAAGCAGAGGTCACATTTCTCGACGGGGTTGGTCATTAACGGCGGGGTAGAGTAGGAAGCACATGGGAGTTCGGATGGGAGGAAGCTGAGAGGTGCGCCAGACCCTGGGCTGAGCACTTTACAAACACCGCCTTGCTCTCAGATGTGCGCTCAGTTGGCACTGGCCAACCTAGATGTGAGCCACGGCTCTATCCCTCACTAGCTTTGTGCGTGTGGGCAAAGTCACACCATGCTTGCCGACTCTCAGATTCCTCACCTGGAAAACAGGATGAGCTGTGATGGTTCCCCAAAGGTGTCTTGCAACAACCAGATGAGATCATGTATGTGAGGAACTCTGGGCACTCTGCCTGCATCACTACTTTGTTCATTCTGTCAACAAATACTGCTCTGTTTGCCAAGCACTGGAGCTCGAGAAGCTTCCTTCGTCAAGCCCAGTCTAAGAATGCTAGCTCCTGGCTGGGACTTGCCATTACAGGGGCCCTGGGCACTTACGGGCATTCTTCCCGAGTTACGGTTAAGAACTAGGAAACCTGCCTACGGGTATTTCCTTGAGCGGCTAAAAGGACCAAAAATATCTGGAGGGAGTGCGGCTATCCCAACAGCCAGGACCAGAGCATGCTGGGATGGGTCTCTGAAGGTCAGGACCAAAGCGTCCAAGATCGGACTTGTCCGTCTCCCGCTGAAGGAGGCCCGATCACAGGCAGGTGCTGCACGGACATACTTATCTGCCTGCCCACGTGATTAGCGCCCTCACCAGGCTCCCGTCCATGATCATGCATCTGTGGACTGGTCCGTAAGGATGGGCTTGGATGTGAGAGAGGTTATAGGCTCAGGGCTGTCCTCCCCCAAGGCCGTTTCATGAAAAAAAGAAGGCCCCTAATGGTCACCAGTGTGAGTGACAGTAACGTAAACGTCGAGAATTGGTTCACAAATGGAGTGAGTGACAAATCCGTGTCTGGTGTTACCTCTACTAGCTAGGTTTGGATCTCTAGTTCCAGGTGAAGAAACATGACTGCAGCGCCATGCTTTCTCTCTCTCATTTTCTCTCTGTCTCTTGACCTCCCTCCCTCCCTCCCTCCCCTCTAAGACTGCTAAAAACATCATGCAACCACTTTTGTGGGCAAAGAATTATGTTCACGATAGGGAATGATGATTATGATCACTGTTACCATGGATCATTGTTATGCAGAAATCCCTTCTAGTTAGGGAGGGGTGTGTTCAACAAAAGCCATCAAGGTGTAGGCTAGTGTAACTAACCATCTTTTAGCCCCCGAAACAGTAAACGCCACAGAACCCGCCGGTGGCCTGCCTTAGTCACATTTTGGGTCTTTGAGATCAAAGAATTGTGCTTTATCGGCAATGTGTCACTGATGTGTTCGTGACTGCAGAGGCCGTCCGAGTTATTCGTGAAATAAAATTTTGCATGAGTGAGGCGAGTGCTGCTGGCTCCCCAGCTCACAGCTATACTGTTTTCAAGCCCAGCGATTAATTTTATGACTATTATTCTAAATGCACTTTCTGTTATATTATTTAAATCCTTTTTGATCAGCTCATTAGCTGTTGTTATTTCCTGGAGATTCTTCGGCAGATGCTTTTAAGAGCGTTTGAGGAGTAGGTGAGATCTAATGGCACAGGCTTAGAGCTTTGGGGCTCCGGTCTTGTCTCTGCCCTTGATTTATAGAGTGACCTTTGGCTTTACCTTCCTTTTCCCGACCTTCCCCCCACCGTCTGCTGTGCGTCTGGCTTATACCGAAAGCGACTTACATCCAGAGGTCTCGGGGCCTCAGCGTCTCTGTCTCTGTGATGGGCATATGCCACGAAAGGAACTTCGGGGACCGAGAGGGTTCTATGAGTATAGCGTCTCTATGGAAGCGTCCAATTAAAATTTCCAGACTCTCAATTTCCTGAGCACGTCTTCGTTGTACGTAGGTCAGCTGTCACAGGGCCACAAGGAGGAGAAAGCTAGCATCTTTTCCAGCACTTGTGATGTGCCAGCACTCAACACACGTCATCTCGTGTAGTCCTCTTGCCAACTGTGGGGAATAAGGGCCGGGATTGTCCTCTGTTTCCCGGTGGGGAAACTGAGGCATGAGATGGCTAAATAACACGCCCCAAACCGTGCGGCCAGTAAGCGCCCACACGGGGACACAGAGTTCTGGAAGACGCCCAAGCTTTTACCCCGCGAAGCCTCCGGAAAGCCTGCTCTCTTTCTTTAACCTGCTGTGGCCTTCCGTGAACCACCCCGCTGCTTGAAGGAGCCGCTTCGAAGCCTGAGCCCGAAGGACTGAGTTCACAGTCGCGAAGGCCAGAGCATGGCTGGGTGTGATGGCGAGACAGAGAGAGAGAGGCTGAGCCAGGACAGCTGGGAGAGCAGGCCTCCCGACCCCCCCGGGTAACTGGGCCGCGGGAGGCGACAGGTGCCGCGCGGTGAGCGGCAGCAAGGGTGCGGGGGATCCACGGACAGACGGGTGGGGTCAATACTACCCCCTGCAGGGCTCTCTGGTGCTGAAGTGTGGGCGTGTGGGTGACAGAGTAAACCTGGGCCGGGGGAAAGGAAAGAGACAGAGACAGAGAGATACGCAGGCAGAGAGAGACAGAGAGAATGCATCCAGGCGGCCCTTTTGCAGGCCAACCAGGGCCGGACACGTGTCGCAGGGCACTTCGGTAGCCCCAGAAAGGCCAGAATCCTCACTCTGAGGGGGACTTCCCCGAGCAGACGCACGCACTAGAGCGCTCCCAGATCGCTCTCATCACTCAGGAAGACTCTTCTGCCTTTCCTTTTGTCGTCCCGGGCCAGAAAGCGCCAACAGCAGTGACCGTGAGCTTCTAAATTACAGATGCTTAGACACAACATGAAATTTTGTCTCGCCACAAAAATGTCCTGGCTGAGGTCATGTTTACCCAGCCATCTAATTTTGCCACCTCCCAAAATGGCATCGCACAGCACGGGGTAGGGGAGCACGTGCCCGTGGGGGGGGGGGGGCGCGGGGTAGGAGACGAGCACCTGTATCGTCGGCCCCGCCCTGAATCCCTTCCCTGCGTCGTCTGCGGCCATCGTCCAGCAGAACGTACCAGGTACAGCCTCACGAGAAGCGGGAGCAGGCTCCCGGCCCCGTGCCGAGGGCAGAGAGCCCGACGCGGGGCTCGAACCCACGAACCGTGAGATCGCCACCTGAGCCGAAGTCAGATGCTCAGCCGCCTGAGCCACCCAGGCGCCCCTCCAGTAGGAAGCTTCAACGGGCATCGGCTTACCTTGGTGGTCAGATGCGATGTTACTCTCTCCTCCCCGGGAGTCAGGAGGTTGTACTTTGCCGGCTCCTAAGTGAACACCCACCTCTCCCCACCCAGCCCAGAACTCAGCAAGGCTCTCTCCTTCTCCAAATGTATTGAAAAGAAAAGAAAAGAAAAGAAAAGAAAAGAAAAGAAAAGAAAAGAAAAAAAAAGAAAAGAAAAAAAAGCACGAGGGCCTCAAAGGGCATTTTTGGATTCTGCTCCTCTGCCTACAATTACCTTTAATAATAATGACACTTGAATGGAAACATAATGGGTTAGCCCGGAACACTGGAGTGGGTGTTTAATTGGCCCTGCCATTCTCAAAATCTGGTTGCGGACGGAACGCGGAAGGAGAGGAGGGGCCAGCTGTGTTTCGTGAGGCCAGACGTTACAGAAATGGGCAAACGTGTAAATGAATGCCGTTCTTACAAAAATCTTCTTTTGTTTGGGAAAATATGGTTACTTTTCATAAAAAATGTTTGTGATGGGGGCGCCCGGGTGGCTCACCTGGTTGAGCGTCCGGCTTCGGCTCAGGTCATGATCTCGCGGTTCGTGGGTTCGAGCCCCGCGTCGGGTTCTGCGCTGACGGTTCGGCTGTTGGATTCTGGGTCTCCCTCTCTCTCTGCCCCTCCCCTGCTCACGCTCTGTCTCTCTCTGTCTCCAAAATAAAAAATAAAAACTAAACCATTAAAAAGAATATTTGTGATGGACTTCTTCTACTTTGCAAGTGGATGAGTATTTTCAAATCTCTCAGTTTCGATTTCTGATAGGACACGGAGGAATGGACATGGCCACATGAACCAAAACCCTTTGGAGGTTCTCAGTAATTTTTCAGAGCGTAAAGGGATCGTTTGAGCCAGAGATGTGTGGGGACCGTGGCCTTAGAGGGTTTAGAAAAAATGCTCGGGAAAAACAATCAGAACACCTGTCTGCTGGATTCCTCTTGCTGACATACGGCCCTTCGGCAGGGACACGGGTCTCCCTCTGCTCTTGCGTGGCTCCTGCCTCCTGCCTTCAGGCACCGTCTTTCTCTCGCTCGTGACGGATATGCCTGGAGCACAGGGACACTCAGAATGGGCATCAGAGAGGCTACCAAAAAAAGCAGGAAGCGCCCAACTTCAAGGAACCACAGCACTTTCCTGCGTAGCGGCTACAAGCTCGGGTGTCGGCGTCAGGCAGCTTTGGGTCAAAATCCTGTCTTTGCAGTTTATCAACCGCATGACTTTGCCTCAGTTACTTGATCTTTCGGGACCTAGTTATCTCTTTCTCTGGACAGTCGAGACGCCCGTTTCAAAGGGTTTCTGTGAGAATTGCATGTGAGAAATTAGTTTGAAACACAGGCGCTGTGAGATTTGTCATGAGAAGAAGGAGACAAGACAAATGCAGGTATCGGGCACAGAACAGGTGCTCGGCAGACGGTAGCTCTTAATCGTTCTTGTTCAACATGACGCCCCAGGAAGGGGCCGCAGGTGACGGTGATGTGCGAGTGCCCTTGTGTCCAGCCAGCCACTCGTGGTCCCCCCGTGCTTTTCCTCCAGGCTCCTTACACAGTGTCATCCCCTACGTGCACATGCACGTGTGTATTTGCACACGCACGCGCTCACAAGTTCACCAGATATTTACTGAGCACCCACCAGGCGGACCTGGTCCCCTCTTCTCAAGGGGGCTTCCGGCACCAGGACAGAGACCAGCCAGGTGGCCGTGGGAAGCGACAGGACTCTTTATTCTCACCTCTTGACTCAGGCGTCACCCTCCCCCCTCTGCCCCTGGGGTCCCCGTGGGATCCCCTGGCTTCGGGCAGACGTCACGAAGCCACACGCTCTTTCCTAGTAGCGCACGTCTGTCTCAGCGTATTACTACGGACTGCTCGACTGAAATCCGGCTTTCCTACAAGGCTGTAGGCTCTGTGAGGACAGAAACTGTGTGTGCCGGCCCCGCCGCCACCTATTACGGTGCCCGAGACATAATAGCTGCTCAATAAACATGCGTGGAACGAGGGAGTGAGGACGTGGACGTTCCCATCAGCCACCCGCCTCCACTGGGCACCAGGGAAACACGGGCTCATAGTTGCTGCTGATTCCCTCCCTCTGACCGATAGGTTCACACTCACAGGGCTTGACTGAGAAAACACCCACATGTTAAACGAAGGAGTGAAATCACCCTCCCCCCACAACCCTCCAGGCCTGGGGTCTCCCCAACGGGCTCCTCTGTCTCCTGCCACTAAACTTCTCTGCCACCCTGTGAGAAGGGAAGGAAGCCTCTTTCATATGCAGAGTATCTGACTTTGAACTTGACCTGACCTGGCCTCAAATCCTGGTTCTGCTACTTACTGGCTGTGCAACACTGGGAGGTCTCTTCCTCCCTCTGGCCCCCAGTCTCCTCATCTGCAATATCACGGGGTTGCATGACAGGACCTCTTAGGTCACTTACCACTCTGAGGATTCTGGGAGCTCTGGGAGACACGAAAGAAACAGGTGCTATTTGATGGCCGTGGAGTCATGACACGTTGCCCCAGGAGAACAGAGAAAGTGGAGAAAGACAGGCATGGATAGTGTCCAGTGGACCATCAACATCAAGGAACAACACAGACTGTTTTAAAACGTGAAGAGTGGTGGGGCGCCTGGGTGGCTCAGTCGGTTGAGCGTCCGGCCTCCGCTCAGGTCATGATCTCACAGCCTGTGGGTTTGAGCCCCGCGTCGGGCTCTGTGCTGACGGCTCAGGACTGGCTGACCAGCCACGCCTTCCCACGCCTATTAAAACCAGCCCAAAACCCAATAATATTGCCTATTTTTAGATTCTGTACACATGTCGGGTCTGCCTGTGGTCTCAGAAGGAGCTGTGTAAACAACAAGTCCCTGCCACCCCCCCCCCCACCCTCAGCAGGCCAGGCCCTATGCTGGGGACTTGGGGCAGTGGGCATGTGACACAGTAGGGATAAGACAGCGGTGGGGGGCACCCGGGTGGCTCAGTCAATTAAGCATCCGACTCTTGACCTCGGCTCAGGTCGTGATTTCGCGGTTCGTGAGTTCGAGCCCTGCATCGGGCTCCACGCTCACTGCATTGAGCCTGCTTGGGATTCTTTCTCTCTCTCCCTCTCTCTCTGCCCCTCCCCCCTCAACATAAATATATAAACTGAAAGAAAACATTTCTTAAAAAAAAAAAAAAAAAAGCAGTGGGTCTCCCCAGGGCAGATACGACTGAACTGCTCCATTCCAAACACAGGACCAAGGCATTTGCCTGTTTTTCTTTAGGGGGGGGTAGTTTTCCCCATCTCCAAATTTGGTCTGCTTTTCCCCTGATCTGCTTCCCTCTGTGATGGGTTTTCTTCTTTTCTCTCTCTCTCTTTTTTTTTTTTTTTTTTTTTTTTGCTTTTTCCCCTTCCTTTATTGTTTAGTCCCAGGGAAGCAAAGAATAGCCAAAGGAATGACTTTTCCTAGGCTCTACACAGCCGGTCTGGCCCCAGTAACATGCCTCCCAACCTCTGACGAACGAGAAGCCAGACGTAAACTTGAACTCCTATCGTGCCTTCCTATGAAATGTTATGAATGAGACTGAGCCGCTATTGTTGGGATGAACCAACTTCCAGCATATCGTGGGTGTTCATCAAGCGTTAAGTAATAATAACGTGTTTGGTGATGCGCTAAGCTTGCTTTATCCTGGTTACCAGTATTTTTGCTTTTGTCCTAATCCGTGGAGTTGGATTGGTATGGGTTGGGCCACCCCATTGTCAAGGGGAAATTAGTGAGGGAAATTGGTGACAGGCGACCCACATGTCTCTCCACCTAGCACGCCATAATGACAGTTTACCTGTCAGCCTTCCTGACACTAATCTTTGCCTGTGGCTCTTTCTGGTCTGACTTTCTAAATCCCCTTATAGTTATTTAGAGCTTTGAAGGCTGGTTCTTTAGGGAGATCGAGAAATGATGGTCAGGGGCAACATATTCATTTCTTTTCAGGGCTTCCTCTCACTTCCACGGGAGAGCTTGAACTATATTGTACTTCTCCCAGGTATCAGCAGATATGTGGGTGGTTGCAGGGAGGCCGCTTTATAGTGTGGGCAATTGCTTGGTCACGCCTATCAATCGGCAAAGCCTGCACTTGAATTTCTCTGATTCGCTACAGACATTTTGGGCGAACATGTGACTCGTCACTGACTTTCCACGATGCACACTTTCTTGTAAGGCTCACCTCCGCCTCTTGAAACATACTAATTAGCAAAGGACCTCTTTGGTGGTTTTCACATGCTTAAATTGGCTAATTACAGAAAGGAGAAGGAGAAGGCAAAGATCCCTATAACCTTAAAAAAACAAACAAACTTTTGAGCAGACAGGTTGCATTGGGTGCCTTCCCCTGCATGACCCTGGGCACTCTCCGGGCCCCTGGCTCCACGGTGGGCATTTCAAACTTCTCTTCTTCTGCCCTGTTCCTGCAAAGCATTATGTACAGGCTGTCCAGTGGTTGAGACAGGTTTCTGCAGTCCATCCATTGGGTTTCTATGGAATCCGCACGAGACAGAACCTGAGCTTGGCAAAACAAAGACTGGGTCCCATCTTCTCGCTTCTCTCTCCTTACACCCCAGCCAGGCTGACTACCCCGCGCATAAGCGACGGAAAGCCTTGGGACAGATAGACTGGATCTTCCGGATCCTAAAGGAGACCACGTCAGTCCAAGGGACACAAAGCATGTGGGTGGGGACAGGGAGGTAGGCGGTGTAATGTGGGGATCCACATGCAGATTGTAAGTCCGCTCGAGCGAGTGGCCTCCTAGTATTATGATTTTCTGTTACCTTGAGAGCTGATATGCACCTATCAAAGCAACACTGATGTACAAACTTGTAGATCGGGAGCCAGAATTGCCCTACCGCGTGAGCTTTGGGGTCAGCTAGACCTGCATTCATATCTTGGCTCTGCCCCTTACTAAGTAGGTGACCCTGGACAGTGACAACCTTGGTGCCTTTCAGTTGTAAAATGAGGGTCATAGTACCCACTGCAGAGTGTGGTTGGGAGAATTAAATGGAGGATGTGCACACGTAGAGCACAGAAAGCAGAGCCTGGCATACAGTTCGGACCAAGTAACCATAAGCTCTTATGCACATCGTTGGGTCTGATTATCTCTCTTTCTCATCAAACAACCTATAACCACTCAAGCGCTTGTAGCGGGAGAGGTAAAGGGAAGAATGCAACAAGCACGGCCAGATCCAAAGCCAGCAGGTCTCCCAAGAGTCAAGGTGTCGGCGCAGCGCCCAAAAGAGAATTAGATTGTGAGACGGTGAGGGTATAGGAGTCTGTGTCTGGTCTCACGCTCATCCCTCTGCGTGTTCCAGATCACTCCTATCCGTCCAAGACGCTTGGACTCTTCGGAGGTGAATCTTGATGTGTCAGGGTGGAAAGGTCACTCTTGTTGGCACCATTTAGGGAGAGTAGTTTCGAAGCCGGGGGCCTAATGTAGCGAACACGCCTGCAAGTGAGGGGGATTTTTCAGGGTATGATGATTATCAGTTTAGCCCTGGGACAAGCTTGTGATCAAATGGCAATTCATTTCACAGTGACTAAAGGAGAGTATTTGACAATAGTTAATTTAATATCGTCGTTACGTTTAAATGAATACACGACACGTTTTGTCATTGTCGTCGTCAGGTCATCATTTAAACCACACAATATACCAAAAAGAATGGTGCTTGTAACAGAGCTTGTGCCTGTCCCAGGCAATTTGGGATTCTTGGGCTATCAGTGCCTTAGATCCAAACAAATTGACATCCCTAATCTTAAACCCACAACTCAGGCTGAGTTCCTGGACTGAGAAATTTTACTTTTCTGTCCCCCGGGCTTTCTGACACCTGCTTACTTTCAGAGTTGTCCCTTATTTTAGCTCTGCCTTTTCAGGTCCAGCCTCCAGATTTCTCAAAGTTAGTGTTTGCCGTCTCTGTGCCTGGGCTTTCCTCCAGCATAAAATGAGGTCACGTGGCCGGGGGAGGGGGTCCCCAGTGCCTTCCCCCCCCCCCACCCCGCCCCCGTGCTGGCCCTTAGATGTCAAGTCCATCGGGATTCATCACAAGGCTGTGTTTGGTGACCTTGGTCTCCGGGGTCAACAAGGGAAAGGAGCAAGTTCTGGTATCCAAGCCTCCCAGGAAGATAGTTGGAGGGAAAAACAAAACAACATAAAGAGAAGCCTAAGCGTCGGCGGGCTTGAGTTCCACCTGCCTCAGCGTTTGAAATGCTGCTGAAGTTGTCTCAGAGTGCGTGAGCTTTGAAAATGAGCACTTCACGGGGCGCCTGGGTGGCGCAGTCGGTTAAGCGTCCGACTTCGGCCAGGTCACGATCTCGCGGTCCGTGAGTTCGAGCCCCGCGTCGGGCTCTGGGCTGATGGCTCGGAGCCCGGAGCCTG
>NW_024420501.1:1414631-1451189 GCF_014898765.1 Herpailurus yagouaroundi
TGGCGGTCCGTGAGTTCGAGCCCCGCGTCGGGCTCTGGGCTGATGGCTCGGAGCCCGGAGCCTGTTTCCGATTCTGTGTCTCCCTCTCTCTCTGCCCCTCCCCCGTTCATGCTCTGTCTCTCTCTGTCCCAAAAATAAATAAACGTTGGAAAAAAAAATTAAAAAAAATAAATAAAATAAAATAAAATGAGCACTTCACCTTTCAGGGCTTTGTCATGAGAGCATATAATCCAAATTCGTATTTCAGTTGCATAACCGGAGTCCATTTCTCAGACGTCCCTGGCCCGAGTCAAACACTGGCAGCACTGTTTGAGACTTTATGTTTGCCGGATGGCTGCCTCTAAGGAGATCTTCATTAAAGTCAATGGAGAAGAAAATTAAGTCATTTAAATTGCTATTTCTGGAGTTGCGGAACTTGAAAGTGTCCAAACAAGAAATATTCCATTATTTATGGTGGTGACTCGATGTGTGACCATCGAAGTGCTCAGCCGGTGTTGTTCCTCTTTCCCAGGTAGTCTGTGCTGGTGGCAGAGCCGAGATAGGGAAAGGGCAGCCCATGAAATAAATAGTCTTCTCAGTGCAAAGTAAGGTGTAGACGGATATGACAGATTGTGACGTGAGCTGAAATTCTGAAACCGTCTCTTGCCCAACAGGGAAGAGGACTTTGGAAATTCACCCTTCCTTTCGCCTTCCAGATTAGAATGGCCACTTGGGGGGCGCTGGGGTGGCTCAGTCGATTGAGCGTCTGACTTCGGCTCAGGTCATGATCTCCTGGTCCGTGAGTTCTAGCCCCGCGTCGGGCTCTGTCCTGACAGCTCGGAGCCTGGAGCCTGCTTCGGATTCTGTGTCTCCCTCTCTCTCTCTCTCTGACCCTCCCCCGCTCATGCTCTGTCTCTGTCTCAAAAGTAAATAAGCGTTAGAAAAAATTTTTTTAGAATGGCCACTTGGACCCCGGAGAAATTCACCAGGGGCAGCGTGATTCCTTTGGTGGGCAGCAAACTGGCACTCTCGCTGGGGGATTGTTAGGGCCCATGTCCTCACGAGAAAGCTTAACTAGTTTCTTCTCATTTCACTCCATACTGAGGTAGACACCGGGCAACAATTTCACGGTCGCTTGAGATTTGGAGCTCCCAGCGTATCTCTGAGATATCCCTTCCAGTCTAACCTGTGTCCCTGGATAGCACAAGTTCTTAACCCGAGCTTAATGCGGTCCATAAACCCCCTGAAATTGTGTGTAACGTTTTGTGGACAGCTGCACACCTGCTTCGTTCCCGGGAAAAGAGCTTTCATTGGATTTCCGAAAGGATCCGCACCCCCAAGGAGACTAATGGCAACTTCCCTGTCTGAAGGAACTCGAGCCAGCCCGTCGTGTTGCCTTTCTGGTTTGTCTACGCTCAGAAGGCAAAGGCCTGTCCCGCCTCTGCCCACCTCATCACTCCACTGTGCTGGCCACTGTGCTCAAAGTCTCGTCTGTCCGAAGTTCACTCTCGGCACAAGGGAAGTGAGTACGGCCTTGCTTCCTTTCTAGTCACCTGTCCCTGCGACAGCCACTGTGTTTCCAAACAGCTGCCTTGGGCGTGAGAGTGTGGGTTGTTCTCCCAGACAGGATGAGTGATGAGTAAGGATAATTTCTAAAAACGACTGTAAGTAATAGCTATCATTTTTCTAATGCTTACTATGTGTCAGGCCCTGTTTTGAGCACATTATGTACACTGTCTCCTCGAACCCCCACAACGACCCCGTGAGCCGCGAGCTGCTTGGGCAGCCAGGGCAGCCGAACGTCACAGTTAGCAGGTGCAGGAGCTGGGATTCACAGCCAGTCCCTAACGCCGGCGCTGATGTTCTCTGCGCGCCTCAGTTGACCCTCCCAGCGCAGCCCCAGGATGAGTGTGTTTCCAGACGTAAAATGGCCGCCCCTCTTCTCTGGCTAAAATCGGGATCCAGCGCTCCTCTGCTAATGAATTCGCTGCCATCAGCCTCCACTTTCCGAGCCGATGCCAAAGTCTTATCTGTGGTTACTTTGTTCATTTCCATTTAAATCCTTTTCTCTTCCCCCCCACCCCCACCCCCGCCCCACCCCCGGAGTCAGCGCTGATAGTCACAAAGGTTTCTTCAACTCCTGGATCTTGAGTGAGTGACTCATCCAAACACAATTATCATGCCATCCTATTTGCCCATCATAATTAGCTGTCCATTTGAAACCTCCAAAATGCCTGTTTCAGTGGTTAATAGCAATGGAAAAATAAATTAAGGCATATATGCCAGTGTGTATGTGTGGTCATTACCGCCTTATTATGTGCATCAGCCCTATTGTCCAGCTCAAAGCTATAATCGCAGGCGAGCTCCCTTCTCCCCAGCACACTCCAGCAGCCGCCCGCTCCTGCTGTTCAGCCGGTATGTGCTTAGTGAATGCAAATTAATATTAATATCAATCAGCCTAAGCCAAATCAACCTCTCCTAAGCAGGGAAGTGAATCTGCATAAAATCAAATGAGATAATGTATGTGAAAGTACTCTGAAAATTATAAAGCACTATACAAATCAAGGTATTTTTATAATAAAATCATCACGCGTTACAAAACCAAATATGAATTATTTTTTTAATGGTCTGCTGTTTCAGATTTGCTGCACCATTAGCAAAGGCTCAATAAATATTTGTTCAATTGTATTGTTGAATTGCGATCATCAAGAGTGGACTGTACATGAAAACAAAGAACTCCACGGAAGATTGAACTAATGCAGAAGGTTAGAGAGCATGTAATAAAGGAAGTTTGAAAGAAGCTGGATGAATTCACGTACAAAAGAATATAATTTCTCTTTTCCTTTGAGGATGGCAGACTCTTGAAATCTCTTCCTTTCCGAGACCAGGCGATTACGGCTTACCTTGTTGTAGAAATCCTCTACAAGTTACGACACGGCAACATCTTCACCGGACTGAAATTCGAACCAAACTGTGCGATCCTAATTAAACAATTTTTAATACTATGCAAGATGGAAAACGGGTCAGCTCGTGTCAAAATGCTTTGGGGCCGGAAGTCAGGTTCGCGACGAGGCTTTCTGATGCCTCGTCAATTTCTTTCAGCCCCCATCCTTTACCAGTTTGTGACGAATTTTCCAACGTGCTGAAGGAGACTTCTGGTTTATCGCAAGACCTACCGTTTGCAACAGTGACAATTTTTACTTACTTAAATAACACCCATTGCTTTGGGTGCTGACGTAGTGCCGGGGAGAAACCGTGGAAGCACATTAGCGATTTAAGGCACAAATTTCCTTTGTCCTGTGGTGCATTTAGCTACCTCTTGGAAGGAAGACGGAGGATACCTGGATGATTGACTGAAATCTGTCAGTGAGTCCACGGAGCCCGGGGCCTGGCATTTGGAAGAGTTGAACAGCTAGATTTGTGGGTGAGTCTTAAGAATTGGATTCCAGAGGAGTTCTGAAATTTTTGTAGATCCTATCGCTCAGAAGCTGTAAATGAAAACCGCTAACATTTGGAACATTTAAGTTGGGCTTAAAGAAGCGAGCTAGGCAGCCTAGTGGAAAATGGTAGCAACAGAAATAGATGAAGCTTGTAAAACCCTTCCTGTGGCTTTATTTGCTAAGCGGATAAAGCGGTAAGCATGCTCAACTTATGAACGGAGGAAATCCCAAGTGCAATTTCATGAGTTTCTTTTTTTTTTTTTTTAATGAAGCCTGCATTTTTTTTTTTTATACGTCTTTAATACCAATGTGCAACTGGTGTCAAACAAAATGTGACAGTGAGCTCACATAGGAATGCTATTCTCTCGCGGTACAGCCCGATAATCACATTAATATATGACTACGGTCAAAGGCTTCGAAAAATGACCATTGATCTCCACCATGACATTGTTGTAGAAACATGCTAGACCACATAACGTGACTGACTATCATTTGAGTCCCACGTTGGTCCGTTAACGCCAAACATGATGTTGGGTTCCAAATCAGTTTCATTCCCAAGTCACAACGAAAAGAAATGTGAAACGTTGAAAAGCTTGTTCGCGACGTGCCCCTCCGATCCCGCCAGCGTCTGATACTTGTCGCTGGGACGACCAGAGTTATGAGTGGCACCGGATGCTGCTGCTGTTTCCCAAAGCATACGACACTTGGTTTTGAGGACATGCTCCAGCTTCTCTGCCTCCTTGTCCGCCTTCCCGCTGCCAACTTGCTGATGTTCCTGGAGCTTCACCCCTTGAACCTCCGCTCGGCTCCCTGCCGTCTGCTTCAAAGTTCTCACCCGCTCTCTGGGTTCCAACTCTCACCTGTTTAAAAGGGACTCGTGAGGCCCCGGGGCGGCTCTGTCGGTTCACCGCTGACTCAGGGGGGGCTGCCTGGGTGGCTTAGTCAGTGAAGCGTCTGACTTCGGCTCAGGTCGTGATCTCATGGTTCATGAGTTCGAGCCCCGCATCGAGCTGTGGCACTGACAGTGTGGTGCCCACTGAGGATTCTCTCTCTCTTTCCCTCTGGCTCCGCCCCTCCCCCAATCACTCTCTCTTCCTCTCTCTTATGTATTAAGCACCTACTACATGCCAGAGACTGTATATTATCCCACGTAACCTCCCCAGCAGCCCTGTGAGGCGGCTAGTATGATTATTTTACCAACGAAGATACTAGGGTTCAGAGAATGCAAGCCGCTCCGGGGACGCATCCGGGTCCCATCTGACCAAAGGCGGAGTGCTTAAACGCACCGCAGAGGTCAGAAACTCAGCTGCTGGTGGGGTTCCAGGCGAAAAAGCAAAGGAGACCAGATTCAAGAAGAAAAAGAGCAAGGCAATTTGTCCCCATTGGGGAAACAGAGGAGTGGTGGGTCCCCTAGGGCACAGTTCAGCTCCAGCTGTAGAAAAAAATAGTCTTATCAGACCTTCCAACTGTTCTTTAAACTTTTTTTAATGTTTATTTATTTTTGACAGAGAGAGAGAGAGACAGAGACAGAGAGACAGAGAGACAGAGTATGAGCGGGGAGGGGCAGAGAGAGAGGGAGACACAGAATCCGAAGCAGGCTCCAGGCTCCGAGCTGTCAGCACAGAGCCCGACGCGGGGCTCAAACTCGCACTGAGGGATCATGACCTGAGCTGAAGTTGGATGCTTAACCGACTGAGCCACCCAGGCGCCCCTATTGAGGCCAGTTTTTCAAACAATGAAGCACATAAATATTAAATATATTTGATGCACTTTGACAAATACCGCAGTGCGTTTCCAGATACAAAACATTTCCATCACCTCCGAACGTGCCTTTGGGCCTCTCCCAAGTCACATCCCACCTTTCCCCGCCCGAGATGACCGCTGATCTGATTTTTTCCCACCATAGATTAGTTTTCACGTTCCAGAACTTTCTATACCTAGAATCACCGTTAGCGCTCTTCTGTCATCCATGTTGTGGGGTGACCTATCAAACTGTTTTAACCTCTTTGTCGAGCAACAGCCGCAAAACCCCCACGTCTCCAATCCAGGAGATGTCAGGATGCAGCCCCGTACTGTGCTTGAACGTATCTCCGTCACTCTTCATACGCAAGTGCCATCAAATTCATGTTCCCTTGAGACGGCCTACCTCTCTTCTTTTCCTATCCTGCTGCGACCGCTCTGCCATAATCCTGTGATGTTTGGATTCCAGCAGGGCACTTGACAAAGTCCCACGTGATATCCGAGGGGACGGGGCGGGGTTGTGGTAGAAGGGCAGTCACGGTCCGCATGGGAAATGGATGGGGTCATGGTGTGCATCGTGGGCTCTACGAAATGGGCAGGCTCCGGAAAGACCTGTCAGCAGACAAATGCTATTTAGAGCCATATGACTCGATGCAATGAGAAAGACGGTGAACACAGACCCTGAAAACAAAAGAAGAGAAAAGAAGAAGAGGTCTGTACCAGTCTGCTGCGGCCGCCGTAACAAAACACCACAGACCCGGGGGCCCTACACAACACTTATTTTCTCACGGTTCTGGAGGCTGGAAGGCCAAGATCAAGGTGCTGGCAGGGGTGGTTTCTCCTGTGGCCTCTCTCCTTGGTGGCCCCTTCCTCACCGTGTCCTCACATGGCCTTTCTTCTGTGCCGCGTGTGTGCCCTTGGCGTCTCTGTGTGTCCGAATTCCTTCTAATAACGACACCCTACAGCCTTCTTTTAACTTAGTCGCCTCGTTTCAGACCTTGTCGCCAAACACAGCCGCATCCGGAGGTACTGGGGATTAGGGTTTCAACATGGGAATTTGAAGGGGATACACGGTTGAGCTCCGGCTTCAGCTCAGGTAATGGTCTCGCAGTTGGTGAGTTCGAGCCCCGCGTCGGGCTCGCTGCCATCGGCCTGTCAGTGCAGAGCCCGCTTCAGATCCTCTGTCCCCCTCTCCCGGCCCCTCCCCCACTTGTGCTCTCAAAACATAGAAGTAAAATATTTAAGCATATATATACATATGAAGGGACACAATGCAGCCCATAATAAGGTCCAGGAATTGAGCTTTGGTCCTCCATTGAGAAGTCAAGCAAAAGAGAGAGAGAGGCATCAGCAGACAGCCATCCGGAAAACCTTTTCTCTCAATGGGAGAAACTGATGAGAAGCAAGAAATCTGGAAATTGCCGGCACGAAGCCCTTAACCTAGACCTTTTGGAACACGTTTGCGTCTTGCCACTCATCGGCTACCTGACACGGTTACCTAAGTGTCCTCAAATGCGTGGCTGTTGATTTGATCGCTCGATTATATCCGTTTCTGAAGAGCAGGAGCTGAGTTTTCCACATATTATCCTGGGGGAGGAGGTGAGAAGGGGGGGGGAGACGAATTCACTGAGCCCCTGCTGCTTGCCATGGCGTTTAAGTACATTACCTGATTTAATTCTTACAGCAGTCTGGAGGTCCGCACATCGTTCCACAGATGGGGAAACTGAGCCCAGAGAGGGTAAGCAGCTTCCCCGAAGCCACACAGCTAATGCGCGGTGGAGCCATAATTTGAACTGCAGACCCCAACCCTATGCCCTTTGGGCTCATGCGTGCCGCACGCCCTGCCGCCAGGCAACTTGGGTGGTATTTGGAATTTTTTTTTTTTTGCCAAGCCTTTAATTACCGAGAGGAAGCGGCATTTTGATGAGCACATGTTTGCCGTTCTAACGCCAAACAAACAGCTTCTGCTTTTTTTTGTAGAAACTGATGATAGCGCTGGGTCACCTCCAACTCTCTGGAAATTGGTAATCTTGCTACAAATAAAACGATTTCATTTTCGTTTGCCTTTCTCGTACCGTGATTGTGAAGAAGTCAGAAATGATGATGAGTCACAGGTTGCTGACAGTCCAAAGCGGACCTCACGGGGCATCTAGCCCGCCCGCCTTCCTTTTATAGATGAGGACACGGGGGCCGGGCGAGGGCAGTTGACCTGTCGAAGAGGGCACAGTGGGCAGGGGCAGGAACCAGAACTGGCTGGTTTTCTCACTGGCCTCACTCTCTTTCCTTTAGTCAACTAACCCCATCTATTAAGCTGGCCCCTTGCGTCTAAAATAGCGGCCCTGAGGACCCCGAGATTTTCTCCATTTCCGTGTGGACTTTGAAAGGCAAAGCCTCTAAGCACGCGTTGCCAGGTTCATGTCTGAAGAGGCTGGGAGAAAAGTGCCAGGAAAACCAGCAAAGTCCATACTTCTGACATTTACTAGTTTTGTTTCTTTTTTTTTTTTTAAGGATTATTTTATTGCTTCCAGGCAATAAAATTCAAAGTATTAATGTATGACCTCTTTGGAAGCAAAGTAACATTTACTTGTTTTAAGGTTTCATCAATGACCTTTTCTTCTCAAAACAGCCCTGAGAAATGGGCAGCTGCAGGTAGATGTTAAGGTTATTTTAAATCCAGCTCTCCCCCCGCGGAATACGGGAACGACTGCTCTGATCAGTTGCCTCCCTTTCAAGTTGACGCATGGCATTCAGGACGTGCCTTTGGGGAAGACCGAACCAAGGGGACTTCTAGATGAAGAGCGGGGGATGCCACAGGACTCGGGTACCGTTTTCATATGTCTCCGGAGACGAGCTTCGTTCCTTCGTTAGGATTTCCTATGGCCCCTGCTGGCTCCGAACTTGGCAAAGCGCGCGCCACAGTTTTCCTGACACCATATTGCGACATAGGGTTAATTATCTCAGACGTCGTAGTCGAAAATCCCAGATTGTTCTTTTACACCCTCTTTTATGTTTCCTGGGGAATCTGAACCAAACCTGCCTATCGAGCACCTACTATATGCCCGGACCTGTGCTCGGCGCCGAGACCCTGCAAAGCAGGGGCCAGGGGACAAACAGGATGACAAATCTGGGGCGACCCGTAACCGTCAGATGTTTGATCTGAAACCCAGCTCAGCGATATTCGCCTGTGACCTCCACGGAACGTCACCCCGCCTTGCTTCAATATTGACCAGCATCCCGGCATCGAGAACAACGGCCAAAACCTATTTCTTCTTTTAAATAGACATTTTTTTTTTTCCCTCTGGGCTTACCGAGAATTATTTTTTTAAAACTGCTCTTAGCTTCTCCCTAGTAATGGGTGTTCGCGTAGCCAGTGCCTGAAGTAGGTAGCCAGTGAACTAAAGTCTATTGAGTTGTTTTCTCTGCAAAGACAGCTGTTCTGTGCCCCGCTATTGACCGGATTCCATTTGACTGAGTATGCCCATTATGTAGCAGCATACCCAGAAAGGGCCGTGTTCAGGGACAGAAGATTTTCTTTTTCCTTTTAATGAATACGCTCGGAAGACAAAACCAAGGTGACTTCCTGCGTGGCTTTTGTCCTGAGGTCTTGTTGAAGAAAGACTATTGATTCAACTGTCTGGAACATGTTCCATTTCCCTGATGGGCTTAGAAGCTGGAAGCCGTAGAAAGGGCACTGGATTAGAAGTCAAAAGCCCTGATTCTGCCACTAGATAGTTGTACAGCCTGGGAGAAAGAGCTAATCGTCCCTGGGCCTCCTGCCCTTTCTCCGGAATTAGGAGGACAAGACAGGACAGAAGTTAAGAAGCGGTTCTTTCCCGTATCAGTTGCGCGCATTTGAGAAAGTCAGCCTCTCTGGGCCTCAGTTTCCTTGCCTGAGAAATGGAGATATAACGGTATCCAGCTCATAGTGTCTTAGAAGGGTGAAGCAAGAAAATACGTGTAAATGCTTAGTTGAGTGCCTGACACAGAGTGATTGGTAAATACCAACAATTCTTAGTTTCCCGGTTAAATTAAATCATGGCGGCCCTTCCGGCTCTAAGTTTCCGTGAACCCTGAAGACGGGTAAACTCTTTAGTGTCCTTTTAAGTGAAATTCTGTGTTCATTTTCCGACTAGATAACACTTCTTCACTTAGCCCCCGCATGTTAAACAGTTGCTACAAGTTGACGAATAAGAAAGCTCTCCAATGGTTTTTCCTCTTCGTTAGTTCTCTCTGAATACAAGCCATCTCCCTGAAAACTCAAAGGGCGAGAACGCAAATGTTTCACACTCCATGTCTACAGAAGAGCTACCAGGAGATAGCACTGATTCCCACATCAACTTGTGCTTTAGCACAAGAAAGAAAAGGGTAGAGAATTTACTGCGTTTGTCAGGAATCCAAAGACTTTCCTCCGTAATCTTTGTAAATGTTGTTGAAATTCACTTTGAACTGTGGCTATGTTTTATCAGTATTCAGTGAGCAGTGTGTGGTTTGGGAGACATTGAGCTCCTTCTATGTGTGAGAGAAGAGACCGACTGAGGCAGGCCTATGGAACTTCCTAGAACAAGAATAATCCGAATCCCCAGCACAAAGCCAGGTTATTGTTTTAAAATGCTGAGTGTGTGTGTGTGTGTGTATGTGTGTGTGTGTGTGTGTGTGTGTGTGAGAGAGAGAGAGAGAGAGAGAGAGAGAGAGAGAGATTGAGAGATTCAGATTTCTCAATTCAGGCTAACATTTCTTATGTGGACCTTTAATAGTCAATATGCATAGAGTATAAGACAGACGTGTGAGAATTATTTTTTGGTCCAGTGAACTAATCAAAAGTGCTTTACGGCAGGACAGGAGTCTGTATCTTCCTCTGCACGGGCTTCTCAGCTTCTCCTGTTGTTGGCCCTTGTCATCCAAGTTGAAGCCAAAGTGGCCACGTGAGACTGTGCGACAGCTTGACATGAAAAGAGGAAATCTAGGGCTGGTGCCGGGAGATCTCATTTTGCCAACCTAGGAGGGTGTTATTTAATATGCCTCCCGAAAGGGCAAGCTGTGTGGTAATTGTCTTTTAATCCGTTGCTGAAGAGCGTCGTGCATCGTGCTAATGTTCACGAGGACAGGATGTCCGGATCCAGGGTAGATGTGGCCGTTTCCCGGCGTTCCCTGGCCCTGGCTAGCATCATCGCGCTCTGGCAAGCAGACCGAAGCAGGCATTTTGTATGTTCCTGCGTGGAGGCGTGAGCTGGGGTGGTCTCTTCAGACCGAACCTGCGCGTAACAACATGGCTAAAAGCTTTGCCTCTTTATCCCATCTACATCTTCTATTATATATACTGAGCCAGTGACAGTTTTGAAAGTAATTGTCCGCCTGCCTGGAAGGCCCAATTTGTGCATTAAGATAATGCTGTCCTGATCTCTTAGCACCCGTTTGTTTATTGTTTCCTTTGTGAAACATTTTTGTTCACCAGCCCATAAACCCATACTCACCATATTAAGCTTTGTAATAAGGACAAATCACTCTCTAGCTATGAAAGGAAGAGTCGAATCTCCCTTTAAAGGCAGTGGGAACTCCAGAGACATGAACTCACAGGAGGAGTGATAGGGAAGATGGCCACATGTGACATTAGCCTCTCAAGCTAACAGCAAACGTACGCAGTGAGCGACGACTCTACTTACCGGGCGTGAGTCAGAACACATCTGCGTATCGCATTTAAGCGTAGGTGTTGCATTTTAGGAGTGACGTTGTTGAGGATATATCTGGGAAGGTGACCGGGCTGAGGAGAGGTCTGGAAACCGTGACGGACAAAAGACGGTTACGGTAACTCTATGTTTGGCCTGGAGAGAAGACCGAACTAACCCACGATGACTCTTACAAGATTCGACAATCGAAGAGGCAGTACGCTTGCTTTGCGTTACTCCGGAGGCAAACTCTAGGATAAATAGATGGGAATTACAAGAAAGTACATTAGAGATCAACGGTACAAATGACCCAAACCTTACAAAAAGAGAAACCATCCAATTATAGAATACATTTACTCGGAAAGTAGAGACTTCTTCCTGGAGATGTTCAAGCTGGTTGAGCCCCAGGTAGGGATACTATCGGCTGGCGGCCTGAGGGAGAGCCAGGTCAGGTCATTTCCAGGGTTATCCCTTTCATATTCTAAATTCTTTATTTTTTTTCGAGGAACTCGTTGTGCCTAGTCAACAACTAGGAGCCCCAAACCATATAGCTTCACTCACTTATCCGTCCGAGCATCCCTTCACTAATTCGTGTAACGAACACTGACCGTGTGACTGTTACGTGAGGCGGAAAGAGAAGACACAGGAATGTAGGATATGGAGACGTAAACAGACGATGACAGGACAGGACGGATGACGCGTGCAAAGACAGATGGAGGTACGAGTAACAGAGTGAGTCGTGGTGATGTTACAGGGACATGGAATCTAGGAAGATCTGACCGGACGACGTCATGCCTGAGGAGGATCCGAAGGCGTGAACTGGAGTTTCCCAGGAAGACAGGGTGGTCAAGTCAAGGTGGAAAGACCATGCTAAATGCAGGGGAGCTATGTGCAAAGACATGGGCGTGCGACACCATCCGGCAAGTTTGTAAAATTTTAGCTCACCCGTCATGGCTGGAGCATGAGGTCTATCAGGAGAGGAGGAGAGGAGGGAGGATGAGGTGGAAAGTGTGAAACTGGGCTAGGTCACGAGGACCCGCCCCGAGGGGCCTGAACCTTTCATAGAAGCGGGGGAGCTGGGCAGCGATGCGCCTTCCTTCTGTGCTTGTTTTTTGGTGTTGCCCATGCAATTCCTGCATCCAAGCTGGAAGCCTTTGAAATCAGATGAAAATGGAGGGCAGGTATTTCCTGCTGCCACAAGTCAGCTTAATTTCCAGAATCTCATTCTCTGACTTTTCGGTATCTGTTATCGCTTTGACCTGAATGTAACAAAAAGATCGAACATAAAAGTTTTTTCATTTACCACAAATTGAACAATATTATGTAAGGTTTCGAAGATATTTGAAATGTCCGTGGGCAGGAAATGAAATTATATCTGTAGCTGTAACTTCATACAAGCCCCGTCTCCCAGCTGATAGGATATGTTCTTTTTTAGTTAAAAACAAATGGAATCATGGAATCATCTTAACAAAGATATAAAACCTCCAGGATTTTAGCATTTGGTGTCCTGGTTTTTAAAGAAAAGCTCTTATCTCTTTAGAGTCCTACAACTCAAAGGAGCTTTAATTTTGTAAAACCCCCACAATTGGCCCTATTAATCAGATGGTCAGTCAGATTTGGGGAGAACCCAGACTTAGGGACTTTTAAAAAATTACCTACAATGTTATTACTTTCAAGTATTATACTTGAGGATCCTGTAAGTGCTTTAAAAAATCACACATTTCATTTGAATGCAAATGCAGCTATGATGACAGTTCCTGAAAACAGTTGGTCTGCATTGGGTTTTTAATATTCATATTTATTAATTTTATTCTGAATGCACACATGGAGTGTTCGGGATCAGAGACAGCTTATCATTATTCAGTTAAAAAGCAAATAATGACCTTGGTTCCCCATACTCCGATTCTTTCCCCTGGGGTGATGTGAGGGAAGCCAGGTCAAACCATCTACACACACAAGGTCCGCATCACAGGTGAGAAACAGAGAGAAAAACGGATTTTCCCTTCTTCAAGTACAGGAGAAAGAGGCAGCTGCCCCCTCCTTCCCTCTTGAAAGGAGGGAGTGAAAAATGAAAAGCATCCTGGGTTCTTACTCCAACCTTCTTTGGGGAAAAATGAAAAGCATCCTGGGTTCTTACTCCAACCTTCTTGAATATAAATGCATCTTTCCAAGGACCAGCTATATCTCCAACTTTTAGGACCTAGAAATATCGCCAAGGTCCCTGGCCTCGTTTTCCCTTAAGATGTAAACGTATACCTCCAGAGTTAGACAAATATCCTTGGAGTTCCATCACTGTCTCCACAGTTGTAAATTACTTCCCAAGGCTTACTCTTAGCCCAAGATCCCAAGTTTTCAACAAAATTTGTAAGGCCCCAACTCTGCAAATTCAAAAAATATTTTCTCTATCCCCCATAGGCAGCCCACATGGTCAATGAGGCTAACATTTCATTGTATTAAGAATGAGTGCTTGCTTCGCAAATCTTTTCCTCTATGCTAAATAAAAAAATAAACTTCAGCCCGATATTCATTACAATAGATTTTAATATAAGTCATTCAACAAATTCAACAAATACTGACAGAGTGGCCAATGTGGGCCAGGCCCTGTTCTAATGAGGTATTTCAGTACAAGTGATCTTTCCGGAGCTGGCATTTAATTGTTGCCCATTTACTTTCTCTGCCAATGAGCATGAATCTCCACCACTTAGGTCAACTCTTGTTCTATTTGCTACTCTAAAAGTCCTACACGATCATGGTACCAATACATATATATATATATATATATATATATATATATATATACACACACACATATATATATACATATATATATACATGTATATATATATATGCAGTCTGAAAATTTTTGAGCAAGATTTGGAACATTGTTCTTTGGAAACTATTAAATTCAATCATTTTTTCTTTGTACTTTGTCATCCTTCCTTATCACTTATAATCCTAACTGTTAATCTTTAAGACATTCACGTATCTTCCTTCACTAGACTCGAGCACATTAATTTGCATGCTAGACTAACTCAAATGACTTCTCCGCTTTAAGCCAAGGAAAGTTTTGCTCGAAAAAATTTCCAGCTGTCGAACAGTTCTGTTTGCCAAAATTTGAAGTCCTCTTTTACGACTAACTCCGTGGTCGCTTAAAAGCTTAAAACCTGTTCTACCTTTAGTCAAACAAAATCAAAGAGATTATATTGACAGCATCATAGGTAGGCAAAATCAAAGTGACCCTTCACTAACATGCCCTTGGATTATGTTTAATATCATATCTTAGAAAGGATAGTAGTTTAATGGGCCAAAAATAAAATATACACCGAAAGGATAGCTTAGTAGAGTTCAGGGACAAAACCAAATTCTAAGCACAATAGGCCATAATGAGTTATTTCCCCTAGACCATTGAGTTTAGTGCAAAAAATAGGTTGGACCGATAAGAAGTTAGTTGTAACATAGGTTTTGTTACCTTCCAGTTAATAAAAACACAGGGGGAATCTAATGATCTTTTTTTAAATGTTTTGCACGTTTTGGAAACCATTTATACCTTTCCGTTGTAGTCGAGAGTAAGTAAATAACCTATGCCAGAAAGTAATAATAGCACGTGTAGCTTGAGTATCTTCCCCATGTAAGAGTGACTGTGGGTTTGAACCAAGACAGAGCCAGGTTAGCCACACCTGGCCAAGTGTTGAAGACATACCTCAACACATACACGGAGCCCTTGCACAAGACTGGAAGACCTATTGGGTCCCAGAATGTAAGGTAAGCCCCGCGCAGTCATTCTCTGACCGCTAAGCTAACCAAGCACTGACTTGAGTGACCACACACAACAAAGAATACAGACTTTACCTACTTTATCTAGAAATGTCTCCCCCCAAAATAGCAACGACAACAAAATGACAAACAGCAACGATAAGAAACCCTGAGAAGGGGGACCATCTCATCTCCAGACTTGCCACATTACCTTATATGAAGTGTCCAGTTTTTAACAAAAATTATGAGGCATACAAAAAAAGAAAGGAGGGCCCACACACAGGGGTAAAAAGGCAATCAGTAAAAATGATCCAAGAGGAAGCCAAGACTTTAGACTTACCGCATAGGAACTTTAGAATTTTTTTAAGTTTATTTATTTGTTTATAGGTTTATTTGTTTTTGAGAGAGAGAGAGACAGAATATGAGCAGGGGAGGGGCAGAGAGAGAGGGAGACCCAGAATCTGAAACAAGCTCCAGGCTCCAAGCTGTCAGCACAGAGCCCGACGCGGGGCTCGAACCCATGAACCGTGAGATCATGATCTGAGCCGAAGTCGGATGCTCAACCGACTGAGCCACCCAGGCGCCCCTATTTTTTTTTTTGAGAGAGAGAGAGAACAAGAGTGAGCAGGGGAGGGGCAGAGAGAGAGGGAGAGAGAATCAGAAGCAGGCTCTGTGCACCCAACATGGGGCTCGATCCCACGAACCTTGAGATCGTGACCTGTGCTGAAATCAAGAGTCCGCCACTTAACCAATTGAACCACTCAGGCTCCCCAACTACATAGAAACTTTAAATCAACCATTTTAAATGTGTTCAGAGAACTAAATAAAAGCAGTTCTGAAGAAATAAAGAAAGGATGAGTCTGTTGGCCCCCCCCCCAAAGAGAAAATATCAGGGAGGAGGTAGACATTATGAAAAGGAGCCGATGAGACATTCTGGAGTCGAAAAACACAATAACGGAAATGAAAAATCCACTCAGGGGCCCCAATAGCAGACTTGAGCGGGCGGAAGAAAGAATCAGTGGGCTTGAAAATGGGTCAGCTGCGATTATCCAGTTTGAGAAACAGAGAGTAAAGAGAAGAAAGAAAAGCGAACGGAGCCTCAGTGACTTGTGGGACGCCGGGAAGTCCACCAGCATATGGGAATCCCAGAAGGAGAGGACACAGCAAAGAGGCAGGAAAGACTATCCAAAGAAATAATGGCTGAACACTGCCCAAATTTTAAGAAATCCATTAACTTCTGTATCCAGGATGCTTAATAAACTCAAAGAGAGTCACACTGAGGCACATGGCACTCAAAATGTCAAAAGGAGGCAAAGAAAATCGTGAGAGCAGCAGGAGAGAAATGACTCGTGTAAAACAGGCCCCCAACAACTGTAACCGCTGATTTCCCATCAGAAACCAAGGAGGCTGGAAGGTGATGGGACGGCATAGTCCAAGTGAGAACAGCTCTAGAAGCATTCTATTTTCAGAAAAACTGTCCTTCCAAAATCAAGGGGACATCAAGACAGTACAGGGTAAACGAACACCGAGAGAAGTCACTTATAGCAAACCTGCCCTACAAGAGATACTGACAGGAGATCTTCAGGCTGGAACGCAAGGACCGTAACTCAAATCCACTTGAAAATATAAAGGACACTGGCAAAAGTAACTGCATAGGTCGGTATAAAAGTGACTACATAATTCCATAGACACGAGAGTCTATTTTTGAGTAGATAAGTTGGACCTTATCACCAGTGAAAATTTTCGTGCATCACAGGACACCTACTACGAAAGTGAAAGGTAACAAAAGGTACAGCACAGGGAATGTGGTCGCTGGTACGGTAATGGCATTGTACGGCATTGAATGTGCGGTGAGCACAGCATAATGGACAGACTTGTCCAATCTCTATGTTGTAGCCCTGAAACCACTGTAACATTGTGTGTTAACTGGACTTGAATTGAAAATGAATAAATAAAATGCCCAAAAGAGTGAAAAAACAGCCTGCATCTTGGTAGAAAATATTTGCAAATTATGTATTTTTATTTTTTTTATCTTTATTTACTTTTGAGAGAGAGAGAGAGAGAGAGAGAGAGAGAGAGAGACAGAGGGTGAGCAGGGGAGGAGCAGAGAGAGGGAGACACAGAATCCAAAGCAGGTTCCAGGCTCCGAGCCGTCAGCGCAGAGCCCGACGCGGGGCTCGAACTCACGGACCGTGAGATCGTGACCTGAGCCTAAGTCGGACGCTTAACCGACTGAGCCACCCAGGCACCCTGAAAATAATGTATTTATTAAAGGGCTCGTATCTAGGGGCACCTGGGTGGCTCAGCCAGTTAGGTGTCTGACTCTTGATTTTTGGCTCGGGCCGTGATCCCATGGTCGTGAGGTCGAGCCCCACACTGGCCTCTGTGCTGACAGCGTGGAGCCTGCTTGGGATTTCTCTCTCCCTCTCCCCCTGCCCCTTCCCTGCTCATACTCGCTCTCTCCCTCTCAGAATAAATAAATACACTGAACAAAATATAAAAGCATTCCATCTGTAATATAAAGAACTCTTACAATTCAGTAAGAAAAAGACAGTGCGGATAAAATTCAGGCAAAAGATCTGAATGGTCATTTCTACGAAGAAGACATATGACTAGCACAGGAAAACAACACAACGTACACAGTTGGGCCTAAGGCGGTGAGTCTGGACTGCTCTAGATTCGTGGACTGGCGTATATCTGAGTCCGTTCAAGCCCCTGGAGCTCTTCAACGCCTCCGAGACAAGAATGGGGCACCCTTGGGGCCCAGGAGTCGAAACCTCTCTTCTCAACCCCCACACGGAAAGAAGGACAAGGAGGGAAGCCACACGTGACTTCTGAGGACGGGCTGTTATTCTGGGTGACAACCTGCTTCCATGCAGCCATGCTCACGCCCTTCTCAATGCAAAAATGACCAACGCTAAGAATGAGAAGGGCACGCGTCTGTACACAAAAACACGCCCTCATCCCTTCCGAGGAGGAACGTCATCCACGATGAAAAAAATAACAAGAACAGACTTCCCATATGCCAAGACCTGTTCTAAGTGCTACGGAAAGAAATTCAGAGTATCCTCACTTTTCATTTTCCCCATTTTATGAATGAGGCAACCATTACTCAGGTTCAGTAGCTTACTCCAGGTCACGCAGTCAAGAAATATTGAAGTCAAGGATTTGGACCCTGGCGGGCCAGCTCCAGACTCTAAAGTCGTAGCCACTGTGCTAACCTGCATCTTCACGTGAGACGTATTGTGTAGACGCAGAAGTGCGGGCCCACCAGGACAAGGCAAGTGACAAAGGGCTTGGCCCTGAGGAAGCAACTCTGATTAATCGGGAAAACTACCTTCTCCGCCTTCTGTTGCTGATCGACTCGTAACGTGCTGTCGCCGCCACCCGAGGCAGGGCTTAGATTTTTTTTTTTTTTTTTAATGTGGATCCTTCTCTTCCGACGTTTCTAGCTCAAGATGCCTACATGTGGGGCCCCTATTAACAAGCAGAATATGTAGCTTTCCAGAGAGAGAAACGCAAATACTTGCGTGTACAGTATTCAGGTTTTCAGAAGGAATGACATCGTGCATTCATGGCTGGACTTGAAAACGTAAAGGCTATTTCTGGCAGAAATTCTTGGAAACACTGTAGGAAATGAATCCAAGTGGCTGGCATAATCTCGCCCTAATAAAACCGGGGGCAGGTGTCTGCTACTCCTACAGTCAAAACAACTTAATAAGATTAGTCCATAGTGCCTAGAGGGCTCAAGGATTGCATGGCTTAGGAGAAGTAGGATTCGGTTTGCATCAGAGATAGGTAAAATAGGAGACATGCTATTAACAACTCAAAGTCCCTCTTTCAACCAGCATTTGCCTTGAGTGCCTGTGATGTGCCGGGGTCTGTACTGTTAGGGAAGAGAAAGATACAATCCCTGCCTTTATGGTCTTGCCAAGTAAAATGGACTCTTTTTTTTTTTTTTTAACATCACAAATAAACATGTAGCCACAAATTCATATAAATCCTGGGAGGAAAAGATCTTCAGAGTCAGCTCATCTGAGTCAGCGACACTTCAGGTGAAACCTGAAGGATCTGCAGGAGTTGGACGAAGCTTTGGAGGTGGGGTTGGAAGTGGACTTCCTGGTGGAGAGTGTTGAGGTGGGAGAGACCTTGGCAGCCTTCTAGGGATTGAGAAGGCCCGTGTGGTTGCCGAGAAATGATCAGTGGGCAGAGTGGCTCGAGATGAGAATGGACAGGTGGGGCAGGCCAGATCATATAGATCCTTGTAGGCCATGGAAAGGACTCTGGATTCTGTTCTAAGTACAATGGGAAGTCACTGTTGAGGATTTTAACAAGGGGGCGGGGGCTAGGTTGACACTAACCAATGTGTGGTGTAAACATCCCCAAACTATATATAATCAAATCCTAAATCAAGAAGTACCTAGTATCTCTTGGTAGAGGCAGTGGGAACCGCAGCCAGGAAAGGCATCAGCAACGGTGCTGGTGGTTGCTGTGTGCGGAGTGGTCTTCAGCCAAGCCTTGAAGGGAATGTATGAGGCAAAGTCACTCTGAGCCAAAATGGCGCCGGTATGACTAAATAGAAGAAGAAAATTCAACAGGAAATGGACGGGGCTTGGAGACTCTTTGGACCGTGGCGAAGGATGCAGAGCAATGATCGAAATGTCCAAAGTTTGGAGCCATTGGACCTGGAGAAAATGTTCTGGCCGTTCAGATAAATGGGGGAAGGGGGATGGGGAAGTGGACCGCCAAAGAAAATGATCAGTTCCGTTTGACAGATGTTGCTCGTAAGTGCACGAGGGGCAGAAGTGTATGTGCCATGCTCATGACGGAAGAGCTCAAGCCAGAGAAGTTGATTTGGGAATGACGGAAGAGAAGGGAAAGCGGAGAGTAAGGCACCCGTGGGGGCAGGGGGGCAGGGTACCTCAGGGGGGAAGGATGAACTGCAGCCCTGGAAGGAGACACCAAAAGACCAATCAGCACAGTTGGGAAAGGACTCAGAGCGTTGTCACAGAGTCAGACACAGCCAAGTGAAGTCACCGCGAGTAACGGCTGAGGAAAGAAGACCGAATGGGCCTACCTCACGGAAACGTCCAGGGTGATAAGGACAAGATGCTAAGGTCAAAAACGAGGTTGCACCTAGAGTGACAACACTGGATCAGATGCCCAAATGGCGGAGTCTGAGGAGTCCCCGAGAACCGTGTGACGTCACGTTGTTTTCTCTCACGTCAACCTCGTGTGTCAGAGAGAAATTGTTTTCACTCTTGCCAATTCTTGAGTAAGTAGTTAGCTCCCGGATTCTGCGGCCTGCTGCCTTAATTAGCCAGAACATCCTTCTTTGACACCTCAGGGACGCCCTTCTGCCTGACATTTCGGAATTCAGTAAAGAAATTTTGTCGGGAAAGAACCCCAGACCCATAGAAGGTGGCAAGAGGTAACAGGGCTCCCAAAGAGGTTACTAAAGAAGCAGATTGGCTTGTCCCAGGTGACGGAAGAAGACGATAAGGCCCAATGGATGCGAGCGAGAGTTTATTACTCACAGCACAGCAAAGCAGCAGGAGCACCCGCGTAGTACAACTGGCTCCCCTAAATCAAATTCCCATGGGGCAGTGAGATGGGCCCAGATGTCAGCGACGCGTGCCTGCGAGACTAGCTATAGAAAATGCTCCGGGTCAGAACGCAGGTCAGCCTCAAAGAATGTCACAGTCAGCAAGCCTGTGCGGGGACGCTCAGGGCCCATAGCAGACTGCCTCTCCCAACAAACTGGAGTTCACTGTACCTGTTAAGCATTCATAACCCATACAGATTCTGGTTCTCAGAAGTCTCTTTGCTCTTCCTTCTTTCCCGAATTAAAAATTGTACCCTTAGAAGTCGCTCCCCGTGTAGCTATGTTTGCACTCCCCATTCCCCACCCCCAGCGCCCCCAGACCCCAAACTTCTTAGTCATTTCAGTTCCTGAAAAATTCCTCTGGAATTTTCCAGTTTTTTCTAAGCCTCTCTTTATGTCCTATAGAATGATGGCGGGATGTGTTCCCAGAATTCCTCATCCAGAGGCACCATGGCTTAGAGCAAGAGTTGGCAAACGTTGTCTGTAAAGGGCCTGCTAATAAATTTTGTTAAGCTTTGCAGGTCACGTGGTCTCTCTCGCAACAGTTCGAGTCTGCCGTTATAGCATGGAAGCAGCCATAGACAATAGTACATAAATGAATGAATGTGGCTGTGTTCTAATAAGACTTTATTTACAAAAACAGACTGTGGGCCAGATTTGGTCCACAGGCCCTGGTTTGCTGACCCTGGCTTGGAACAGTAATAGGATGTTTTGTGTTTGTTACAAGAAAGGAATTATAGATTGATATGCCTGATAAACAGAGGCAAACATTCTTTCAAATACTAGCAACTGAATCCAGCAACCTAAAGGAAAGACGCCATGACCACGTGGGGTTTATCCCAAGAACGCAAAGTTGGGTTAAACGTCCCGATCAATCAATATAATTATCCGTATTAATAGAATAAAAGAGATAAACATATAACCGTCTCAACAGATGTGGGCATTTGACAAAACTCAACATCCATTCCTAAAAATTCTCAGCAACCCATGAACTCATACAAAAGCATTTATGTAAAATCTACAGCAAATGTCATTCTTACTGGTAAAAAGACGGAATGCTTTCCCTCTAAGATCAGGAACAAGGCAAAGATCAACTCTCACACCTCCTATTCAACGTTGTACCAGATATCCTAGTCATTGCAAAGCAAGAGAAGGAAATCAGAGGTATACGTGTTGAAAAGGAAGAAGTAAAACGTTTATTTACTTTTGAGAGACACAGAGACAGAATGCGAGTGGGTTAGGGGCAGAGAGAGAGGGAGACATAGAATCCGAAGCAGGCTCCAGGCTCTGATCTGTCAGCCCAGAGCCCAATGCGGGGCTCGGACCCATGAGCTATGAGATCATGATCTGAGCCGAAGTCGGACGCTCAACCGACTGAGCCACTCAGGTGCCCCGGAAATAAATTTTTTTTTTAAAAAATAGCATTCACAACTATGACATGCTTAGGTATAAACTTACCAAAACATGAGCAAGACCTCTACACTGAAATTAAAGAAAACGTATATATTGAGAGATACACCATGTTCGTGGATGACAAGGCTAAAAATTGATATAAATTCTCCCGAAATTGATTTATACATTCAATACAATCCCCATCGAAATTCCAGCATGCTGTTTTTGTAGAAATTGGCAAACTGATCCTATAATGTATATGGAAATGGAAAAGGCCCAGAAAAGCCAAAGCAATTTAAGAAATAAGCAAATAAACTAGAACAAATTTGAAGACAAACTATCTGATTTCAAGACTTACTGTGAAGCCGCATTAGTCTAGGATAGGCATGTAGATCAATGGATTCGGATAGAGTACAGAAATAATCCACACATAAAGAGTCAATAATTTTCAATGAGAGTACCTTAAAAATTCAATTAGGGGGAAGGACAGTCTTCTCTACGGTGGTGTTGGAATTAATAGGTATCCATACAGGGGAAGAGTAAACAACAACCTTTATCTTACACTTGACACAGAAATTAACTTAAAATGAATCATATCTGGGGGCGCTTGGGTGACTCAGTCGGTTAAGCGTCCAACTCTTGGTTTCGGCTGAGGTCATGATCTCACAGTTCGTGAGTTTGAGCCCTGCATCAGGCTCTGCACTGACAGTGTGGAGCCTGCTTGGGATTCTCTCTCCCTCTCTCTCTGCCCCTCCTCTGCTCATGTTCTCTTTCCCTCTCTCAAACAAACTTTTTAAAAACTGAATCGTATCTACATACAAAAGCTAAAACTACAAATTTTCTAGTAGAAAATACAGAAAAAAAATTTTGACCTTGAATTAAGCAATGATGCCTTACATAGGATACTAAAAGTATGAACCATGCAAAAAAAAAGTTGATAAAATGGACTTTATAAAACTTTAAAGTTTCTGCTCTTCGAAAGACACAAATAAATTGAAAAGGTAAGCCTTAGACTGGGACAAAATCTTACCAATACCTATATCAGGGAGGCTGACGGTGGTTACTCAGGTGAATATGTTTGTTATCATTTATCCAACCATAGCCTTTAAATGGGCGCAGTTTATTGTATGTGAATTATACCTCAATAAAGCCCATTATAAAAGCTTTCTTTTCTAGTTTTTGCCTGCTAACCAGTAAGACGTCTCTCTAATTTATGTCTATGAATTTGGCTTTTCACTACGGGAAGAACTTAGTGTTATTTGCAAAAACAGACCTTTATTTTACTTATTTTTTTTTTGAAAAGGTAATGAACAACTGTCTGTTTTTTAAATACAATTTATTGTCAAGTTGGCTTCCATACAACACCCAGTGCTCATGCCAACAAGTGCCCTCCTCAATGCCCATCCCCCACTTTCCCCTCTCCCCCAGCCCCCATCAACCCTCAGTTTGTTCTCTGTATTTGAGAGTCTCTTATGGTTTGCCTCCCTCCCTCTCTGTAACTCTCTCTTCCCCTTCCCCTCCCCCATGGTCCTCTGTTAAGTTTCTCAAGATCCACAAATGAGTGAAAACATACGGTATCTGTCTCTGACTGACTTATTTCACTCAGCATAATACCCTCCAGTTCCATCCACGTTGCTGCAAATGGCCGGATTTCATTCTTTCTCATTGCCAAGTAGTATTCCATTGTATATATAAAGCACGATTTCTTTATCCATTCGTCAGTTGATGGACATTTAGGCTCTTTCCATCATTTGGCTATTGTTGAAAGCACTGCTCTAAATATTGGGGTACAGGTGCCCCTCTGCATCAGCACTCCTGTATCCCTTGGGTAAATTCCTAGCAGTGCTGTTGCTGGGTTATAGGGTAGATCTATCTTTAATTTTTTGAGGAACCTCCACTCCTCTGTTTTCCAGAGCGGCTGCACCAGTTTGCATTCCCACCAACAGTACGAGAGGGTTCCCGTTTCTCCACATCCTCGCCAGCATCTACAGTCTCCTGACTTGTTCATTTTAGCCACTCTGACCGGCATGAGGTGGTATCTCAGTGTGGTTTTGAAAGCAGGCAACAACCTCTCTGACCTCAGCCACAGCAATTTCTTACTCGACACATCTCCAAAGGCAAGGGAATTAAAAGCAAAAATGAACTGTTGGGACCTCATGAGATCAAAAGCTTCTGCACTGCAAAGGAAACAATCCACAAAACTAAAAGGCAACTGACAGAATGGGAAAAGATATTTGCAAATGACATACCGGATAAAGGGCTAGTATCCAAAATCTATAAAGAACTCACCAAACTCCACACCCGAAAAACACATAATCCAGTGAAGAAATGGGCAGAAGACATAAATAGACCCTTTTGCAAAGAAGACGTCCAGGTGGCCAACAGACACGTGAAACGATGCTCAACATCACTCGTCATCAGGGAAAAACAGACCTTTAAATAGGTACTCTAACTTTCAGAGCGTTCATAGAAATATTTTTTAAATTTTTTAAAATGTTGTATTTATTTTTAAGAGAGCACAATCAGGGGAGGGGCAGAGAGAGGGGGACAGAGGATCTGAAGCGGGCTCTGTGCGATGTGGGGCTTGCACTCGTGAACCGAGCGATCGTGACCTGAGCCGAAGTCTGACGCTTAACTGACTGAGCCAGCCAGGTATATATTAAACGAGAGTAGTTCTAGCACCTTGAGAAAGCCCATTAATTCCTCTCTAATTAAAAAAAAAAAAAAAGTATCCTTTAGTCCGTAACCTTTCTGTACTGTCTCTAAATTGGTTTCCTATTTGTCTCTCCTTCCCTATCTCCCATTCTCCGTATCCGGGCTGGTCTTCATATACACAGTAGATGTGGTGTTGTTCATGTACCGCCTGAGGAGATGGCATTACTCTCATACAGTGATAATATAACTAACCTAAAATCAAATCTCCAAGTCTTGGATGCCTTAGAAACACACTAATTATTCAAGTTCTGGAAAGACGGGAAAATAATTCATATAGCAAACACACAGCGCTTACTGTGTGTCAGGCACTGTTCTGTGAGCTTCATACTAATCTATTTGATCCACAACGACTGTCTAAAGTGGGTACTCCATCATTACCCCCATTTTACTAACGAGGAGACTGCGGGCACAGAAGTAGTTAAATATCTCGTCCAAGGTCACACAGCTAGTAAGTGTGGGAGTTGGGGTTCGGGTACCTTTGCTTACCAGGAGCTGTGTTCTTCAAAGTATAGGACTTTTGTAATACATTCAAAAATATGTCAGCTCTATGACAAAGATACAAAGGAAGGGAAACATCATTCTTTTCATTGGAGCCATAAAAAAAGCAAGAAATTGAAGTACGGATATATACTACAACCCCAATTTTATTACTGCACAGCACACACAAATGGATACATAGCTGAAAATGCACTGAAGAGTCTTGAAGGATAAAAAGCAAAATGATAGCAAAGATTATCTCTGGGCGGCGAAATTATACATGACCTGTTTTTTTCTCCTTCTGCGTGCTTCTCTGTATTTCCCAAATGTTGTATAATAAAGAGGCCTTACATTTATTTATAATTTGAAAAAGATCGGTGTCTTTTCGACTATGTGTGGATTTTGAGTATTTTAGTTCATTTTAATTTTTTTGATGTTTATTTACTTTTGAGAGAGACAAAGACAGAATGCGAGTGGATTAGGGGCAGAGAGAGAGGGAGACACAGAATCGGAAGCAGGCTCCAGGCTCCGAGCTGTCAGCACAGAGCCCGACGCGGGCCTCGAACTCACGAGCCATGAGATCATGACCTGAGCCGAAGTCGGATGCTTAACCGACTGAGCCACCCAGGCACCCCTGGATTTAAATATTTTAAATATTCCCTGGCATTCTATGTTATTGAAGAATTTCTTCAATAATTGAAAAGTTCTTTTCCAACAAACAATACATCATCGTAAAGAGCAGGGAACATTCAAGTGACACCCAATTTGATATGTGTTTTATAGAATAATTTCCTATACTATTTTCTACTACTCATAATGGTTTGGTCTTGTGAATTTTAACAAGGATGGCTTCTAAGCAAACGCTCTGAACAACATTATGACAATCAACTTGATGGATTAATTGAAAATTTATATGCAATAGCATGGGAGTAATTATATGTACTAAGCCAAATTTACTTATGATAATAGACTTAATTGGAAAATTCTTTAATGTACAATTTTAATAAGGGCATTAAAGAAATTGGGAAATTTGAAGAACATCTAATCATTTCTGAATTATAATTGTAAATGAGTGCAGATGACCTAATCTGCTTACGTAAATGATAATTATTAATTTAGCAATTGTACAAATGAGCTCAACACATGAACTACAATAATTACAATACAAACCAATAACTTCCCTGTCTGCCGTTTGCACAAATGATTAAATTATATGGGGATTGTTTTCTCTATACTTTAAAAGCTAATGTAAATTTAAGAACCCAGGGAAATTATTAGTGTAATTAAAACTAGTAGGTATACACAAATATGGAAAACAAACAGCTGGATTTGTAAAGCTTGGAGAAAGAACATTTCATGCTGCTTTAAATCCTAATAGCATGCATCTTTCATTGTAACTGTAATGAATAGTGAATCACTAGAGACATAGTATCGCTTCCAGTAGTAGGTTCCCATGTATGGTGCTGGTATTTAAAGGCATTTTGCACTTAAGGCTTTCCCCAAGAACGATGCCTTCCCATGACTATCTCACCGCAAATAATTTTGCACTTTGCAAATAATGCTGTGGATTGTCAGTTAACTAAGGGCGTTAAGTGGAAACCCAAGGTAATTTTCAAAGCTTCTTTAAGTGGCAAATACCTTTTATTAGATTGCGATTCACGGGGAGAGAGTCTGTGCAGGGAAAAAATGGGGGGGGGGATATCAGATAATTGCAGCATTTAGGGCTATTTATTGTCGGGAGCGGTGGCGCACAGAAGGCACAGCATCTCTGTCAGTGCCTGAGGAGCAGGGCCCGGGTGCTGCAGGCAGGAGTCCAGCCCCTCCTGGTAGTTCAAGGCCCGCGCCCCCACCCCCCCCCTCCCCCGCCACCGTGCACTCCAGCGTCCCTCTGCCAGCCCAGCCCCAGATTCCTTCTGAAAAGCTCCCCAGTTCGGCCACGGGTGGGCACGCAGTGAAGGGCTCCGGACTTCGGGTGACACGGCTGCAGGGGAGCCCGAGACTTCCACCGCCTTCCCGGGCGCGGCCTTGAGACCCGGTTGCGTGGCCTGGCGCCCTCCGTGGCCCCAGCAGCTGCCCACAACCCCACTGCTTCCGGCCGCAGTGAGCCCACGAGTCGCCACTAATCTCCGTGGCACATAGATGCTCATTGTCATCATCATTATTATATACGACGCGAGTCGCAGCAGAGACCACGGTTCCGTTGATAGTCCGATGGAACCTGCCATGACCTAGGACCGTATTGTTTCTAAAGCCCATCGCTTTCAAAGCTCACCATTCCCCTGATTGCCGTAATCACTACCTTGCTTTCCTTCCTATTTTGGAACCTATATAGGCGACCTAAAACAATGTGGTTTATGCCGGCCCTTGTTTGATGCTGTAGTCGAGCCCGCAGCACTCATGGCGGGGGGGGGGGGGGGGGACGCCCGGCACCCCGCCTGCGTTGGAAGGACACTCTCCCCTGCAGCCCGGGGTCATCCGAAGTCTTTTCTATGGTATTCTCTGGCGTGATTTGGTCACACTTAGCATTTTAAGTTTTCATTACTTTTCATTGAGGTGTCATTGACATAAAACATTATGTTGGTTTCAGGGGTACAACATTATGATTCAGCATTTGTATATACTGCAAAATGATCACCGCAATAAGTCTAGTCCCTGGCTCTATGGAGGTGTTATTGACACGTAGGAATTGGACACATTTAAGGTGTATGCCTTGATGTTTGACGTCCCTTGTGAAAAAACGTTAAAAATAGAACCAGCATGCGATCTTTGAATGTTCTGAAACATTTTTTTGAGAGAGAGAAAGAAAGTGCGGGGGAACGTGGGGGGGCAGAGGGAGAGAGAGAATCTGAAGCAGGTTCCATGCTCAGCACAGAGCCGGACTTGAGGCCCGATTCCACGACCCTGGAATAGTGACCTGAGACAAAATCAAGGTTGGTCGCTCAACCACCTGAGCCACCCAGATGCTCCAGATCTTTATATATTCTTGAAGCTAGATGCTTACCAGCTACACGATTTGAAAATATTTTCTCCCACTCCATGGGTTGTCTGCACTTTTCACTTTTCAGGTGACAGGTTCTTGTGACTACAACCAACTTCTAGAACAGTATCTCCTGGTACACAAGTTTCGCATAATACATACATAGGAGAGGAACTGGTGCATGTAGGTTATACACACGTTCAACCTCACCGGCCAGTGCCTACTTCCCAAAATGGCTGTGCCCATTTACAGTCTCCACGACCCGACTACAGTTAGTATGATCAAACTTTCTAGTTTTTTCGATCTGGTAGGCGTGTGACGGTGTCTCAGTGTGGATTTAATTTTTATTTCCCTGGCTACAATGAACTAAACCTGCCACTTCGTCCTCCTTTTCTGTCTCTTGGTTCCTCTCATATTCCAATCCTTTCCCTCCACTTACGCCATGATCCTCCCCTTCCCATGTGACTCAGAGAGTCAACACCGTGGTTCAAAGTGCATGTTTGGAACCAGAGTTGAGCCCTGAAAATACGTCCTCCTACCCATAGCTTGTTCTTTGACCTTCTTAATAGATTATGTCACCTAGCAAGACTTTTTTATTTTTATAAGATCCAAACGACAGTTTTTCCTTTAGTCGACCATGGCTTTGATATCAAGTGTACTCTTCACTTAGCCCTGGGTCCTCACGACTTTCTCCTATTTTGTCTACAACTTTTTATAGTTTTACGTTTTACATTTAAGTCTATAAACCATTTCAAATGGACTTTCAGATTACCAGATGGGTCATTGTTCCTCTTTTTGCCTGTGGATATCCAGTTGCTTCAACACCGTTTGTTGAAAAACCATCCTAATTTCATTGACTTGCATTTGTACCTTTGTCAAAAACAAACAGGGCAGGGGCGCCTGGGTGGCTCAGTCGGTTGGGTGTCCGACTTCAGCTCGGGTCATGATCTCACGGTCCGTGAGTTCGAGCCCCGCGTCGGGCTCTGTGCTGACGGCTCGGAGCCTGGAGCCTGTTTCGGATTCTGTGTCTCCCTCTCTCTCTGCCCCTCCCCTGTTCATGCTCTCTCTCTCTCTCTGTCTCAAAAATAAATAAAACATTTAAAAAAAAGCAGGGGAAATTTATGTGGGCCTATTGCTGGGTTACCTATTCTGTCCCATTAATCTGTATATCTCTCTCTCCACCAACTCCACACAGTCTTGATTTCTGGAGCTATGTAGAAAACATTCATACTGAGTAGATGAATCTCCCCCTTTTTTATTTTTCAAAATCATTAGCTCTTAGTTTCTCTGACCTTCCGTCTTCATTTAATTTTTTTCAGCTTCGAGATATAATCGACATCTAACATTGTGTCAGTGTAAGGTGTAAACTGTGTTGTTTTGAAACGCTTGTATCTTGCAAGATTACCACCATAGACCTAGCTAACCCCCCCATCATGTCACATAATTACAATTTCTTTTTTGTGGTGAGAACACTTAAGATCTACTCAACTAGCAACTTTCAGGTATCTGATAGGGTATTATTCATTATACTCATCATGCTGTATATTAGATCCCCAGAATGTATTCATCTAATAATTAAAAGTTTGTATCATTTGACCAACATTTCCACTCCCTACCCCAACCCGGGCCCTGGTGACCAGCATTCTCCTATCTGTTTCTATGAATGTATTTTGTTTTAATCCACATATAAGTGAGATCATACAGTATTTGTCTTTCTCTGCCTAACTTATTTCATGTAGCATAATGCCTTCAAGATGCATCCATATTGTTGCAAATGGCGGCATTTCCTTCTTTCTCATGGCCAAATAACATTCCACTATATATATATGTGTGTGTCTATTTCCAAATCTTGGGTATTGTGAATAATACTGCAATAGACATAGAGGTGCAGATATCTCTTTGGGATCCTGATTTCATTTCCTTTTGATACACACCCAGAAGTGGGATTGTTGGGTCATATGGTAGTTCTATTTTTAACGTTTTGAGGAACCTCCATACTGTTTCCCATAGTAGCTGTGCCAATTTAGAGTCTCATCAACAGTGAGCAAAGATTTCTTTTACTCTACATCCTCATCTACACTATTCTCTTGTGTTTTTGGTGGTAGCCACTCTAACAGGTTTGAAGTGATATCTCTTTGTGGTTTTAGTTTGCATTTCTCTGATGATGAGTGATACCGAGCACCTTTTCATGTATTTGTTGGCCATTTGTATGTCTTTTTTGGAAAGACATCTATTCAGTTCCTCTGCCCATTTTTAAACAATTATTTGTTTTTGCTATTGAGCTGTATAAGTTCTTTATATGTTTTGGATATTAACCCTTCACATGATTTGCAAGTATGTTCTCCCATTCCATAGGTTACCTTTCCATTTTGCTGATTGGTATTATAAATTTTAGAGTATTTCCACCGGTATCTGACTGGGAGTTTGATAGGAATTGCATTCGACCTGTAGATCAACTTGGGGGAAAATGGACGTCTTTACTCTTTTGAATCTTCTGATCCTATCTATGAAAATAATATACGTCTCCATTTATTTAGATCCTCCTTGATTTATTTCATCAGCATTGTGTAGTTTTCATCCGATAAATTATATATGTTTCGTTAGATCTACACCTAAGTATCTTACTTTTTTTAGTGATTATAAATCGCATTGCTTTTTTAGTTTCCATGTCCACATGTCTATTGATGGTATACAGAAATTCCATAGATTTGTTTATGTTGATCTTGTATCCTGCAAACTTGCTAAACTCACTAGTTCCAGGATTTTTTGTGTGGTCCTTGGGAATTTTCCACATAGACAATCATATCATCTGCAAATAGGACAGCTTTATGTGTTACTTTCAAATTCACATACTTTTTATTTACTTTTCATGCCTTATTGCAGTGGCTAGGACTTCCAGCACTCTTTTGGGTTAGAGTGTAAAAACAGACATCCTTGTCTTTGTCCCAATCTTAGAGGGAAAGCATTCAGTCTTTCACCGTTAAATATGTTAGCCTTTAGTTTTTTTGTAGCTGTTCTTTATTAAGTTGAGGGACTCCCCCTCCACTCCTACTTTGCTGGGAGGTTTTTTTTTTTTTTTATCATGAATGGATGTTGAATTAGCAAACATTTTTATGATGCTTACTATGTATCATGCACAGTTCACAATTAAATCTTTTAATTAACTCATTTAATCCTCACAACAATCTTAAGTGGTAGGTTCTGTCGATACTATCTTCTTTTCAAAGATGAGGAAACTGAGGCACAGGGAAGGCAAATAAACAAGTTAAAACAATAAGTAGCAAAGTCAGAATTCAAATCAAGCTGTCCCGTTTCAGAATCCATGTACTCAAGCACCAGCATATGCTGACTATAAGCAACTTGTATCAGCTATGGGGACTTCATTTCTTTGTTTGTGAAACGGAGATGATAAATCCTAGCTCATTTGGGAAAATTAAGTAAAGTAGTGCATGCGCTTGGCACGTGGTAAAAATACTCAATGACTATCAGCTAGGACAGTTACTGTAGCCTTATGGTCAACTCTTGGAGCTAGAGAGTCTGTGACATGAATCTGGTCTACAGACATTTGGAAATAGAGTGAGACTTCTGGGCTAAGCTGGAAAATGAATCAACTCATTCTAATGGAAATGGACCACCTCATTCTAATCTAAGACTGTCAAGCATAAATGATTAGAAACAGAGGAACTTAGAGACACCTCTCCCCCACTCCCACAGTGACATTTTATATTCTTTTTTTTTTTTTTGACATTTTATATTCTATTTGTCCCAGTATAGAATGTCCAGGACTGGGAGGCACCTTGAAGATCCCAAGACATACAGAGAAAGTATAAAGTACTTACGGAAAAGTGTGATCTCATAGGCATTTAGTAAGCTCTGTCTTGTGCAGGGCAGGGTCTATAAGAAAAAGAAAATTCAGATCTTTCCTTTCCCAGTTTTCACACAAGTAATTGTTGTGTTGGTAGCAATTGGCGGAGGTGTTGAACAGGCTCCGTTTGTCTGCAGTTACAATTTTTTCCCAATTTATTTTCCAGTCAGATCAATTATTGCCTTTACGAAAAAAAAAAAAAAAAACACTCAGGAAGCAAAGCGACTGAGAAAAATACTTGCAATGCTTTTAGCAAACCCCAGGTGTGTGTTCAGTGTTCCTGGAGGGGGTTACCGGGCCCGCTGAGCGAGCGGAGTATTTCAATCAAAATACACAACCAAGCACTCAGAGTATCGCAGGGAAGAGGGGGAAGGCGTAATGTGAGTAGAAATTCTTTTATTCCGAGGGAGGTGGCAACTCAGACAGCAGCTTATACACTTGGGTTCCTGTGATGCTCTTTCTGTCACAGCTGTGAGCAGCTTTTTGGACCTTTTGGCTGCCGCCCTTTTTTAGCGGTGAAGCTTCTCTTCTGTTTTATGCTACCACCACCTGCTGTCCTCTTCCTACCATACAGAAGCTCTTCTCCCCTTTTCCACGAAGAGCTAATCTACTGCAAGGCCGTGACGGGACCATCTTTACGAGAATATAAGCAATGGCACAACTCTTTAAGGTTTAATTTTAAAATCATGGACTTCCAAAAATAGAAATGTCTTGGTTTTCAATGCCTGTAAGCAAAGAACTTTCCTTTCTAGGCATGCGATGATGGAGGGCTGAGTGTATGGGGGCTCACTATGGCAAGAGGAAAAACAATTGTATGAGCAAACATTTTATTTTATTTTTTTTTATTTAACACTTACCTAGCACTTACTATGTGCCAGGCACTGTTTTCAATGCTCTCCCAGAATCAGTCTTGTCATCCTCATAACAACCCTATGAGGCAGGTTCTATTACTATTCACATTTTAGAGACGAGACAGCCAAGGCACAAAGAGGTCAAATACGGTGTTCAGGTTCACTGTAGTGGATGATATTCATGTTGAAAATATCAAGGGCTCTTCCCTGTTGACATCAGCCTTGGCTAATGTCACTTGTGCTGCCCCTTCCACTCTCCACGTACATCCAGCTTGGCCATATGACTTGCTTTGTCCCGGGACACACGAACAGACGTAACATGTTCTGAACAAGCACCTTAAAGTCAGCTAAGAGCTCACCAGGTTCTTCTCTCCTTCCTCCACGCGACCAACAGTGTTTGAGAAACGGGCTGTTCCTTCGTCTTGGATCTGAGGACGAAGACAGATGGGGCAGAACTGAAGCTGACACCCACAGTAGCCATAACAGGACTGAGAGTTCGACCTTTTGATTGTAAGTCACCCAAAGGTTTGGTTGGGTGTAACCAAATCTTTGGGTGACTTGTTTATGTGTTTGTCATCTTGGTCAGTATAACACACACACACACACACACACACACACACACACACACACACACCAGATCTCAGTGGTTTTTACTACACTAGTCCTCCATTACCCAAGGGGGATACGTTCCAAGACCCCTAGTGGATGCCCGAGACCACAGATAGTACTGAACACTCCATAGCCTATGTTTTTTCCTGTACAAAATAATGATAAGGTTTAACTTATAAATTAGGCACAGGAAGAGATTAACGGCACTAACTAAAAATAAAATAGAACCATTTTAACAATCTACAATAATAAAGTTGTGTTAATAGGGTCTCCCTCTCAAAATACACTATTGTTCTGTACTCACCCTTCTTCTTCTTGTGATGATGGGAGATGATGAAATGCCAATGCGATGAGACGAAGTGAGGTGAATGACGTAGGCGCTGTGATGTAGCATGACGTACTATGGACCTGGCGATGACACGTCAAGAGGAGGATCGTCTCCTTCTGGATGGCGGTTGACCGCAAGTAACTGAAGCCATGGAAAGCGAAAGTGTGGGTGAGAGGAAACCATATGGTTTCACTCATACGTGGAATTAAGAAACAGAACACATAAACAACTGGGGGAAAAAGAGAAACAAACCAAAAAACAGACTCGTACATATAGAGAAGAAATCGGTGGTTGCCAGAGGGGAGGGAGGAGGGGGGATGGGTGAAATAGGTGAAGGAGAATGAGACTACACTTATCACGATGAGCCCCGAGTGATGTGTAGAGGTGCTGAATCGCTGTATTGTACGCCTGACGCTAACATAACACCGTGTGTTAATTACATTGGAATTAAAATTTAAGAACAAACAAGCAAACAAAACCCAGACAAAGAGGAGACTGCCGGACCGTCACAAGAAACACCACACCTTTCACTCCTACTTCCGACCCCTTGAAACCGCTCATCTTCCTTCTCACTCTATGGATTTGCCTTGGCTAGAGAGTTCATAGAAATAAAACCATACAATATATGGCCTTTTGTGTCTGGCTTCTTTCACCTAGAATAACGTTTCCAAGGTACGTTCGTGTCGGACCATGGATCACTACTTTATTCGTTTTTATGCCCGTGTAATATTCCATTGCATCGATAGACCACATTTTGCTTATCCATTCATCAATTAGATGGACCTTTGGACTGTTTCCTTTTCTGTTTCAGTTCTCTCGGGCATATGAAATTGCTGCGTCATATGATGTTATCTAATGTGCTGGCATATAACTGTTCGTAGTATCCCCTTGTACCCCTTTTTATTTGGTAAAGTCAATAGCAATGTATCCTTTTACATTCCTGATTTTAGGAATTTGAGTCTTCTATTTTTGCATCGTCAATATAGCTCATATTTATCACTTTGGTTGATCTTTTCAAAAGCTTGTTGCTTTCTTGGATTGTTTTTCGGTTCTCTATTTCATTTCATCTTTATCATTGCCTTTCTTCTGCTTGCTTTCAGGTTAGTTTGCGCATTTTTTTAATGGTTTATGAAGGTAGAAGTTTAGGTTACTGGTTTGAGATCTTTTCTTTAATATATATGTGTTACAGCTATAAATTTCCCTCTTAGCTCTGCTATTGCTGTAGCCCATAAGTTTTGGTATGTTGCCTTTCATTTTCATTCATTCATCTGGAAGTACTTTGAATCCCCCTTGCAATTTCTTCTTTGACTCACTGGCTATTTGGAAGGAAGTTCTTTAATTGCCACATACTTGTTATTGATTTTTAATTTTATGTCATTGTGGTCAGAGTACCTTTTATGATTTAAATCCTTTTTTAAAATTTTCTTAATGTTTATTTATTTTTGAGAGAGAGAGAGAGAGAGACCAACCATGAGTGGGGGAGGGGTAGAGACAGAGGGAAACACAGAATCCGAAGCAGGCTCCAGGCTCTGTGCTGTCAGCACAGAGACCAACACGGGGCTCGAACCCACGACCTGCGAGATCATGACCTGAGCCGAACTCAAGAGTCACTTGCTTCACTAACTGAGCCACCCAGGTGGCCTGAAAAATAGACTTTGTGTAAAGCAGCTTTAGGTTCACAGCAAAATTGAGCAGAAAGTACAGAGAATTCCCATTTGTCCCCTGCCCACCCCCCCCAACACGTACAACCTTCCCGCACCAAAGTGGTACATTTGTTACAATTCATGAACTTACACTGACACGTGATTATCATCCAAAGTCCACAGTTTACGTTAGGGTCCAGGCTTGTATATTCTATGAGTTTAGACAAATGTACGATGACATGTATCCATCATTACAGTATCGTACAGAATATTTTCACAGGTCCTCTGTCCTTTGCCTTTTTATCCCTCACTCCCTGCTAACCCCTGGAAACCACTGATTTTTTTTTTTTTTTTTTTTTTTTACCATCTCCATAGTTGTGTCTTTTCCAGGATGTCATGTATTCGAAATCGTGCAGTATGTAGCCTTTTCAGATTGGCTTCTTTCATTTAGTAATCTGCATTTAAGGTTCGTCCACGTCTTTTCATGGCTTGATAGCTCATTTCTTTCTAGCACTGAATAATATTCCATTGAGTGGCTCTACCACAGTTTATTTAATTATTCACCTACCGAAAGACATCTTGGTTGCTCCCGATTTTAGCAATGACGAAGAAAGCTGCTACAAACATCCACATGCAGATTCTTGTGTGGACATATGTTTTCAACTCCTTTGGGTAGATACCAAGGAGTGCAGTTGCTGTATCATGTGGTAAAAGGATGTTTAATTTTGTAAGCACTGACAACTGGTCTTCCACAATGGCTGCACCATTTTACATTCCCCCCAGCAATGACATGTTCCTCTTGCCCCACATCCTCATCAACCTTTAGTGGCAAATAAGTATCTGATACCATTTATTAAAATATCATTGACCGTATTCCCTGTGCTGTGCCTTTTATTCCCGTGACTTATTCATCACCCATTTCGCCCAGTCCCCCACCCCCTCTCCAATTCTCTAATGCCGAGCTTCTTTTCAGATACTTATTTGCCATCGGTATATCTTCTGTAGGGAGGTGTCTATTCAGATCTGTTACTCATTTTTAACGTGGATTGTTTGGTTTCTTGTTGTTGAGTTTTAAACATTCTTTGTGGCTCTGTTCATTTTTCTTCCTTCTTTCTTCTTTCTATTCTTTCTATTCCTCAGACAAGATCATCTCAATTGACTTAAGTTCCCTCATTCTTCTCCCCAAGCGCATTTGCTGATGAGCTGCTCCAATGAATTTTTCATTTGAGCTCTCCTCCTTTTCATCTCTCGAATTTTCATTTGTTTCTTCTTTTTTTTTTTTTTTAAATTTTTTTTTTCAACGTTTATTTATTTATTTTTGGGACAGAGAGAGACAGAGCATGAATGGGGGAGGGGCAGAGAGAGAGGGAGACACAGAATCGGAAACAGGCTCCAGGCTCTGAGCCATCAGCCCAGAGCCCGACGCGGGGCTCGAACTCACGGACCGTGAGATCGTGACCTGGCTGAAGTCGGACGCTTAACCGACTGCGCCACCCAGGCGCCCCAGTTTCTTCTTTTTTT
>NW_024420501.1:1466189-1480331 GCF_014898765.1 Herpailurus yagouaroundi
GCCAAATCCGGGAAACCTCTAATCAAAGGACTGAAATAAAAAGTTTACTGAGTGGCACGTCGGTGGGGCTGGGTGCCACCTCTCCAACTGTCCTGAGAGGACCCCTCCGGAGACTGAGCAGTAGACACCAGCTCTCAGCCCCGGGGTTGAGTTTTTCTCAACAAGGATCGTAATAGTAAACTTTCTGTTGGCGATCTTTTCCACCTGCTAGTTACAGACGAGAGAAGCTGTGTTAGCCCTAGTGTTCAAGAGTTTGTCCCCCGTTTCCTACCACGTCCCGATTCAACACCCGCCTCCCCACCCCCACCCGTTAAAAAACCGAGCTCATGTATTGTCAATATGAATTCTAACAGTTGTCCTGTCTAACCGGGTTTGGGGGTCTGTCTCCTTCGCTAGACTTGGAAGAAGGGACCACAGGCTGCTAGGCTGTGTGGTAAAGGTGGTGGACATCTGCCACTTGGCGACAAAGGTGTGAGTTGGGGCAGTGAGTGGGGAAGGCCCTAATTTTCCTGTCTTTGCACGGGATCTTTTGGCTTGAATGAGAACCCACGTTTTGTTCCCGTCCGTCCTTACTCCTGGATTCATTTCACCTTGGCCTGACTCTCTGGTCTCTTCTCCTCTCCAAACCTGAAGCTTATACTGAGGCATCCCCTGCCCCCTCCTTCCTGCTCTAAAGTTCTGGGACAGCTTCGCTCTCCTCTCCTGACCTTTCACGGACAATGCAACTACAGTGGAGTCAGAACCCCAAGCAGAGCTCTGGATGAGCCGAACCCCCAGGGTGGTTTAAAGACGATGTGTAATCATGAGACTCCAACCCCCCCCCCCCCTGCACCACCCCCAACTAGATCTATGCTTTAATCCTAACGTTGAACTCCTGGAGACTTCCAGATGGGTTGGTGGTGGTTCTTCAGTGATATCAACACTGGACTGCAAGTGTTCATCCCTGTGGGGTTGCCTTAGAGGTGTCTGTCTTAGGCAGGAAAGAAAGGAAAGAAGGAAGGAAGGAGGGAGGGAGGGAGAAAGAAAAAAGAAAGAAAGAAGAAAAGGAAGGAAAGAGAAAAAGAAGAAAGAGAAAAAGAAAGGCAGAAAATAAAGAAGGAAAAGAAAAAGAGGAAGAGAAAGGGAAAAAGGAAAGAAAAAGAGAAAGAAAAAAGAAAGGAAGGAAGAAAATAAGAAAAGGAAGGAAAGAAAGAAAAAAAGACAGGAGGAAGAGAAAGAAAAGAAAAAAGAAAAAAGAAAGAAAGAAAAGGAAGGAAAGAAAAAGAAAAAGAAACGAAGAAAAGGAAGGAAAGGAAGAGAAAGAAAGAAAAGAAAGAGAAAGAAAGAGAAAGAAAGAAGAAAGAAAGAAAGAAAGAAAGAACGAAAGAAAAGAAAGAAAGAAGGAAAGAAAGAAAGAGAAAGAAAGAGAGAAAGAAAGAAAGAAGGAAAGAAGGAAAGAAAGAAAGAGAAAGAAAGAAAGAAAAGAAAGAGAAAAAAAGAAGGAAAGAAAGAAAGAGAAAGAGAGAAAGAAAGAAAGAAAGAAAGAAAGAAAGAAAGAAAGAAAAAGAAAGAAAGGAAGGAAGGAAGGAAGGAAGGGAAAGTGAGAAAGGAGAGGCCCCAGTAGAAAGCAATACCGGAGAGCACTGGGAGGCCTCCAGCAACTCTGGTGGGGGGAGGGCAGGAGGAGGCGTGTGAGAAAAGTGACACATCCTAAAGCACACCCCAGGAGAGCTGGGGATCTAGGAAGGACTCAAAATGTATTTCTAATTACTTTTCATGCTCCCAGGAAAGGGCTCCTTTTAAGTTCTAGTTTAAAAGCTTGTTATTGTACTGGGTTACAGTCCACATTGGGAAGGCGCTGTGTATACGTTTTAACTTCTTGTGTCGGGTGAGGGGCTGGCAAATGCGGCAAATGCACTTCTCTGGCAAGCTCTGTATAAAATCAGAACTTGGACACCTCTCTAATAATAGTTTCCTCGTTATGAAAACTCATGAAGAGTGTCGAGGACATTGATTTGCCAAAAGAGAAAAGAAAAAAAGTGTAGAGATTGTCCGTAAGAAATGAGGAAACTCTCGTTCACGTCTGGTTTCTGTTTATCTCTCAGGTGCCTTGAGGCTCCGAAAGTCCCAAGTGTGGATTTTGCAGACATGACTGCAGAGCAGACATCCAGTCAGCAGAGGGCACACTCGTCACTGTCAACCCCTATTGCCAGATTTGGAGGTGACTATGGTAGGTAGGGGCAGGAAGGGGCGGGGGGGGGGGGGCATAAGCTGCTTGGAATGGTGCTCCGGTGGAGATCTAGGAAATGAGAGTAAATGACGATTTCTTGAAAGCAAACAGGAAGAGAACAAGAGAGGGCATGTTGCTAAGTTTCACACCCATAGAGTTTCTGAAGAGTAAGCCTGTCGCCCCACGGGAAAAACAGGCCTTTCAAATCTTGATTCGATGGGTACGAGGTTGAGGGCAGAAGTTTCCACTGAATGCAGACGTGATGTTTGCTCTCTGTCCGTGGTACCCGGAGACAGTTCGACCTTCTCAAAACCAGGGGGCAGTTGGAAATGCGGTAAAGAGCCCCGGGGGTGACCTCGGAAGCCTTTGGTTCTAGTACCTTCCGGTGACTTCTTCGGCAAGTCGCTTCCCCTCTCTGAGTTTCTGGTTCTTCACCTGCAACACAAAGGAGAAGACACGGGACTAGATTAGATCGTCTCTAAGGTCCCTTCCTGCTCTCCCGGTTTGGGATTCTGGGAACAGAATGAATCTGAGCCCGTTAGAATGTCATCCTCATATTCTAGGGTCCTCAAACCACAGTTTCTGCCGGACCCGGGCAGCACAAGGCTTGTAAGCGGAGATTCTGGAGGGAAACAAAAGCCAGAGACCAGGGGAGACTGGTCCTGGGACGGGGCCACCCCTGGGCTCGGTCTCCAGGCCTCTGGGAACCCTGAGGTTCAAGAATGCTATTGTCCCTTCATCTGACAAATCGGTGTCCCTTGGGGCGTTGTCAACAGTAAAACTTCGGTTTTCGTCTGATGGGCGGTTTTTACACGGATTCCGGCACCCGAAGCAGTGACTCGACTTGGGTTTTCTCAGTTTGGACTACACTGTGTAATATAGTACACTTGCTTACCACAAAGAGTACGGCCACCCCGGATTCTATGATTCCGCCCTTCATTGGCCTGAAACGTCTAAACTTGGTAACGACAAAGCCACGTGCAGCTGCGGATGTGCGCTTGCGCCCTGGTGGAGCGGCTCAGGGCCTGTCATGAATAGGCACACGTCAGGAAATCCTCGAACGCCTAAGGTCGGCTTGTGTTCTGGAACCTTCCTCCTCCCGCCTCCCCCGCCAGCCCCTGCCCCTCACTTCCCAGGCCCGCGTGGCCACGCCGTGGGCTCATAGATGATGAACCCGCGGCGACAGGAGCCTGGCATTCAGCAGAGTGGGGTGTTGGGGAGAAGGCACCATCATTCACCTCAGGCCAGCACCGTCCGGACAGTGGAAAATACACAGCAGATTTTATAGGCTTAGTACCAAAAAAAAAAAAAAAAAAAAATGCTAAATATCCCGCTAATAATTTTCAGGTGCTTCCTTTCATTTCAAACAGCATTTGAGGCACAACTGTGATCTCTGGGTGTCACTTCTATTTTCTGGTCGCTCCACTTAAAGACCCCACAATGCTAGTCTAGGTCTCTCTCACCTTGTACCTCGGCGACTACAACAGCCTCTAGCCAGTCGTGAGTCGAGAGCAGCCTTTGTTCCCACGGTCTCTTCTCGACAAGAAGCCAGGGTGATCTCGTGAGACTGTAAACCAGACCCTGTCACTCCTCTGCTCCAAATATTTCGGGGCCTCCCCGCTGCTCTCGGGAGAAAGACGCATTTCCTTCCCAAGACCTAGAAGGACCCCGCAGGGGTTGGCCCCCACCTGCCTCCCCAGCCCCCTCTCCCCCCACATTCACCCTTGCTCTCTCCATGCTCCAGGAGACGTAGGGCCGTGGTTGCGAGCCTGGACTCTGTGGTCAGACTGCCTGGACTTGAATTCTGGCTCAGCCGCTTAGTAACTCTGACCTTGGGCAACGTGAACCCAAATCCCTTCTCAGGGGTGGGGCAGGGAACATCAGAGGGCAAGGCGGGTGAGCGTAACGCAGTCGGGAATGGTAGGAGCTGTGTCAAACCACGGTGCTCGTTGTGGATAATGGTGGTCAAATTCTTCTTCCCCTTTTTTTTTTTTTTTTTTTTTTTAAATGCTGTGGCGAGCAAACAAAACGTCCCTGGAGGCTCAATTTGACTCATGTCCACTCAGCTTCCGCGTTTGCCATCCTGCCTGTCTATTGTCTGCGGTCTGACTAGATTCCTTATAAATTCTAGATGTTCTTTCATGATGGTGGATGTCACACGAAGACCAATAACTTTAGAACCAGCAGCCTCTATTTCGATCTTTTTATGTTTATTCATTTATTTTGAGAGAGAGAAAGCATGAGCGAGAAGGGGCAGAGAGAGAGAGAGAGAGAGAGACAGACAGACAGACAGACAGACGGAGAGAGCAGATCCCAAGCAGGTTTTGCACTGTCAGGGCAGCGCCCCACATGGGGCTCGAACCCACAGACCGTGCCATCGTGACCTGAGCCGAAACCGACAGTCAGACACGTAACCAACGGAGCCACCCAGGTGCCCCAGCAGTCTCTATTCAAAGTCTAAATTCTGGGGCACCCGGGTGGCTCCGTCGGCTAAGCATCCGAGTCTTGGTTTCAGCTCAGGTCGTGATCTTGGGGTTTGTGGGGTTGAGCCCCTCATTGGGCCCTTCGCTGGTAGTGTGGATCCTACTTGGGATTCTCTCTCTCCCTCGCTCCCTGCCCCTCCCCCGCTCGCGCTCTCTGTCTCTCTCAAGGTAAATAAATAAAAACATTAAAAAAATAATAAAGTCTAAGTTCCAATCAGCAGATGCAAACCTTCCCTTCTTCCCCCTGCTCCCCATTCCTAGAAACACCCTCTTCTCCACCCTGGGGGTTTCCATTCCTTTCAAGCGTTGCTTGAGCATTAGTTATGTTTAAACCTGAAACCAAAGCAGGTGCGGTGCTCAGAGTTTATGGAACCGAACTGTCATTCTGGACAGTTATGGAACGGGACTGGCTCCCTCTCTAAATACTCTTTCCCCCCTTCACTTACTGATTTAGCACGCGTCCGTTGCAAGGGTCTCTTCCGCTGTGAAAATGTCAAGGGGAAGATGTTTAGGCAGACCCTTTGCCTTACAGTCTTTTCAAAGAAAGACTCACATTCTGAGTATCGCTTGTTGAGTGCCTACTGTAGGCCAGGCACCCTTCCAGCTACTGAGGACACACTGGTGAGATGTGACTGGCGATGGCAAAGGCTGGGTTTCGGTGAAGCTCACACGGCACTTCTTGGAGGAAGCCTTTTGTGGCTCCCCATCCCCCGCACTTGCCCCTCCTGTGCACCGTGTGCCCTCCTGCCCACAGCCCTCGTGACTCCATATTTGAGTTGCCTGTCTACTCGAAGGCCTCCCAATCTGGACTCCGCCGGGGTGCTTGTAGGCAGAGACTCGGGCCCCACCATTGTCGCGTCCCCAGGGCATGCATGACGCGGTTCCTGCCGCAGAAGCCACACAAATTAGTGCATGAAGACTGGACAATGCCAAATGCAATTTGCAAATGACCCACGTGGGGCACCTGGGTGGCTCGGTCACTTAAGCGTCCGACTGTTGTTTTGGGATCCGGTCACCATCTCACGGTTCCTGCTTGGGATCCTCTCTCTCTCTGTGTGTCTCAAAATAAAAACTAAACATCAAAAAAAAAAAAAAGAAAAAAGAAAAAAAAGAAAATGACCGATGAGACTTAAAGGACAGTGGACTCAGGGTAGTCTGTAGTTTCATTAGTGGAGGCAGAAGACAAAGCGATGGGTCGCTAGACGTCAAAGGAAACGACATCCTGTCTCTGGGGTGGCATGTGCCCGTGCTAGAATCTGCTCCCATGGCCTTCATTTGGGCACTTCGTTCGAGCGTGGCACGAAACACAACGCCGTCGTTCAGTGGGAAACCACGAGATTTTGGAAGAGGTGTTCATTTAAAGCAGCCGTGCAAGAACATCCTGGGATATTTTTTCTTCACCATTCCTGGGCTTGAACTCTTTTTTCTTTCCTTTTTTTTCCCCCCTGTCTTCTTCTTCTCCTTTGGTTGGGTTTGCTCTGGTTTGGAGTTTTTAAAAACCAGTGTGCAGCTTTTTTGTTTAAAGGTGATTGTGGGGAAATCGAGCATTGTTTTTCCACGTGTGCTGCTAAGAAATTCAAGTCCGTTTAGATTCCTCTGGGTGTTCCCTTCCTTTTTATTAAATCTAGCTTTTATGACTTCCGTCCCGTCTCTTTTAGTACCCACGGCACATCTCTCTTTTCGAGGATCGCACCCTCCTAACCTCAGATACAAAACACCGCCAGAGACATTTAGGAGAGCATCTTACGCCGGGACAGTGTTTGAAGCCTGTCCTTTCCCCGCTAACGTTTCTGCAGAATTGTTTTAAACTAAATGCACCCTCCTCTTATAGCCTTTCATAGCTCAGTTCCTTCCTTGTTATCGTTCAAGAAGCTTCCAAAGATTGATGACTTCACGTGGCTGATGCAAAGAGTCCCGTAAAACACTTCCTGTTTTCTTTTCCGCACGCACCCCTTTAATTCTGGATTTTCCAGAGCGGGCAGATTGCGGTCAGCATCTGTACCTCCTGAAACGCCCCAACGTCTGCACTTTGCAGCTCTGGGGCCGGGGAGTCATGGCATCCACGGTCCCCACCTATGTCCCTGCACGTCTCTTGCGGACACGCATCGAGCCCCCGCTGGCTCCCAGTCAGAGCACTGTGTGAAAAAGGAGCCCTGTGAGTTGTGGGTTGGGGCCTTGGCGGGGAAGCTCCCTCTTGAGTGATCACAACGCACCTCATTAAGCATTCTTTTCGGCCCCATTTTCTCCAGAGAGGAGGCTTGGGGTCTGTCACGGGGGAGGGCTGCTGCGAATGGTATACTTTCCGTCTGGACCTGCCCCGTGACTTTCCTAAACATCGCAACCCAGCCATGTGTCTGTTCCCAGTTGACCCAGTTCCTGTCAGCTGAGGCGTACGTTTCAAGTAGCTCGAGTCTGAAAGTCAGTGCTTGGCCTGACCCTGGCGTTATCAGCAATTGAAAGTGCTTCTGGCCATCCGCCTGTCTCCTTCCCTCTTCCCCTTTCCGTGTGTTCCTTGGGCCAGGGAAGAACTAAACGGGGATCCGTTATTTCTAGGAAGTAGGAGAGGGGTGTGTGTGTGTGTGTGGCCGGGGTGGGGTGTGGGGGGGGGGGTGTGTTGCTGGGGACAGGAAGGAGGCAATACAAATCGATCTAAGATTCCCTGGCCTCAAAACAAAATTTTTCACTGGCCTCCTATTTTCATTTGCGTGTGTGAAAGGAAGAGTCAGACGAATCCGTCCTCCAGCGGCCGGCTTTGTCTTCCTCCTGAAGTTCTACGGGTCAAGGCCAAAAACACCTGCTGTGGGTGCGCCTCTGTGTCTGGTATAGAAGGAGACTTGGCGGACGAAACCCTCGCCCTCGAGTCAGACCATTCGTCTCCTTGAGCCCATGTCTCGGGTCGGGTGCTCCGGGAAGCAGATTTGGAGACACTTACGGCTGGGCTCCCTCGGGGTCAGCATCTGTGGAAGGCACGAGCGGGAGCAGGAGGAGGGCCGGGAAGGTGAGCTGGGCCGCAGGCGCCGGGACGGCCCGGCCCGCCTCGCAGGGCCCGCCACAGGGAGATGGCCCCTCGGTTGGCCTGGGGTAGGCTGGTGCGGCTCGAGGTCCACGCGGCCACACCGTCAGCGGTTGGAGGAGACGCGTGACCTCGGGTGAGGCAAACCTGCTCGCGAAGGTCAGCAGTGGACCCCTAATTCGGAAGCTTAATGGCCCCATCCTGATCTCCTTCTGACACGGATTGTCTAAGCAGTCGGCCCTGTGGACCGACTTCTCTGGCTTCAGAACCTCCCTTCACTTCCGCCCGCGTGGACTTTCACCTGCGTACCAACTCCTGCCGAGTCATCACCCCGTCTTCCTCACTGAGCCGTTCAATTACAGGCTTTGTCCTGGCTCCCCTCCCCCTTCCTCCCCGTGTCCCCCTTCTCTCCGGCTGATCCGTATCTCCTCTACGTCCGGGTGCCAGCGATCGCAGGACTTCCCAGCCACGTCTCTCTTCTCAGCCCCGGGTGTAGATCCAAGCGACCCCTAGATAGCCGCACCAGACATGGCCCACTGTCAGGAACTCAACCTGTCTGTCTGAATCAACTCGGGCTGCCCAAACAGGACACTGCAGGCCGGGTGGCTCACGCAACAGAAGTTCATTTCCTCGAGCTCCTGGGAGCTCAGGGTGGGGGGCCAGATGGAGGTGCCAGCAGGGTCGGTGTGCAGTGTGAGCTCTCTCCTTGGGGTTGAAGACTACCGCCTTCTTGCTGTGCCCTCACGTAGCGTCTTCCCTGTGCCCACACGGAGAGAGAGAAAGAGATCTTTGGCGTCTTCTTCCTCTTCTTAGAAGGACACCAGCCCATGGGGCGCCTGGGTGGCGCAGTCGGTTAAGCGTCCGACTTCAGCCAGGTCACGATCTCGCGGTCCGGGAGTTCGAGCCCCGCGTCGGGCTCTGGGCTGATGGCTCAGAGCCTGGAGCCTGTTTCTGATTCTGTGTCTCCCTCTCTCTCTGCCCCTCCCCCGTTCCTGCTCTGTCTCTCTCTGTCCCAAAAATAAATAAACGTTGAAAAAAAAAATTAAAAAAAAAAAAAAAAAAGGACACCAGCCCTATCAGAGTGGGGCCCCACCCGTAGGATCTCATTTGACCTTAATTACCTCCCTAAAGGCCTTCTCTGCAGGTAGAGTCACATAGAAACTGGGGGGGGGGCGGGGGGACACAGTTCAGTCCAAGAAACTGTCCCGAAATGATCCCTTAATATCTTAATTCTCCCACCACTGTCCCTCAGACCTGCCCTTCCTCTGTTTCCCTGTCAATAAATCACACCACCCAGTGGCTCAAAGCAGCAATCTGGGAGTCTTCTTTGCCTTTTCCCTCACCTTCTACAACCAAGATGCAGTGTTCATCTACTGGCACGTAACGAATTATCCCAGAACTTAACATCTTGACGGAGGAAACGTGGTCTCACTCGGTTTCGGTGCGTGGGGAAGCCAGGAGCAGCTTAGATGGGGTCAACATCGTGAGGTCAAAATGTTGGCTGAGGACATAGTCATCTGGAGGCTTGACTGGAAGTAAGCTTCCCCCAGAATGAGTGACCCAAGGGAGAGCCAACAGGAGACCACACGATTTTCGTGACCTGGTCTCAGAACTTACACACCCGCATTTCACCACGTTCTACACGATAGAGACAAGTTACTGAATACAGCCCAGACCCAGAAAGAGCAATTAATTTCCCCTTAGGAAGAGGAGTATCGGATGATTTGTGGACATATGGCAAAGTATTCCAAACATCTCTCATATCCACCCAATCGCCACACATTCTTAGACTATTACCCTGGCCTCCTAAATTGTCTCCTTGCTTTTAACATTCCTAAAACCCAGATATAATCACGTGAACCCCAGTGGCTCCCAGAAACCTGCGGAATAAACCCCATGCTCCGTAGCATGACATTCAAGGCTCTCCGTGATTTTGCTAGGAGCTTTCTAAAATTTAACTTTAAGTTTTACCCTGTGACGTCCCTGTAACCTATGACCTCCCTGTGAAGAATCCATATACATTCATATACATAGACACACATATACATATATACATATACATTCGTATCTACGTGCTTTTGATTATCTCTTTAAGCTCTCTGCGTGGAATTGCTGTAGTTGTTGCAAAGTGTTCACCCTGCCTGTGTCCGTGTCCGGGAACTTTGCAGGTTCCCAAGAGGCAGAACATACTTCTCCACCCTTCAGCTTTGGACTGAACCCTGTGCCTCACTCTGGCCAATAGGATGTTAGATGTGATGGACGCGGGGGCCTGGATGTGCTTGAATAGTTGGATTTGCTCTCATGCACGCCTGCCATGGTCATGAGAACAGCTTTCTTTGACCAATTGCTGCCTTCTCAGCCTGGGCTCCGGAACGAACACACACACACACACACACACACACACACACACACACCTGCATCTTGGAGCCAATCCCCAGTGGAGCCCAGCCTAAATCAGACAACACATAGTTGTATAAGAACAAATGATTATTGTTTAAAGCCACTTAGGGGCACCTGAGCGGCTGAGTCAGCGAAGCATCCGACTCCTGATTTCGGCCCAGGTCATGATCTCACGGTTTGCGGGATTGAGCCCCGCGGCAGGCTCTGCTTGGAATTCTGTCTGCCCCTCCCCGGCTTGCTCTCTATCTCTCTCTCAAAGTAATTAAAGATAAACTAAAAAAAATAGTAGAGAAAGCCACTTAGTTTTGACGTGGTTTGCTACACAGCAGGATTGTGGCCATAGCTAACCAATGTGCTTCCTTTCTCCCCTACTTTCTTTGCTTCGTAAAATCCCACTCATCTTTCATACTTCAGCTCGGAAGACACCTCCTCTATGAAGCCTTCGCCACTCTTTCCAAGACAAACGAATTGCTCCTTCCTCTAAAATCTTACGTTTTATTTGCATTTTACCACAGGAACTGGTTTTTGCTTTATACTTTCAAATTTCTAACGAATTTGTAAGTTTGTTGAAAGCGGGTGTCCTATTTTGCCCTCATATGATCTTCTGAACATTGGGCACATGGTAACCACCCAATAGATGTTCAATGACAAGGTGAATGGATGCAAACAGTAGACAATTTACTACTAGGTTGAGGAATACAAAACCTAAGCATCGTTACGTCTTCAGAGTCAATCACAACGGACCGCGACACTCCAGAGTTAGTAAGGTGTTTATTGTCTAGTAGCTTCTCAGTACAGGCTTTATTTTGGACGCAAGGAACGCTCACCCACCCTAGCTCCAAAAAAAAGGAGAGTTTATTGAAAATAAACGACGGAGGGGATTATCAGAGAACCCAGGGTCAATAAAGAAAGCAAGCCAGGCCTCTTAGGAGCTGGAAAGCCATCAGGAATCGACACTACACGGATAGATCACACAGTCTTTCTCCCATGGCATCTCCAGTCTCCTCCTCTCTGACTCCAAACTTGCTTTCTCCATTCACCCACCTGCTTGCACATGGGGCATCACGGTCACCTTCAAATGCCTGTGGCCCATAGCTACACAGCTCCGCTTCCTGGGGCCTCAATTCCATATTCTCAGGAAGGGGATTGGATTGGACCAACTTGATTTAGGCGGATTCAATCAGCTGAGGGCAGGATGTCGGACAGGTTCGCTTGGACAGCTTTAGGCTCAGCTCTCCATCAGCGACCGTAGGTGGGAAGCAGCTCTTAAAGAGCGTGTTTGTTGCATCAGGACGTCAGAAACGTGTCTTAGAGGCGGGGGGGGGGCTGGCGCGACGATAACTTTTGTTTTATGGGCGTACTCGGCAGCCTTACATTCCAAGATCATCAGAACTCACGTGGGCTGTAGAAGGAGAACCTCACTGGCCCATGGCCCAGCAACTCCTGCACGACACATACCATAGGCTGGCCTTCGGAAAGAGCTCAGCACGGTGTCTGGCCTACGATAAGCAGTCAACACACGTTAGCTCTTATTATTTGGAGTCGTTGCAAAAGGGCTGTGTTACTGAAGACTTGGATCCCAGATGTGAAGATCTTCCTATAGAATCTGCAGGCCCTAAGAACTCAGGGTGGAACAGGAGACTGGACGTGAGACCGAACAGGAGACCCAAAGGGGACGGGCACCTCGTCGGGCCCTCTGTGAGGTGACTGTCTCGCCGTTATCACTGTTTAAATGCTTGACTTTATTCGCCAACCATGTGGCAGACAGCACGTTCTCAGATGCCACTGGTGAGACACGGAGGGAAAACCTAAGGGTCAAGTGCGTAAATGAGGTTGTGTACTGCACCAGTCACTTCTTCAGAGACACTTGGCACCAAGAGTCCTTCCCGGGGGTGATCACGGCGATCTCAGCTCTCAGCTCGCTGACGAGGATGAGAGGGATGGGAATGGGAACTACTCAGGAGTTCTACTGTTGAGCGGCGAGGGTGTTTGAAAGAAGAGGAAATCTTACAGAGGAGAGCTTTCGGGCGATTGTCTGAGGGAGGGAGGCACAACATAAAACCTGGAAGCCCCTAACCCGAGCAGATACAAAGTTGAGGGCTTTTAGAGCACCCCAAATGCAAGAGGAATGGAGGTCTGGATACAGAGGGAGCTTTTGCGGGGCCTAGAAAAGACATAGTGTTGGGCTGGCCCCTAAGCTCCAGTAAAGCTAGTCTTGGGAAAGGAAAGGAAAAAAAAAAAAAAAAAAAGCAGCCCTTGGGTCTGTCCCATTCACCAGGATTTTCTGAAAGCCCAGCACAGAACCTGCCACACAATACTGATTCAAGACTTCACTAGCTAGCATTCATTCATTGATTCCTTTGTTTCTTCCTTTACATTATCATTCATTCGTTCATTCATTCGTCCACTCACTCAGGAATACATGCCCTACAGGCTTTGACAACCTTCCTACCACTGATATTTTGAGCCAGATAAGTCTTTGTTGTAGGAGGCTGTCCTGCGACTCCTAGAAAGTTTACAGGATCCCTGGCCTCTGCCCCCTAGATGCCAGTGACAGACGTCTCCCCGTTGCGACAACCAAACGCGTCTGCGGATATTGCCAAATGTCTCCCGGGGAGGGGGAGGGGCAAAGCCATCCCTGATCAAGAACCACTTTTACTAGAAGTCAGGAGTTTCAGTGAGATTCCCTGAAATGATGGTTTCAATCTCAAATCAAGAGGTGCACCTGGTGTTCGGCTTTTCCAGGGGTAGAGGGAGCTGAGAAAAATAAAGCAATCTTAAACTGGGAGCGTATGGTGTGTAACTGAGGGGAAATTGGCAAGAAAAGACGCAAAGCAAGGATAGTCAGACTGTTTGCCCCTGTGCCCTTCTCAAATAATTCCGAAAAAATTAGCATCCCTCACACATATTTTATTTACTTATCCTGTAGGCTCTTGGGGTATAATGCGCAGTATTCTTTTAAAAATGGTTTTCCACAGCTTTGTTGTGATATTACTGACATATAACCTATAAGAATTTAAGGCATACCATGTGACGTCTTGGTATATGTATAGATTACAAAATAGTTGCCACAACAATGTTAGTTACTACCTCCGTCCCCTCGCATAATGTCTTCTTTGGGTGGGTGGCGATAACATTTAAGATCTATTCTTTTAACAACTTTCAAGTATACCATATAGTATTGGGGGGGTTTTGTGTGTTCTTAAAATGTTTATTTGTTTTTGAAAGAGAGAGAGCACGAGCCGGGGAGGCGCAGAGAGAGAGGGGGACAGAGGATCCGAAGCCGGCTCTGCGCTGACAGCAGAGAGCCTGAAGTGGGGCTCGAACTCACGGAGTGTGAGATCATGACCTGAGCTAAAGTTGGACACTTAACCGACTGAGCCACCCGGGCGCCCCTCCGGTATCCTCGGTCCCTATGTTGTACATTAGATCCCCAGAACGTATTCATCTCATAGCCGGAAGTTCGGACCATGACCGATATGTCCCCATCTCCCCCACCCCCCAAACCCTGGCAACCACCAGTCTATTCCCTATTTCTACGAGTTCCACTGTTTTAGATTTCACATATAAGGGAGAACATACAGTATTCGTCTTTCTTTGACTTATTTCACTTAGCTTAATGCCCTCAGGGTCCATCCGTGTTGTCGAAAAAGGTTGGATTTCCTTCTTTTGCGTGACAGAATAATATCCCATTGTGTGTGTGTATGCATTCATCCACCAGTGGCCACTTAGGTTGTTTCTGTGTCTTGAGTATTGTGAATAATGCTGCAATGAGCGCGGAGGTGTAGATATCTCTTTGAGTTAGTGTTTTTATTTCCTTTGAATATGTACCCAGAAGTGGAATTGCTGGATCATATAATAGTTCTTTTTTAAAACTTAAAAAAAAAAATTTTTTTTTTTACATTTTTTTTTTTTTTTTTTTGAGACACAGAAACAGAGCATGAGCAGGGGAGGGGCAGAGAGAGAGGGAGACACAGAGGCGGAAGCAGGCTCCAGGCTCCGAGACATCAGCACAGAGCCCGACGCGGGGCTCGAAC
>NW_024420501.1:1480731-1501936 GCF_014898765.1 Herpailurus yagouaroundi
TCTGTCCCAAAAATAATAAACGTTAAAAAAAAAAATTTAAAAAAAAATAAAAGTTTTTAAGGAAACTCCATACTGTTTTCCAGAGTGGCTGCACCAGTTTGCATTCCCACGACCGTTGCATGAGCGTTCCCTTTTCCCCCACAGCCTTGCCAAACGATCACTGATGGGATTTTTCTGCCTGATGAGTTCACGTGTCTGAGATAACTATTACTTATTGCTAGGGTGAGACAGGATTCAACCTTGATTTTATTTCTGTTTTCCATTTTATAGATATATTAGGAAGAAACCTTATTCACGTAAATAAGTATATTGGACTAGAAGGGGGAGTGGAGTTTTCTTAGAGCCAATGTCGCCTGATTTTTTTCAAGCTCTTTTCTTTTCTTTTTTTTTTTTTTAAGTTATTTACTTTGAAAGAGAGAGAGAACGTGGCACAGGGACAGAGAGAGGGGGAGAAAGAGAGACTCTGAAGCAGGCTCCTTGCTGTCCGCGCAGAGCCTGACACGGGACTCGAACTCACAAACCGTGAGATTGTGACCTGAGCCGAGATCAAGAGTCGGATCCTTAATCAGCAGAGCCACTCAGGCGCCTCCCCAGCTCTTTTCATGTGACGTGCCTGCCCCCAATCACATAATGATTATCACTGAGAGCTTTTTAAATCGTGGTAAAACGTACATCTTGAAATTTCGCCCTTTTAACTGTTTTCGGTGATTTTAAGTACGTTCACATTGTCATGCAACCATCGTCACCATCCGTCTCCACGAATTTTCGATTTTCCCAAACTGAAACGCTGTCCCCACGAAATGCTAACGCCCCATCCCCTCCTGTCCCTGCCCATTCTACTGTGGAACCACCTTTCTCTTTTCTGTCTCTATGAATTTGAGTACAGTAGGTTCCTCAGACAAGTAGGACCATACGGTGTTTGTCCCTTTGGGTTTTTTTTCTTTTTTTACATTTATTTATTTTTGAGAGACAGAGCACAACCAGGGGAGGGGCAGAGAGAGAAGGAGACACGGAATCCGAAGCAGGCTCCAGGCTCCGAGCGGTCGGCACGGAGCCCGACGCGGGGCTCGAACCCACAAACCGCGAGATCCTGACCTGAACTGAAGTCAGACGCTCAACCAACTGGGCCACCCCGGTGCCCCTCTATTTTTAATTTTTTGAGGACCCGGCATACCATCTTCCAGGGTGGCTGCACCATTTTACATCCCCACCAACCATACACAAGAGTCGCAGCGAAAAATATCTGGAAGTGATCAGTCAGTGGACAATACAACTAAGCCTTCCTTCAATTTTGTTGAAAGCGAAGGATTGGAGACCACCCACTTGCCGAGGGGTTTGTTACCCAGTCTTGATTAGAGTCATCTACTTTTTTAGGACTAGCACAGTATTTCCAATTGCCTTTTTGTTTGTTTTCCCAGAGGTGTTTTCATTCCTGGGGCAACGCACCAGAGTGAGAGTTAGAGAGGGTTAGCCTGACTTCGGTGAAGTGTGGGAAGATTGGAGGCCAAGGGAGAGGGAGAAACGTCAGCCCTGGCTCGCTGTTCCCACCATGGACACTTTCTCAAGTGGAGACGTTTTAGGGGGAACAAATTATGGATTGAAACTGAGGATCGGGAACTTGGTTCTCAGTGCTTCTTTTTTTTTTTTATTTTAATTTTTTTTTTCAACGTTTATTTATTTTTGGGACAGAGAGAGACAGAGCATGAACGGGGGAGGGGCAGAGAGAGAGGGAGACACAGAATTGGAAGCAGGCTCCAGGCTCCGAGCCATCAGCCCAGAGCCCGACGCGGGGCTCGAACTCACGGACCGCGAGATCGTGACCTGGCTGAAGTCGGACGCTTAACCGACTGTGCCACCCAGGCGCCCCATCTCAGTGCTTCTTAAGCTCTAATGTGCATCAGAATCATCTGGCCGGGGGGATCCTGTTACGACACAGTTGGGCCGTCCCAAGAGAGTTTCCAAGTCAGTAGGCCTAAGGTAAGGCCCAAGAATTTGCATCATTCATAAGCTCCCAGGTGATGGTGTTGTCGCTCGGGGCACCTCCTGGAGAACCACTGCTCTAAGGTGAATGAAGGGAATCATGGGCGCCCGGGCACATACCTCTGTACCTGGCTGATTCTTGCCTAGAGCTTCCCCCACGCCGTACGTAGCAAGTGAGTTCATGCATCTTCGTTGATGGCCGTGCTGTCGGGACACCGCGGAGGAGAAATTCAGCTGGTGCTGTATAGCTTGTCACTTGTCTTGTGCTCCCATCCCCCCCCCACTGAAAGGCCCTTATGAGGAGGGAGTAGGTCTCACTTCTCTAACCTCCGCTGTAGATGCCTGATGACTATTTGTGTAACTGAGTACTATAATTGTCTTCTCGTGAAAAGTTGTGACTGGTCCATTTATTAATTAGTGTTTCCAACAGGAAAACGTAGACATCCTCTCGCAGGGTCACAATATATATTGTTATCCTCTGGAGAGAAATTCAGATATAATCAAGGAGAACATAAAAGGGAATAATGAGCTATAAGATGTCATCCAAACCTAATATTAACCTTTAAGTAACAGCAGTGTGTGAACTGAATCGCCTCTCATTTTCTGTGACCATGAGGCAAATGGGCATACATATTTAATGGGGGCATTATAAAAAGATTTTAAATCTATTGATGAAAATGAACGAAGCACGCATCCTACCGGCAAGAAGCCCCGAGTCTACGAAGAAAGAGTGCATTTGCACGGAAACACCTAAGGAAGCACCGGAAGATAGAGAAGTAAAGGATTCTGGGATTTCATTGTGCAGAAACATTACCTTCAGATCAGGCTCTGGGGAAGGTAAAACCCTCAGGGAAACTTCTGTGTGGGCGGTGACATTTGAGGCAGGCCACAGAGGACAGGTAGGAGCTGACGATGGGGAACCGGGGCAAAGAGCGGTGACAGAGAAATTTCGGGCCCAGGGGGCAAAAAGCAAAAGAACGGAGCCACTGAGGCAGGAAGTCACCAGAGCTACACAAGGGGCAGATATTCCACGTGACTGGAGGACACAGAGCATGGAATGAGCGGGGACCAAGCATGGGACCAGATCGTGGCAGACCTCGGATGACAGGCCAGCTAAGGAGTTGGGATTTTATTCTGCAATCAACAGGCAACCACTGACCAGGTCCGAGCCAGATCAGAGACGTGCCTCAGGAAGATTCCTTTGAAAGGAATGTATAGGGTAGATGAGACAGGCCAGAACCCAGAGGCAGGGGGACCCATCGCCGTAGTCTCTGGGGACAGAGGGGGCCGGGGGCAGACGGTGCGCGGTTAGAATAGACCAAGTGTGGTAACTGACTGGTTGTGACCGGTAGAGGGAAAAGAGGAATCAAACGTAACGGTTAAGTTTCAGGTCCGGGCGATTGGGCAAACGGCCTTGTCAGAAATTGGGAATAAAAAAAAAAAAAAAAGAAAAGAAATTGGGAATAGAGGAGGGGCAGGGTTTAGTGAAGGCAAAGGACAGATAGGCTGAGTCTGAGGTCTCAGCACACCATCCCTCCGGATGCCTCGTGGGCAGTTAGACAGAAGCGAGGCGCAGGAGAGCCCCCGAAGTCGCAGGTGACGATTTCTGGTTGACCTCTATAGAGGTGATAAGCAAAGGGTGTTATGAGATGGGAACAGGGTGCGATCGCCGTGGCAAGCAGAGCAGAAGGGGACGACGTAGGCACAACAGTCCAGGACTGACCCTCGAGACGCTCTTTCTACTTTTTCCGGCGACCCACACATTTTTGTTGGTGTGCCCACTCAGAGGTCGGCCACCCTCAGAGCTGCGCAGGAGGAGAAAGGGGAACAGAGACGGAGACCGGAAAGGAGTGACAGCGAGGTGGGAAGGTGAAGGGCTGTGAGGTGGACGAGTGAGGTGGCATTTAAGCAGGCGGTATTGCAGCGATGAGGGGCTCCAGAGAGGTCGGAGAGGATGCAACATGTCGGAAGTTCGCGGGATTTGGCACTGAACTAGTAGAATACGGAGAAAGTGACGGGACCTTCCGTCGAAGATCACGTCTAAACAGGCTGGCACTTGTACATTACATTCTCTCTCTCTTTCTTTCCCTCTGGCTTGCTCACTCTGATAAACCCATCTGCCACATTATAAGCTGCCCTGTGGAGAGGCCCACGGGACAAGAGACTGCGGATGGCCTCTGGCCAACAACCAACGGCAATCAGCCCAGCCACCCACGAACAGGGCAATCCTCCCGACAAGTCCATGACCGAGCTCGGACACGAATCCTTCGCCAGCCAAGACTGCCTTGAGGAGGGCGCAGCCCCAGCCGACACCCTGATTGCAGCCTGTGAGAGACCCCGGGCCAGAAGCTCCCGTTACGCCACCCCCCAAACTCCCTGACCCTCAAAAAGTGGGAGACAGGAAATGTGTGTTAAGTCCCTCCATCTGAGAGCAGTCGCTTATGCAGCAAGAGAGAACTAACGCACAGCACCGGGAGGAGAGCGGTGAGCGTAGGAGCGAAATCACAAGGTGTTCAATACATATGAAGACATGCGGGGGCGCCTGGGCGGCTCCGTTGGTTAAGCGTCCGACTTCGGGTCAGGTCATGACCTCACAGTTTGCAGGTTCGAGCCCCGCATCGGGCTCTGTGCTGACAGCTTGCTCAGAGCCCAGAGCCTGCTTCAGATTCTGTGTCTCCTTCTCTCTCTGCCCCTCCCCCGCTCACGCTTTGTCTGTTTCTCAAAAATCAATAAATGTAGGGGCGCCTGGGCAGCTCAGTCAGTTAAGCGCCCGACTTGACTCGGGTCATGATCTCGCGGTCCGTGAGTTCGAGTCCCGCGTCGGGCTCTGTGCAGACAGCTCGGAGCCTGGAGCCTGCTGCGGATTCTGTGTTGTCTTCTCTTTGCCCCTCCCCCGCTTGCACTCTCTCAACAACAACAACAACAACAAAAATGAAAAACACACACACACAACAAAGAAATGCAGGCCGGAAGTATAAACAGGTCATCTAAGAAATGTGATGGCGAAGGGAAGCATGGAAACGCTACTTCCTACCCCAAGCTGATTTTCAAATGGATATAATAAATCAAGCTATTATTTAGAGCTATTAAGATTACATAGATTTGGTGTAGCCTCAGGGCCAGTTGGAGTGACGTTACTTAAACATTCAGAGACTTACGAGTCTTCATGGGGTTAGTTCTTGCCGAGAGCGAGAACTAATAATCATCATCACCGTCCTCCTTGGGTGTCCTCCTACACCTGGCATCAGCCGTGCCCTGTGTTACCCCGTGAATGCTGGGTCCCTGTGCAGTAGGCACGGCGGGCACTAATGAAGCGTGACCCGCTGGCGCTACCTTCTATCTCTGTAATTTGGAGAACTCGGTGCCTGTGACACGACACTGAGAGGGGTCGCAGTAAAAGCTGCGCCGGGCAGATGCGTCCATCGATGGTACGAGGCCGGCTGCACCCGCCTCGGGGGGCAAAAGTGTGTGCACTCCACGCAGGGGTGTGTGGTGGTGGGGGGGGGGAGAGGGGCGCCCCAGGGGAGCGCGAACACGTCCCCCCCAAGCAAATGGATCGAGCGCCGCAGCTTTGCCCTGCTCACAAGCGCGCAGCGCTGCTCGATTATACGATGCGCCCCCCTCTGCCAGCAGGGAGGCCCCAGCTGTTGCTCTTAGCGAAGGACTGCCATTAACGGGCACTTGATCATTTTTACGGGCAGGACACTTGCCACCAGCCGTATCTCTGCCAGCTTTAGAAAGAAAACCCTCTCAAGATCTCTGCACTCGGGTGCCATCTGCAAAGGGGTCCTGATCGCCCCAGTCAATTACTCAGCCGCGTGTCATTCCTCAGGCAACCAACGGTTCCAGAAAAGCTGTGCCGCGGTCAGCTGCCCCTCCCAGCCATTCCTGCGGTGCTTTGGCGGGGAGGGGAGGAGGGGGGCGGCTTCCAATCTGCATCCACTGGAGAAGGTGAAAAACCAAACTCGGGGCCTCGTCCGGTGGCTTCCGGTGGCCGCCACCGCACCCCCGAATGTGCTGGAACCCACGGCATCTTGACTCATTTGGGTCATCCCAGGGACGCGTAAGCAAACGAAACGGGTGTTTAGTCGTGCCATATCAGTTACCGAGAACCATTTTTCCTTTTCCTGAAGGCAACGGCGGTGGTAAAACACGTTTCGTGGTTTTATGTGCTTTTCTATTCCCGTCCCGTTGACCTTCTCACGGTTAAGGAAACGGTTTTCTCCGCTCAGTGCTAGTGTTTCCGAAATGCTGCTTGTTTTCAAGAGGTAAACATGAGTCAATTAGTCACCGAAATCTATTTGCACAGATGAGTCTTCACATTCGTCAGCAGCCATAGCAACAAAAAAGACATGTTTCCCCCTCTGTAGTATGTAACTAATGGTTTACTTAAAAATAATTTCTGTCTTCTTGGTAAACAGAGAGTTTTTACGCCCTCTCCGCCACCCCAGACTATGCACAGAGGAAGGGAAAGACGGTGAAGACGTCCGAGGTTTCGCTCATAAGGGCATTACTAATTTATCACTATTATGTTTGTTTACATGGATAGTTTTTCCAGTCCTCCGTTTTGGTATCGAGTGATGTCATCATTTATTTATATACTATTTAACAGACACCTTCTGCAGAGCACATGCTCTGTGTCAGTCGCTATCCTAAGCACTTTGTAAATGTGAATTCATTTGCCCTTCCTGACAACCCCGTGAGGCAGGTGCCATGGTCATCACCGGTCCTACTGCAGAGGTGAGGAAACTGGGGCCCAGAGACGTTAGGGAACTTGCCCAAGGCTACACAGCTAAGGAGCGGTGGAGCTGAGATTTGTTCCCCAGACAGTCGGGGCTCACTGCATTCTGCTGTCTCTGTGAGGCACTTCATTAGTTTTGCTTCTAAAGGCTTCCAGAGTGCTATTTTAAGTCACATCAACCTGCCAACTACTGACCACGCCAGAGCCCTGAGTAAACAGAAGTGAAGTCAGCACAATCCATTCTGGGTAGATGACTTTCAGCCCAAGGTTGGGCCCCCAGGGGCTAGGGAGATGTTGCCTATCAGTCTCTGGCTCAGTCTCTTGGACACCCCTTGTGGGGTATTCCAATGCCTTCTCTTCCATCCAGTGAACTTGACCCATCCTTCGGACCTAGTTCAAATGTCCCCTCCTTTGAGACACAGCCCCTGAAAGCCAGGCAGACAGGACAAAGTCATGGTGGATGTGCCAGAGAACAGCCTGGGAGAAGCCTCTGGGGAGAGTTGTGCCCCAGGCTGGGCTTTAACAAGCCCCCAGTGATCTGGGAATAATTGCAGACATTTCTAGAGTGCTTGCCGTATAAATATGTTAGCTTCATCGTCACAACAGCCCCGTGACATCTACGTATTCTTATTATCTGTTTGTCTTGTTTACTTTTAAATCCATGATAGCTACCGTACAGCATTATATTAGTTTCAGTCTTATTATCTCTGTTTTACAAATGAGGAGTCAGAGGTTAAGTAACTTATCTGGTAAGCGGTAGAGCCATGAATCAAGCAAACACAGGCAGTTTGGCTCCTGTTACCATGCAGTCGACCACCACAGTATACTTCCTCCCTGTGTGGGAAAGCCAGATGCAGTGAAAGCGCTAAGGCAACTTTAAGAAGGAAGGTTCGCGAACCAACCGTTCTTTGCAGAGATGTTTGCAGTTCTGCGTGCGGTAGTTCTCATGATCAGGTTTCCCTGGGCTTAGCAGCATGGTCTCCTGGGGAAAGTTGAGGCGGCTTTGGGGCCAAAAACAAATAATTTCCCTGAGTATTTACCTTTTTTTCCCCCCCAAAAGTTTAGAACAGCATTCATTCATTCATTCATTCATTCATTCAACAAGTCTTCAGGGAGGGCCTGCCGTATGCCAGGTGCTGCTCTAGCCCGGGACACACAGTAGCAAACGAAAGTGAGCAAAATCCCTGCTTTCCTGCCTTTGCTCTGGATTTTTCTACGTTGTTCCAACTATAAATTTTTCTGTCCCATTTTCGTCATCTCAATTTTATCCCATCTGTAAATGTACCAAAACATAATAATCTTATGAGCAAGTAAAACGAACAGCGTATTTTGTTAATGTTTATTTTTGAACGAGATAGAGCACGAGCAGGGGAGGGGCGACATACAATCTGAAGCGGGCTCCACGCTGACAGCAGCGTGAACTCACAAACCGTGAGATCGTGACCTGAGCCGAGGTCAGATGCTCAACCGACTGAGCCACCCCGGCGCCCTGAACACCACATAGTTTTAATGAGACACAGTTGGGTCCAAGCAGTGTGGTGCTGGCCCTTGGATTCCACTTCCGCCCTGATTGTGAGAACTTGGCAAGTCCCGTGAGCTCCTGGATGAGATTTATCTTCTGGGTCTAGCGTCGTCTTTTATTCCGAATAGCCTTATTTTACCCAGCTAGGCTGGGGGGGGGGGGGGGTAATAATGCCTCGGCCCCTGTCTCTGCTCCAGTCTCTGCTAAAGTCCTGAAGCAGGTGTGAGCCCCTGTGAGCAGGTGTGGCGATTTCAGTGTCTGTGTCTGGGCACACTTTTCCTCTTTTCCTAGAAGCCGCGTTTCAGAAAACTTGAAACTCGTAGAAAAGTTGCAAGAATGGTACCACTATGTGTTTCTACTCCGAAGCGTTTGATAGTAAGCTGCGAACCTGATGCCCTGTCACCCCCCCTGAACGCTTCGGTGTGCGTTTCCTGCAAAGGACATTCTCCTCCGTGACCACATGACGACCATTACAACCAGGGTGCGAACACTGACGCGTCACTACCATCTAAGCCGCAAACTCCATTTCGGTGTCTCCCAAGGCCCCCAATAATGTGCTTTATAACAAAAGGATCCAAATCCAGGATCACAGGTACTGTTTTATCTTCCTGTCTTCTTAGTCTGCTTCAGTCTGGAACAGCGCCCCAGTCTCTCCTTGCTTTTTTATGATCTTGACGTTCTGAAGAGTACAGGCCAGATCTTTCGTAGAATGCCCCTTAATTTAGGTTTGTCTGATGTTTCCCCGTGATTAGGTTCAAGTTATGCATCATTTGCAGGAAGAGCTCAGAAGCGATGCTGTGTTCTCGTTGCATCCTATCAGGTGGCCCATGATTTCAATTTGTCCCATTACTAATGATGTTCACTTTGATCACTTCATTAAGGTGGCAGTATCTGCCAGCCTTCTCCACCGTAAAGTTATTCCCTTTGTAATTAACAAGTATTCTGTGGGGAGGGGAGCTTCTGCGAGACTATGTCAATATCCCCTTCCTCATAAAACTTTCACCCATTAATTTTAGCATCCATTGATGTTCCTTGGCCGAATTAATTATTACTATGATGGTTGCCAAATGGTGATTTTCTAATTCAATCACCCCTTAAACATTTATTAGTCGCTTTTTTAATGCAGGGAAGAGCTTCTCCTTCTCCCCATTTATTTATTTATTTGCATATGGACCTATGGGTTCCTGCGTTTCAGCAAGGTTTCACGAATCTTTCTTTCCTGGCTATTCTCGAATCTCCTATGCAATTCGAGGTGTCTCCCTTGAGCAGCATTGTGGGGGCAGACAGCAGTTGCAAAATGAAGCCACCTCTCGGAGACCTTGCCAGCCTCTCCGAGCCACAGAGCCCCGTTGCACCAACTGTACCACCAAGGTTTTCGCTAGAAGTCAATGATCACCGACTTCGTGGAGAGCAGAGACGGGGCGCTGTTATTTACTTGCATTTCTTGAATTCACCACCGCCACGTAGATTGTTACCGCCATCGACAATTTACATGTGAAGAAATCAAGGCATTCAGGAGTTTATCCCCTTGCCCAAGGACACACGGCCTGTTCAGTATCAAAGTAAGGACCTCCATCCGTCTGACTCCTAACTCAGTGTCGCCTACCGCTTTGCTGGCCTGTCCCCGACCTACCCCCTACAAACACAGAAGTCTCTGGGATGACTGCATCATCGCTTTCCTTTTTCTGCTCGGTTTGTGTTTGTTCTCTGGGGCAAAGTCAGCTTCTCCCGCAATCCGTCTTTGGAGTGTGGCTTTCTTAAATCATTCATGGGGACTGAGGCGACACCCATCTGCCGGATAAAATCAGAGGTTGTCAAATTCCAGGTGTGAAAAGTCAGCAGACTTCACAGACACTGAATGCAATGACAAGATAAGAAGGGGAAAAAAAATAACTCAAATCCTTCCCTCAAACCGCGGGCCGGCTCAGGCGGCCGGCCAGTATTAGCTTTAAGACCTGAGATGTTTTGGTCTTAGAGTTAAATTTCCCAGCAAATGTTCCCGTCCGAGGGGGGCCTGCACAGTGGCATGACCTTCCCTGCCAATGTCCCTGCTGATCTGCGAGACCAGGATGCTCAGAGGGAAGCCCCTGGGTTTGTACGGTTTGCAGTTCATGCTGAAAGTCGGACGAGTTAAGTCCCACAGACGGGGGGGCCTTTGCTGAATCAGTGATCATGCAAGGCTGGTACCTGGGGACCTTTTCCTCCACCCCCCATTCATTCATTCATTCATTCCTCCATGACAGAATTCAGAGTCGCCTGTTGCAGGAGCGAGACAAGTAACCAGAACACCAGTCCCGGCCTTCATTCAGCGGCTATTCTCAAAACTCCACACTTGCACAATATTCCCCAGGGGTTTTGTGTCCCTGTGTTCATCTGCGCATCTGTCCCTGTGTTCACCAGAAGCTGCGAGAAGGGCAGAAGCCGGCAGGGAACTCCCCGTCCAGGCCAGGAAGTCATCAAGTGTTGACTGATGCCGGTCCCGGCCGGGAGCTGGGCAGGCTCCGGGGAGGCAAAGGTTTTCTGGACGGAAGAAGCGGCCTCGAACCTGCCAAATAAAAGGGCAGTTGGGTTTTCCTGAGGCCCCGGAGGCCTAGAGAGGGAGACAGCAGGCAGGATGAGGGGCTCAGGGAAGGTAAGGCCAGAGGCCCATGGGTGTACCGAACTCAAGGGCACTGAGCTGCAGCCTGAGGGAGTGTCCCGGCATCAAACCTGGAAAAGCAAAATATGGTTCCAGTTGCTTCAACTTTTCACCAGATTCCACTTACACAGCTGGCAAAAAGTAAATAGCTCCCACCCCCGCCTGAAGGAGTCCTAAAGTACAGATTTTAAACACATGCGTGTGCAGCACGCGCGCGCGTGTGTGTGCACGCACACACACACACACACACACACATACGTTCTTTGCTAAGCTTCTTGATCTCTGTTGATATTGTTTGCACACCCCCGTGCAACGTTCCAGGGGCAGGTACTGGCCGGGGCTCTGGCTGGTGACCACATTCGTCGTGGCCCTGGCGGCCACCCAAAAAGCCGAAACCACAAAACGCGTGGCTGAGGGCAGTTTACCAGAAATACCGATTTATTTTATTGCATTTAAAATATGTTGAGGCCTCCAAAGGAACAGCCACTCAAGCCCCGCTGTGGACCCATCCCCACGTGTCTGGACCTGCTCCTGGCTGCACCGAGGGCCCCAGCACTCTGCCACCCAGCTGCACAGGGGGGCCCTGGAAGGGAGTCTGGGGAGGGAGGTGACACCCCAACCAGAAATCCACCCACCAGACACCCACACCGCAGGGCTGTCTTATGCAAAGTATGTGGGCAGACCTAGTGGAGCCTGGTCTGATTGCTTTTGACCTTCGTGACCTTAGGAGTGTCACACACCCTCGCAGAGCCTTAGCTTCCTCCCCCCAGAATGAGAATAAACCAACCCGGAGGGGGTTGAAGAATGGTCGGGTGTCATTCTTCCCTCGGTCCAAAAAAACAGACCTGGGGGGAGCCAGCTGGTGACTTCCTCAAGGCAGCTCGGCAGCAGGCATAGCCGAAGGGAGAGACAGCCTGCCAGGGCCCTTGGCAGACACGGGGCTGGCCTGGCAGAACGGGGCACCTGGCAGAGCCGGCTTCAGGACCACAGTCTCCTGGTGGCCTTATTTGGAAGGTGCCCTTGGGTTTGTCCTCCACTCTGATTTTCCCAGGCTGCCCGAGCGTCCGTGAGAGCCAGCGCCTGGAAACGGCCCCTCTGTGCTCAGTCCCCAGGGCTGCTTTTTCTCTGAGAACGCAGCACGCAGTGGGGCTTGCTATCTGCTTTTAATCTCATTCCATCCCCGTGGGGAAAAACAATTAGGATTGACCCCATTTTACGGATGGAGCGGTCGGAGCCTGGAGGTGTTCGCGGCGGAGTTGGAAGCCCCGGCCCAAGGCGTTCCCCTTCCAGTATCCCGACACAGTGTATTTCTTTCAAGTGTGTTTTCCGTGTTTCAAAACGTATTGATTCGCACAAGGAATCGTTACTCAACGCGTACAAACTGTGTCTGGTTCTAGGGGAAGGGAGCAACCACAAAAGCCACCAAGATCCCTGCCCTCGGGGAGCACACATTGTAAAGAGAGGGAAAACAAATTCACTTGCAAAGAAATTCATTAACAAGTTAATTTCCCATAGAGGTAGGTGTTAGAAAGACAATGAAAGAAGAAAGACCTCTTTGGGGAGGAGACTGTTGAGCTGAAAGCGCCTGATGGAAGAGGAGGAAGTTTCCCGGCAGAGGAAGCTAGCACACAGGCCCTAAGGCAGGACGGAGCTCGGGGAAGAGAGCGTTCCAAGGCCAGTGTGACCGGAGGGTAGCGGATGAGGGCGAGGAATGGACGGAGAGGCGATCCAGGCGAGATTGGCAGGGGCCTTGCAGGCCCGTGTAGAGGGCTTGAATTTTATTTCAAGTGCTTTGGGAAACAAGAGGCGGATGGGTTCCGGGTCTGCTGATATCTTGGACGCGGACATTCTGAAAAACGAGGAGGGAAGGGCGTGAGAAACTGGGTGGTGGGGCCCTGACCCTGAAGGAGAAATCTGGGGAAGAAGTAGGTTGGCGGGGCGGGTAGGGGTGTGGTGCAGAAACCCAGGACTTGGGTGTCGGCCGCGTTGAATTTGACAGGCCGATTATCTAGGCATTAAATCATGGACAAAAATAGACACCATCCCTGTCCCCATTTCAGCCAGGGCTGGTGGTAGCAACACAGGTCTCCAAAACAACGTCTTCACTGGGGTCCAGGGATATGGCTGCAGGGAGCCTGTGCACCCCCCGGAGATTCTGTCTCCTAGCGGACCTCCTCTCGAATCCTTTTGAGATGGTGATTGATCTCCATTGATCAAACAATTGATCTCCGAATCCACAGACTTACGTAGGCCCAGACTGGCACGACCCTGCTGGGGCTTCCCTACGCAAGGCCTCTGTTGTAGTGCTGTTGAACTCTACGCAGACCCTCGCACCTACTCGGCGATTTCTCCCCTCCAAGCCTTTGCTCCTGCAGCCCCCTTCCACCCGGAAGGACACCCCCTTCATCTCTGGCCCCGGTGGCTTAGCTAACCTCTAATCGTACCTCTTCCCTCTGCGCCCTTTCCCTGAGTGAAACTGCACACCAGGTCCCCTTGAGCTTATGATGGGCACCTTGAAGGAGAAGTGCAGGCCACCAGGGGAAAGTCCAACGGGAAAGAGACCCTGGGAACAGTGATCTGCGCGTGTAGACCCGGGAGAGAAGTAAAAGTGGTGAGGGGTGGGCGGGGGGAGGAGGGAAGGGAAGAAAAGGGTATCCGGTGGGAGACGGGTACATCCTGTTAATAGTCAGTAGTTATGGAACGCTTACTAGTACCCGGAACTAAACCGTCTGACAATTCCCTGACTTCTCATTGCTCTACACAAACACCTTGAGAGATTCTTTAAATCCTGTGGAATAGTCTCAAGCAAGAGGGGCCTAAAAACCAGGGCCTGGAGCTATGAAATCAGTGATTTGTTTCCTGATATGATTGATTGTGCTCAATAATAAATAAATGTTTCAAAAAAAAAAATCCGTGCCATCCACAAGCAGTCTAGGAAGCACAAATCCAACCGTTGTGTCTGAGCGACGAGGTGACGAGTGTTCTCTTTTCTTTCTTCAACATATCTGCACTTCCCAGCGTTTCTTTAAGGAGCCTTGTATCACTTACACACATTTTTACAAGCCACAATTAAAATGAAGAGGAAAAACAATGCAAGTACCGTTTCAGACTTGTCTGAACGTTCAGAGCAGGGCAAAATCAGCTAGTTACAGTTTCAGAAAATTAACTAGTTTAATTCATGCTGTTTGTTCACTGAGAGTTAATTTAATATACTTATCCTAGAAAATAATGCATTATTCAGTTTAATCAATATTCATTTGTTCTTTGCATAATCATATTTGCAAAAGCATTTATTAACCATGTTCCTGCAGACTCACAGTGAAAGGCCGTGCTATAACTAGAGACAAATTTTAAATGCAGCCAGGAATCTTTTGCATAGGTGTTTTCATTGGAAGCAGCAATAGATTCAGTGTCAAATTAATGAATATCATGTTAATTCAAAAGAAATTAAATCTGGGTTATTATTGAATAGTTGGCATATAACATTGGCTCTTTCTACATAACCTCAATTGACTGGAACAGTCGATGCTATGGATATTTGCAAATGTTTGTTCTTGTATAGCTAACAAATATATATTTTTTTCCACTCTAATCTGGATGCTTAGCATTGCATAGACACAGAGAAGAGTCATGTTAGGTTTTGAACACATTGGGCCTTGAAAAATGTCACCTTTTAGAAATAAAGAGGTCTCTTATGAAGAAGCCCTATTTGCCTTGTTGAATTTTTTCGTTAAGAATGTTTTTTAGATTGTGATCAGTATTGCTCATTGATTCATTTTAGGTCATTTTTCAGAGCTCAGGCTTTCCAGAAGAAAATGGGAAACTGGATTTGGCGGCTTGTTGACCAGGCTTCATACGATGTTCAGGACAATGCACCCTTCGGAACAATGGGTAATGTTACGATAGCACCTTCGTTTCCATTATATTGGTTCAGTATTTTTGTAGTTGAAATATAATCGGTAATATTTTATTAAGTGGAACCACCAATTAAAAGCTATTTTCAGCCAGGTTGGAAACTTCCAAGAAAAGTAGCTTCCAAGAAAATGGCAGAGGTCGTGGGAGGCTGGTGTCAACACTAAATTGAGATGCAATACGTTACGTTAACTTCCAACTGGACAGCGAACTCCGAAGAATTTTATATGGTTCTTTCCACGAGGCACAACTCCAACATTTTGTCATTCTAAGGAGGAGCGTCTAGAGCCTTAAATTCATAATTATTCAGAAATGGCTATGTGAAAAAGGTACCTGCTAGTAAGGTAATCCCCCACACATGGGGGAAGGTTGAAGGGAAAAAATATTAAGAAAATTTTAATCGTCGGAATGGCCACGCGTGTCTTCCAAATATGGACGGGTCTCACTTACATGCAAGTCGTTAGGTGGAATATTCTTACCGAAGTAACAACTGATGGTGGTAATCCCTCAGCCAGCGTTCGATGCCTCATCTAGGCGGAAAGCTAAGGTCTCTCCTACTGAACTTAAAAGGGCATTGAGCAAACATTGCAACTACTGTCAGGGTGATTACATAAACAAACAGTTAAGGGATTTCCTATAAGATAAACCCTTTTCCAGAAGGGGCAGCTAAATGCTTGAGTTTTCAAAGAAAATATTTATCCAGGGAGAGGTGAGCAATGGAATACATTTAGCAACTAAGGCCAAACACACAGGCCACGCCTCCTTCTTCAGATGTCCGTCGGAACAGCATTTCTAATCGTTTACTGCAAAAGTACAAGCTGGCTTAGAATATGTGATTTTTGAAAGTCTGGTCGCCTTTTCTTTTTTTTTATTGTGGGAAAAAACCCCACCTTGTTCCATTTTAAAACGTGATTTGTATTACTTTGTGGCCAGAGAATCCTCATGAAAACAGCTATAAGTTTCTGGCAGAGGTTGGAAGGCAAAATGGTTTAATTTACAAAACCAGACATCAGAGCCAATGTTTCTGGAAGACCTCAGTTCGGGAGAGGCAAGCACATCTGTCCCTGGAGTGGCTGGGTCCCACAGGTTTCAGCGGCTGTCCGAGCACCTCCTGGGCCACCTCTGTTCCAGGCAGTCAATGCCAGAGGAGTCATTTTTCTCAGTTGGCAAGGTGACAACGATTTATGAAAACCGAAAGATCATACTCACATCTAAACATAGATGCCAGCTTTCTTGAATACACCTAAAAAAAATCTTCTAAGTTCCTGAATTCCCGGGGGCCAGGGGTGGCCCGGTCGGTTTAGGGTCTGACTTCCGCTGAGGTCATCATCTCACCATTCGTGAGTTCGAGCCCGGGGTCAGGCTTCATGCTGACGGTGCAGAGCCTGCTTGGGATTCTCCCTCTCTCTCCCTCTCTCTTTCTCTGCCCCTCCCCCACTTGCACTATCTCTCAAAATAAACATTTATATATATGTGTATATATATGTGTGTGTATACACACATATATATGCACATGTATATATATGTACATGTATATATACACGTGTATATACACACATACACACATCTGTGCACATATACATATGTGTGTGTATACATGTATACATGTGTGTACACATGTACACACGTGTGTGTGCATATATACATGTGTGTGTGTATACACATACACATGTGTATATACACATATACATATATATGTATATATACATATACACATACACATGTGTATATATACACATATACATATATATGTATATGTACATATACACATACACATATGTATATATGTGTGTATATATATGAAGTTCCCAAATTCTGTATCAAGTTCACGGGCTTCTTGGTTTGAGATTTTGGAAATGACCATTAATATCAGCGATGGTCCCAGGGATATGCTTTTTTTTTGTCCCCTGCCAACACACTCTTAGGAGTTCGTTCAGGAAAGACTTCATCGGAATATTCTGCCAGATCAGTACAGCTAGCCCAGGCCAAAAAAACATTACAGTCCAGCTCCAGGTTCTAAGGCAGTGACATTTTCTGCTTAGAGATGCCTGCTTACTTTGCACGTGCCCATGGGTCAGGACTCTTCCTGGTCAACCAGGGGCGCCACCTCTTAGGCAGAGGAGGCTTTCCCCGGTTGTGAAGTTTTCTGGGGCGTGTAGGGGGTCACCTCAGAGCAAAAAGGTCACACAGGGCGCAGAATTGGTTACTCAGGTGCCAGCAAACTTACCTGATAATCCGTCCGTAGACTCCAGAGGGCTGCAGCTGGATAAACGAAGCTGCCCTGTCATTTACAGGAAGAAAAAAGAAAAACCCTCTTCCAAATCCAAGGGGAGACAATCAGTCGTATAAAGGACCCCGAGCAGTCTACTTGAGGTCACCAGGAAGGGTTTTAACTTTTTCACTCTCAAGTCAGTTTCGTGCCAAGGCGAAGAGCTCTCGCGTAATCTTTACAAATACACTTGGTAAATGGGGCTATTTTTCCGATGAATTACCCTGTGGTTTAGCAGTTGCTGTGGTACTGCTGTTGTATGCAAAGCTAAGGATACAGCCACACCTCATCTTTGCCTCCACCTCTTACTGGTCTCAGGGTATCTATCCGGCCTCAGTGCTGTCCCTTATTTAGCAAAACTTGGCATTTCCTACCCTCCTCCACTCCCGTGATTCCTCCATTTATTATGCTTCTCTATCTCTAATAGGCTGCATTTCTTAAGTGGGCTGGCTGCAACGCTGAGTTCTGAGGATTGTGAGGTTGCTTGAACCACACGGCAACGTGGGTGCACCTGGGTGGCTCAGTGGGTTAAGCGTCCGACACTCAGGTCATGATCTCACGGTTCGTGAGTTCGAGCCCTGCATCAGGCTCTGTGCTGACAGCCTGATGCTCAGGCTCCCGTCCTTCTCTCTCTCTCTCTTTCTCTCTCTCTCTGCCTCTGCCCTGCCGGTTCTCTCTCTCTCTCCCCCCCCCACCTCCTTCCCTCTCTAAATAAATAAATAAATAAAGTTTAAACACACACACACAGTAATGTGAAGTCATATGACATCAAACAATTCTGCTCCCCGTTTTTTCAACTAGCTATCCCAGAGGATCCTATAATCTAATCAGAGAAATATACCTGTGTTGAAATTAAGCCGCCTATTTAAAACTAGGAAACTTTTCAAACTATACAGAAGGGGGGAAAATCGTACAGGGAAGGAAGCCCCGTTGACCCCTCACCCGGCTTGGTCAGTAGTTATGATTTTGCCGTAATTTGCTTCACCTCTTCCCACCCGCCTTGGGCTACATTCTGTTAAAGTAAATGCCAGCATTGTGTCGTGTGCCCTGTCACCCCTGGGTACTGCAAAATCCCTTTTAGAAAACATACGGGCGTTTTTCTCGGATAACCAGAAGGCCGTGCTAATCAGAGCTAATGCGATGAATGATGGGGCCCTGACATCCGGTACTCTGCAGTTCGTGTCCGCATTTCCTAGGTTTCTCAAAAGTCCAAACCACTCAAGGCAGTCATTCCTCTACAGGAGCAGGTGGGAGCATCGGGTCCGAGGTCCTCACCAAAGTCTCTCTGCACCCCAGGGCCCCAGGCTTGGTGGCGGCTCCCTTAATGTTTGTCGAACCTGGTCTTTTCTCTAGTTCGTGGAAAGAAATCAAAAGTGACACGAGGACAGGTAGTTTTTCCAGGGCGGCCGCAGCTCCTGGACTGAACCCCGAGGAAACTAATATTGATTTCTGCAGCCTCCTGCCCAAGTGTGGCCATGCTCCTGGTGAATATCACAGCCGCATTGAAACGGCCACCTTCCCGGGCTGTGACTGTGTGCTTCTGCAGTTCATTGGGAAGCTGATTAAAGACTCAACCCACCTAAATGGAGGGGTTTTGTTGTCTCCTTCTTCATTTGATTCGGCTATAAAAGATTAAGTCGATGCATTTCCCCTCCCTCCCAAAGGTGCAAAAAAAAAAAATCTCGAACGCCTGCCAGCTGTTCTCTCTTATGACTAATTGATGTTTCGCACTCACAGCCTTGAAAAATAATCCTTTCCGTGCCCAGTGCCGGTTGTGATGAGATATATTATGCTGACAGCTTGAGCCCTTGTGAAGGTATGGAGCTCAGCATGTAAATGATTGTGTCGGCAATTTAAACATTTTGTATAAACGGCGCACTGTTTGGGATGAAGGCCGTGCTTGCCAGCACTTGGCCAGCTGTGCCCAAAAGTTGCAGCCCAGCCACTGTATGGCCCCGGCAGCCTGTAACCAGCCATGTGTCACCCGACACGGCACCCCACACAATCCTCGGCAAATGGGGATCAGTCAACGCATGTTTGTGTAGAACGAATGCACACGTGAGCATCCCCCAAACCAAGCTTAAGAGAATAAAAGTTCATTTCTCCCCCGAAGGACAAAAAGAGAAACTAAATCGGCAGGTCCCAGGCGAAGACACGGGAGGCTGGCCGTTCCGGGGGCTCGGGTGGAGTTCAATCCCTCGTGCGATGGCCACAGGCTGTTGGTTGACTCACGCTGGCTAGCCACGGGGTGCAAATGAAATCCTTCATTTCAAATCACTATTTAATGTGGTTGGGTTTTTTCTTTTTCTTTTCCTTTTTTTTTTCCTCAAAAGATCTGGTCATCTCTCCAGCACTCACAAATTCGCATGTTTCTTTCTGGATACGCAAGTTCAAAAACCACCGTTTCAAAAGCTCTAAAGCCATCAGTGACGATGTTGCAGTTATGGAAAGCGTGAGAACAGACGGACTCCCCTGGAACGGCTGAGTGGCCGCGTGGAGCTGCTGACGGGTACAAAGGTTTCTCCAAGAAGGCAACAACCATGCCTACCGTTTGACCTGGCGATCTCACTTACGGGACTACGTCCCGAGGAAATAATCCAAAAGACAAAGCCTAACTCTATAAGGATATTTATGGCAAAGCCATTTATAATAGGGGGAAAATTGGAAACAACCCAAATGCCCCACAGTAAAGAGACCGGCTGAGCCAAGGATAGCCTATCGACTCGGTGCTGCACTGCGCGGCCAGTAGAGCATCGAGCAGGTGGTTTGCTTCAATGTGTGGCAATGTCTGCGCGAAATAATGTTAATTAAGAAAGGGAGAACAGGAAATATCATGTGCCCAGTGATCACAAGCCCGTGAAAATGTCCCTGGTGTTTTGAAAAGGGTCAGAAAGGCAGCAACAGTGATAGAAGCGTGTACCTGAAACGAATACAATATTGCGTGTCAATTACTCCTCAAGAAAATAAATACATAAAGTGATTGTAGAGATAAATATATACATATAATATATATATATAATATTCAGTGAGGTTCACAGATGAACACCAGAGAGAGATACAAGTAGGGAATCAGAAAGACCCAGGAACATCTAAGTCTAGCCTCTATGCCTTTATACGAAGTCAAAATTCACTTGGAACAAGATCCCTTCCGAATGCCTAGCGGTCCTGGATCGACAAGTGGAAGCCGTAATGACCAAGATGTGTTCAGACTCCTACAGGGAAAAACAACTTCCCGCGGCCAGCCTTGTGTGCTCCTTAGCAAACCACTTCTCAAGCGATGATGTCACCGGTCAAGAAAAAAATCAACATCTGCAGAATCTACCGTCACCCCGCAGGAAACAGCACGCCAAAACCTTTAGAATTGATTTCTGTGCATTTGCAGCACACCTTCCAGATACTGTGGCTTAGATTAATCACTAATGAAAATTAGAAAGCATTAGTTTGGGATTGTATTTGCAGCAGGGCCCCGGCAACGAAAGTGGGGGCAGGGGGAAGCGTCGTGGAAAAATAAGTGAAATCATTGCCTTAGGACTTGTTCCTAAGGTTCGCTGTAGGACATCTTCAAAGATCTTTTAAAAATCCTTTGTCCATGCCAAAATTAGCCTTCATTGTTGCTGATTTTTCCTTCTCAGTGTTTCTCAGAAATGCAATTATAATTAAGAAGTAAGAACGTAATGGGTTTTGGAAGAAAGGACATCACATGCCCGTGTCTGGTGGAGCGTTTTGAAAATTACAGGACCAAATCGAGGGGGAAAGTGGCGAAGAAGCCCGAGACCGTGACAGACAGCTGAAATGCGTTTGGGCTGAAAGTTTTCATTTACGCCACCGTCTTCTGGCTGTGAAGGGACTAGGGCAAAACGGGGACTCCCTGTCTGGTACTTCTGGGCACAGGGTATATGTAAAACAGCCACCCCCCGCGAGGCGCTTAATATGCCGGCTCAGCCTCAGAAGCAGAATACACTGCAAAATCAAATATTAAGAAGCCATATTTTTCCTCAAAGGAGAAAGATTTACCAGTTTAATTAAGCAGGGCATCCCTTGTCTTTGCAACTCCCTCCCGGGGCGCCCCCGCGGGCCGGCCCGGGGGGGGGGGCGCGGGGGGGGGGCGGCCGGGGCGGGGGGGGGGGGGGGGGGGGGGGGGGG
>NW_024420501.1:1502036-1503204 GCF_014898765.1 Herpailurus yagouaroundi
CTGCAAGCATGAGATCTCTTTCAAGACAAGTTACTGGGTCTTGCGTTTCCGCTCTTAGCCACTGTTGGAAGCACGTGCAGTGTGATTTTCTCTCTAGTTGTCGACCCGGCAGCCATTCTGTCTGTTTTGTGTTGTTGTTTTGTTCTGTTCTGTTTTTTCCGATGAGGGAAGGAAGAACTGGACAGTGATCACTCCCCGGACCCTAAACAAAGCACCGGTTTTTATTCTCTATCCTTTGCCTCTGCCTTCTCTCACACCCTCTCGGATTCTAAAGAAGCTCGTCACCTTTGCCTTTACACATACGCACAGATGTGTGTATGTGTGTGTGTGGGAGAGAGAGAGGGAGAGAGAGATGGTTACCTTTCCTCCTCTATAAAATGGAGACGGTCCTTCTCTCCCGTTCTAGTTCTCGGCGAAGGGTCCGGAGGAGGACGAGAGGAGATCGGCGACGGGCAGGTGCTTTGAGAAGAGCTGAAAGCATGTTGCAGTTGAAAGCAGCTGCGGTCTTTCCTTTGAGGTCTTGGTAGCATTTTTGCACAGGTAGCATGTGCAACCAGATGATGGCTACATTTCGGTAGTAATTTGCTGAAGGGTAAACACTCTCCCGGTGAATTGCACCAATGCTTTAGTGAGGCTTGTCCGGCGGATGGGTTCACATTGTTTCCAGATCGATCACTCTTTGAGCTCTGGGTCAGCCCTGTGCCTCAGAGGTGCAAAAGAAAAAGAAAAAAAAAAATTGACCGAGGGAGCCCCCAAATCAGCCTAGGCAAAGGGGAAGGACGTGAGCCGCAGAGGCAGGAGGAAGTGGAAAATGGATTCTTTTCATCACGGGTTACTTCTGGAAAAATACGCCGGGGGGAGAGGCAAGAGGCTCGGATGCCATTTTCTTGGGCAAAAGACAATGAAATCAGTGTAAGTCTTTATTCCGAAACCTTGTTTAAAATATTCTTCGGAAAGTGCTGGGGTGCCCCTTGAACTGAGGCAGTTTGTAATTAAGATCGTGACCTCAAGCGGTTGCTACTGAGTTGCTAAGGACGATCAGCTCTCCGAAGCAATGTGAATCCATTCCCAATCAAGACGCAATGTTAGGCCTGCTTGGTAAAGCTTTATTCAAAATGGCCGGCTCTGTTGTCCTCCAGCTCCACAGTCAAGGATAGATTGTGTCGGG
>NW_024420501.1:1503304-1523767 GCF_014898765.1 Herpailurus yagouaroundi
CATTTTCATCTCTACCGGGCGTGGGTGTCCTTCCTTCACACACTTAGTCCTTGGTCCTTTCTACACCGGTCTCCTCAAACGGCCATCTCTACACCTTCCACGGACCGCCAAACACTCGCGGGCCCCAGCGGGCCTCGCGAGGTGTCTCACGAGGAGGCCACGTGTTTCAGCAGCATGACCTTTGCTGGGTCCAGCAGTTCATGCACTTTCTCTCTTCGCATGCCATCCTTAGACAGGGAATGGCAAATAGAAAATAGAATAAAAGTGTTGATCAGTGAAAAGAAGCTCGGGTCTCTCGGCCCTACTATGATTGGGTTAAGGATGGCGATCATTACGTGATCCAAAATTAGAGACTCATTAATCTTAGTTGTTGGAGTCAGTTTTTTGTTTGTTTGTTTGTTTTTTGTTTTTTGTTGTTTCGCTTAGGGCACCAGTGGCTCGATTTTGAAGGAAAAGAACACAATCAGAATGTGTACGCAATGCTGGGAATGCATCATCTAGAATGATCTGGGTTGTTCAATAGTATTTTTGGTTTTCGGGGAATGGAACAACCACACCCTACCCTGTATCGCATAAGACAATGTTCCACATGCTCTCGAGCTTCCGCATGTGTTTTTAGGAATCCATTAGGCGTGAACACAGAAGGCTGTGCACACACTGGGAATGATACCACCAACTACTGCCTGGCCAGATTCTCTCTGTTCCTTGGACATCAAAATTCAGCCTTTTAAAAAAATGTTTATTTGTTTGGAGAGGGAGAGCATAGGAAGGGCAGAGAGCGAGAGAGGGAGAGAATCCCAGGCAGGCTCCACACTGTCAGCACAGAGCCTGACTCGGGGCTCAAACTCAGGAACTGTGAGATCATGACCTGAGCCAAAATCAAGAGTCGGACGCTCAGCTGACTGAGCCACCCAGACGCCCCTTAAAATTCAGTCTTGTAACCATATGATTTCTCTGCCTCTCTTTCATCCTGACCAAAGCCCTGTCAAACCAGCCCCACCTCCCTGAGTTGAGCTGATGTGGCCTTGCGAGCCTTCAGCCATCGCTCCCTTTTCTGAGGGGCGCCCACAGCAAAGTTACTATTTTAATACAGACTGGCTCAGAACTGCTTCAGGCCCATTCCAACAGACTCATAAGCCCTCTGGGGAGAGAATGTGTCTCCTTTCTGTCCCCCACGGTATAGACCATAGAGTTGGGCAGAAGCCTCAGGGGAAACCAACCCTACCAGCGCTTTGATCTTGGACTTCCAGTCTCCAGAACTATGAGAAAACAGATTTCTGTTGTTTCAGCCCCCTGGCCTGTGGTATGTTGCTATGGGAGCCCTGGAAAACGAATGCAGGTATCTGGTAGGTACTCTACGAATATTTCTAGCTTCTCTCCTCGGAGGAGAGGGAGAATGACAAACAAAAGGAAGGCTACGAAAATACAGCAATACGACCAAGGTGAAAACTCCACAAAATATCATAAACGGGAATAACGTTTAACTAAATAAGCAGACGTTATGGGGCCCCTGGGTGGCTCAGTCGATTGAATGTCTGACTTTGGCTCAGGTCACGATCTCGCGGTTTGTGGGTCCGAGCCCCGCGTCGGGCTCTGTGCTGATGGCTCAGAGCCCGGAGTCTGCTTCGGATTCTGTGTGTGTGTGTCTCTCTCTGCTCCTCTCCTGCTTGCGCTCTGTCTCTCTCTCTCTCTCTTTCTCTCTCTCTCAAACAAACATTAAAGAATTTTTTTTAAAAAATAAGCAGAAGTTAAACCAACAAGGACTGGTAAATCTACACATACAAATCACACACAAAAGCTAAGGTTTATGGAGCATTTACTATGTGCCAGCCTTGTAAGTGGGGGGAGCCAGGCTACAAATGTAGACAGTCTAACTCTGGGGCAGAGATGTGCTCTTGTGCTGGCCTAATGCTACGCTCACTGAGCATGCTTTCAGGTGCTTTAACCCTGAAAACCTCAGGTACGTTTTGCCGAATACCTTTTTTTTGTTTTTCAACAATTTTATTGAGGCATAATTTATATACTCTAAAATACACCCATTTTCCGTGTACAGTGACTTAGTTTTTAAAGTCTTCTGCATTTTGAGAGAAATGGAATATTTTGTGTCACTTATATTTAGTTCATCAAAATATCACTTCAGGGGCGCCTGGGTGGCTCAGTGGGTTAAGCGTCCGACTTCGGCTCAGGTCATGATACCATGGTTCACGGGTTCGAGCCCCGCCTCGGGCTCTGTGCTGACAGCTCGGAGCCTGGAGCCTGGTTCGGATTCTGTCTCCCTCTCTCTCTGCCCCTCCCCTGCTCACACTCTGTCTCTCTCTCTCTCTCTCAAGGACAAATACACATTAAAAAAAAATTTTTTTAATATGACTTCATAACAGCTATTCGATATTTAAGAATCCCCTGGATTCAGTCATTGCAATCAGCGACGGGTAAACCCGACCAATGGGAGTGCTGTTCAGCCCTTCTAGCTACTAATTCTCAAGTGGGTTCAAAAGGCCAACACAGTATGAAATTTAATCCCCGGCCACTGAATTTCTAAACTAGATTCTTCAGTGCAGATAAAGAAATGCATCTTGAGAAGATCACGGTTAAATGTGGGAACAAACCCTGCTGAACACTTGGAAGAATCCAGCAGAGTTGCTATTCTGATGCGTTCCTATTGTCTGTGTGACACTAAAACAGAAAGTTAAGATGTGAAAAGGCTACTTTCCACAGTGGATCTGAGCCTATTTGGGTTCGGTTTTGAGCTGGATCACAGAGTCTCCGGAGCTACAAGGGGACTAAAGTGGTTCAAGCCTTTTCGGATCCCTCAATGCCCTCAGCAACCCGCTCATCTGTCCTTTTGTTGCTTTCCAAAACCATCTGGAAGACGACCAGCCCCTCTCCCAGTTTGTAGCCCCTCTGATGTCTGAAGGCGGTTCCCGTGTTCCCAGCCTCGGTCAGCAGTACCCTCCATGACGAGCTTTTGAATCCCTCGATACAGTAGGAATTCTCTGCGCGTATTTATCCAAATGCCCCCTCTGATGTGTCACCGAGACCCAAGCACAATCCTCCAAATGTGCTCCAATCAGCGCGGAGCACAGAGGATCACCATCTCCCTTTTCCTCAGCTTTCTTGAGGTATAATTGACAAGTTGACAATTGTGGATGTTTAAGGTACACAATACGATGATTTGCTATAATTAACACCTGCATCACCTCCCATGGTAACCATTCTGTGTGTGTGTGTGTGTGTGTGTGTGTGTGTGTGTGTGGTGAGAACATTTAAGATCTACTCTCTTAGCCCGTTCCAAGTATACGTTATTTTTTTAATTCATTCATTCATTTTCTAATTTATCCAAGTTAGTTCACATATAGTGCAACAATGATTTCAGGAGTAGATTCCTTAGTGCCCCTTACCCATTTAGCCCATCCCCCCTCCCACAACCCCTTCAGGAACCCTCAGTTTGTTCTCCGTATTTAAGAGCCTCTTCTGTTTTGTCCCCCTCCCTGTTTTTACATGATTTTTGCTTCCTTTCCCTTATGTTCATCTGTTTTGTCTCTTAAAGTCCTCATCTGAGTGAAGTCGTATGATATTTGTGTTTCTCTGACTAATTTCACTTAGCATAATACCCTCGAGTCCCATCCACGTAGTTGCAAATGGCAAGATTTCATTCTTTTTGATTGCCGAGTAATACTCCATTGTATATATATACCACATCGTCTTTATCCATTCATCCATCGATAGACATTGGGCTCTTTCCATACTTCGGCTATTGTGGATAGTGCTGCTGTAAACATTGGGGTGCATGTGTCCCTTCCAAACAGCACACCTGTATCCCTTGGATAAATGCCTAGTAGTGCAATGGCTGGGTCGGAGGGTAGTTCTATTTTTAAGTTTTGGGGGAACCTCCATCCTGTTTTCCAGAGTGGCTGCACCAGTTTGCATTCCCACCAGCAGTGCAAAAGGGTTCCTCTTTCTCCGCATCCTCGCCAACATCTGTTGTTGCCTGAGTTGTTAATTTTAGCCAATCTGACCTGTGTCAGGTAGCATCTCATTGTGATCTTGATTTGTATGTCCCCGATGATGAGTGACGTGGAGCATTTTTTCATGTGTCGGTTGGCCATCCGGATGTCTTCCTTGGAGAAGTGTCTATTCATGTCTTCGGCCCATCTCTTCACTGGATTATTTGTATTTTGGGTGTTGAGTTTGATAAGTTGTTTATAGATTTTGGATACTAGCCCTGTATCTGATATGTCATTTGCAAATATCTTCTCCCATTCTGTCGGTTGCCTTTTAATTTTGCTGATTGTTTCCTTTGCTGTGCAGAAGCTTTTTTTAAAAAAAAAAAACAATTTTTTTACGTTTATTCATTCGTGAGAGACAGAGAGACAGAGCATGAGCGGGGGATGGGCAAAGAGAGAGAGAGGGAGACACAGGATCCGAAGCAGGCTCCAGGCTCCGAGCCGTCAGCACAGAGCCCGACGTGGGGCTCGAACCACGAACTGTAAGAACATGACCTGAGCCGAAGTCGGACGCCCAACCGGCTGAGCCATCCAGGCGCCCCTGTGCAGAAGCTTGAGGGTCCCAATAGTTCATTTTTGCTTTTGTTTCCCTTGCCTCCGGAGACGTGTTGAGTAAGAAGTTGCTGGGGCCAAGATCAAAACCAAAGAGGTTTTTGCCTGCTTTCTCCTCAAGGATTTTGATGGCTTCCTGTCTTACGTTTAGGTCTTTCCTCCATTTTGAGTTTATTTTTGTGTCTGGTGTAAGAAAGTGGTCCAGGTTCATTCTTCTGCATGTCGCTGTCCAGTTTTCCCAGCACCACTTGCTGAAGAGACTGTCTCTATTCCATTGGATATTCTTTCCTGCTTTGTCAAAGATGAGTTGGCCATACGTGTGTGGGTCCATTTCTGGGTTTTCTCTTCTGTTCCATTGATCTGAGTGTCTGTTTTTGTGCCAGTACCATACTGTCTTGATGATTCCAGCTTTGTAATACAGCTTGAAGTCCGGGATTGTGATGCCTCCTGCTTTGGTTTTCCTTTTCAAAATCGCTTTGGCTGTTCAAGGTCTTTTCTGGTTCCATAAGAATTTTAGGATTATTCGTTCTAGCTCTGTGAAGAATGCCGGTGTTATTTTGATAGGGATTGCATTGAATATGTAGATTGCTTTGGGTAGTATCGACATTTTAACAATATTTGTTCTTCCCGTCCAGGAGCATGGAATCTTTTTCCATTTGTTTGTGTCTTCTTCAATTTCTTTCATAAGCTTTCTATGGTTTTCAGCATATAGACTTTTCACCTCTTGGGTTAGATTTACTCCTACGTATCTTACGGGTTTTGGTGCAATTGTAAATGGGATCGATTCCTTGATTTCTCTTTCTGTCGCTTCATTGTTGGCGTATAGGAATGCAACCGATTTCCGTGCATTGATTTTCTATCCTGCGACTTTGCTGAATTCATGGATCAGTTCTAGCTGGGTTTTTTTGGTGGAATTTTTTGGGTGTTCCAGATAGAGTATCGTGTCATCTGTGACGAGTGGGTGCTTGACCTCCTCCTAGCCAATTTGGACGCCTTTTATTTCTTTGTGTCATCTGATTGCTGAGGCTAAGACTTCCAACACTATGTTGAATAACAGTGGCGAGAGTGGACATCCCTGTCTCGTTCCTGACCTTAGGGGGAAGAGCGCTCAGTTTTTCCCCATATACTACATTATTTTTAACTGCGGTCACCATGCTCTCCAGTAGGTCTCTGGAACTTAATCGTCCAACAACCTGAAGTTTGTACCCTTTGACCAACATCTCGCCATTTCCCCCGCTCCCCAGGCCCTGGCAGCCACCATTTTACTCTCTGGTTCCATGAATTCGACTTTTTAGATTCCGTACACAAGCACGACCATACACTATTTGTCCTTCCGTGTCTGGCTTATCTCATGTAGCATCATGTCCTCCAAGTTCAGGGCCCCTCATCTTCTCCTTGGCGTTACGGTGAGCCGGATGCAAGTGCCATTTTGTAGGTCGAAAATGGTCACGTCAGCAACGTTCTCCCAGTCCTGAAGCTGCACGGTTTCTTTTGTGGACCCAGGCGCTCAGTTTACATTTCCCTCAGATGATATGTGAAGAAGGCTTTGGGGAGCGTGGTCTTATCATCCAGAACACCGTCTTCCCTTCTTCTCTGGGCCATTGCCAACCAGATCGCCGTGCCAGCGAAATCCTCATAACTGGGCCAAGGAAAGAGGCCGAGGCCCCTTTTGTTCAGGGAGCTACGTTACTTTGTACTTCGTCCATCAGAGCATAAATCGGACTTGAGAACCCTCCCTCTGATGGACGAAGTACAAAGTAACTTAGGTCCCCTTTCCTCACGCAGCTGGCTTTCTCCTGATTGACGGGCCCTCTGCTGGCCCGAACTTCTCTACTCTCTTCCGCTTGAGGCCGATAATTCCACGGTTGGCAGTTCGTTCCTTTGACTTAAAGTTCTTCCCTGTTAAGCTGCGGTTTCTTCAAGGAGAGGCGAGCCGTTTGTCTGACCCTGACTGTGTCGCACCCGTTCTCTGAGGCAGGCAAAATTGTTCGCCCCTTTTGTAGATGAGAAAACTGAGGCTCGGAGGAGTTGGGTACTTGGCCCAAGGTCATGCAGCTGGCAAGCGTGAGAGGTGGGCTCAAAACGCAGGCAGTCTGGCCCCCGAGCTCCAGCCTTAACCGCCCCTGGCTGTATCGCTTCCCACCCCCTCCGTGTGAGTTTTTCCTGTTGCTGTCGAGAGCGCTCCGCAGAGCTCAGACGGTGCGTGGACGTCAGAGGAGAGCCCCCCGTGGCTGCTCTGTGGCGGGCGCTGCGGGGCCCGTTCCATACGGAGAGGGCCATTGTCCCCACCAGGGGCGCTGCGATGGGCCTGGGGCAAAGTTAATGAGCGGATGGCAGATTTGGACTTGCCTCATCAATGTTTCTGCAAGGATCGTTGCTATTTGAGTAATGCGGTACAGCTTCATAAGCCAGAGGGGTTCCGACTCAACGGGAAACCTGATATAATAACACAGTGTTTATCGTCAGCTGAATAGCACTAGAGACCGGCTGACTCGTTTGGGCGAGCAAATAGGCCCACAGGCGAGCGCATCGCAGAATCTCAGAACTAGACGGGGCTTTAGAGAGTCCCCCTGGCCCGGCAGCCCGTAAAACAATCGCCTCCAAAGTATGCCCCAACCGTGTGCACACAGCATCACCACCAGTGGGCCGGCTTAAACACCTCCAAGAATGGGCAACTCACCCCCTCCCAGAGCTGCCTCTTCCGTGCGTTGAGGGTGACGGCATGCAATTCAGTCCTGCTCAGTGACCGGGGGTCCCGTGACCGTCCAAAGCTCGTCACGTATGCGACTGGGAAGGAGAAACCTCAGTGCCTCTCACCGGACCTCTGGCTCTGAGAGGTCGCTCGTGTTCAAGAGGGAGAAGGAATTTAGGCTTTTCTTTAAAAAGCCCGCTGAGGTAGATGGGAAACCCCACGGGAGGTCCTAGTTTTCTGGTCGAGCGGCTGCGGGGAACATCTGGGCTGAGCCCTGGGGACATCTCCACTCTGCCCCACTGCCGTTTGTCTGGGCTCCGGGCCCACCGGAGCTGGGCCTCCCACAGTGAACTTGACAAAGGAGAGCAAAGGAAGATATGCTCGAAGCCCAACCTCCAGTCATGGGGCTCCCCGGGAAGCAGCTGGCAGTCCTGAGCCAGGCAGGGGGACAGTCCAGCAGGCAGAAAGGGTTCAGGCACCAGCCTCCTTGGCACAGGGACGTCGTGCTCAGAGGCCTCAACTCTCCAAAGGTAATGCTGGGCGGTGCCTTCGGCAATCGTAGGAGGTACCGGTCATCAAGCACTCACTCTGGGCCGGGCCCGGTGCCCCACGCCTTGTACGTATAATTTCCTTGAATCCCCACAGTATTGCCGGAAGGTGGGGGTCCCCGTCTTCCTCATTCTTTAGGCTCAGAGAGGTTAGGCGATAGGCGCTAAGCCACACAGTCAGCAAAGGACAGAGCGGGAATCGTAACCAGAACTGGAACCCAGGCTCCTCCGACCACAGAATCCGTGCGCTAACCGCTTCGTCATGCTACCTGTCCCACTGAGGCAGGGCAGAGTCTCTCCGCGCTTTTGCAGCCACGCTGGTTGAACTCCTCGCATCACCCCCCCCCACCCCCCAGGGTTACCATCTCGCTAAAATTTCCAGCTCTCCTCCAAACCTTCGGTGGCTCTGTCGTTGCTTGTAGCACGAAGGTCAAGACCTTAAGGATGGGATTTAAGGTCTCCTGAATCTGGCCACGACCTGCTTTTCGGATCCGTTTTCGCTTGCTAGCTCCATCTATCCAAGCCCCGCCCCTCCTCCGTCCCCCATGCTGGCTGAGTCCCCGTCCTCTGAAAGGCCACGGCTCATGCCAGCTTTGCTCACTGCTGTTCCCTCTGCCTAGAAGCCCCTTCCGCAAGCACCCTCCTTTCTTCCGCTGGCTGGCTCATTCCTTCTTGGAAGCCCAGCTGACATGTCAACTCCCTTCTGAAGTCTCCCTCAATCCTCCCAGTTGGAATTGTCCCTTCCTCCTCGCGCGTCCTACACCCCTTGTGCTCTAACAACCTTGGGACGTTCTCACCCTGTCTTGTGTTACTGTCACTCCTGTAAGAGCATCTCTCCTCCTCGAAGGAGCAAACTCCGGGTGTACCCGGAACCGTGCCTTCTACGCAGCTCTGCGGCCGAACGAAGGGAGTTGCAGGCGTAGGGGTTGGTCAGCCCCAAACCTGGCCTCTTCGGTGGGATCTCTCCAGGTCTAGGCCACACCAGTACACGCCATCCAGGAAGGAGAGGAAGGGGAGCCCCAAAGAGGCTTCAAGAACTCAGACACTCTTGCCGGATGCACTCCCGGGTGCTCCCATCAGCCCTTCCGCGTCCTTTGTGACTGTCCCCACTCAAAAAGCCTCAGCCTTCCCCCAATCTTGCCCAAACCAGGCTTCCAACATATTTTAAGAGCACTAGGCGGCATCCATTTGAGGGGACTCTGCATGCAACGACTCAGACGAACCTCAAGAATGTCAAGCTGCTCGAAAGAGGCCATGCGAAGAAGAACGCATTCTGTCTCGTTCCATTCTACGACATTCAGGGACAGGCAAAATTCCTCTATGATTTCAGATGTCAAACTAGTGGCTACTTTGGTGGCGGCGGGGGCCGGGGTGGGGGTGGGGGGTCGTGGTTAACAGGGCGGAGGCACTGAAGGAAGTTTCTCGGCTGCGGGAAAGGTTCATCTTGATTTGGGTCGTGGCCACATGGATGTGTATGTGTACGAAAGGTCATTGAGCCGTGCACTTAAAGTTGGTGCACTTTGCTGTACGTGTGGTTTGCCTCCAGTTAAAAAAAAAAATAGGGGCGCCTGGGTGGCTCAGTCGGTTGGGCGTCTGACTCCGGCTCAGGTCATGATCTCAAGGCCCGTGAGTTCGAGCCCCACGTCGGCCTCTGTGCCGACAGCTCAGAGCCTGGAGCCCGTTTCTGGTTCTGTGTCTCCCCCCTCCCCCCCCCACACTCTGTGTCTCCCTCTCTCAAAGATAAACAAACATTTAAAAAAAAATTAAATAAAAAAAGAAATGCTTAGCTAAGATGACGTGAAGATTCTCCAGAAAGCTAGGACTGCAGAAGACACTGAGTCCCACAGAGGATTTTTAAAAGGTTTTATTTTTCAACAATCTCTACTCCCCCCTCCGCCCACGGGGCTTGAACTCACAACCCTGCAGTCAAGAGGCAGGGACTCTACCGACTTAGCTGGACGGGCACTCCAAATTTAGGTTTGATAGGAACACGTGGCTCTCACAAACACCAGTTCTCATATCTCCTTTACTCCTACTCATCCTCAAGCCTAGAGGAGACGTCACCTCTCTTGTGATCCATTCCCCGGTCCCTTTTGTACCCCACACTCCGAGAACAGAAGCGATCCCAATGGATGAGTAGCACAGCGTGAGTTACCTGGGAGTTTGTCAGATACTGGAGAATCACCAGCCCCAGACCTCCAGAATCAGAATCTGCATTTTCACCTGATTCCGAGGCACCGTAAAGATTTCAGAAGACGTTTAAGAGAGTTCCTACTCAAACTTCAAAGTGCTTCCAAAAGGCCTGCGGCCTTACAATTGCAATCCCTACAGTTGTAAGTTCGTGGGTCCAACCCCAGAGATTCTGACGCGGTGGTTCTAGGGCTGGGAATCCCGGATTGTAACAAGGCTGGGCTTGGGGGTTTCCGGGGAAGGTCAGCTCAAACCTTGAGAACACCTGCTACCAGAGACAACGCCACTCCTGGTAAGGGAGTTCCTGGCCACTTCCCAGAAGCCTGCCAAACAGGGGTCAGTCGTGATTTGGGACCTCGCTATCAAAAGAGAGGTTCATGGCAAATCTCAGCCCGGGGCCTTCCCGGCCAGGATCCAAAGCGGCCCCTTGCTGACAGCTTGGTGCCTCAAGCCCACATCAAGTGCCACCAATCTCTTTTTGGCACCCTCCACCCGTCTCGAACAGGAGAAAACCCACCTCCCCTGGGATCTCGGTGTCCTCAGAACAAAGACTTCTCCCTCTGGGCCTTAACGCCACATGCGCACTGTAAGCAAACCAGGGCCAGAAGGAATCAAACACGCGGTCACCTGTCACCGTGGGCCAACCCTCCCCGGACGGTTGCGGCCACGAGTGCCTGAGGGTCTCCGCCAAGCCTGGCACCCTGGAGCCAGGGAGCGAGGAGGAAGCGCAGTAGGAAATACTAGTCACAGCGTTGGGAACGACTCACCTGAAAGGGTCAGCACTCAGATGCCCCATTCATCTTTGATACCGAGTAAAGGACTTCACTAAGCATTCAACTCGAGTGGCCAGTTATCAGATTGACAAAAATGCACATGAGTACTAATACCCGGAGTGGGTGAGAGGTGGGGGGGGAGGGACACACACAACTGGGGAGAGCCTGAGTCAACACTAACTTTTTGGGGCACCTGGGTAGCTCAGTCGGTTAAGCGTCCGACTTCGGCTCAGGTCACGATCTCGCACTCGGTGAGTTCGAGCCCCGCGTCGGGCTCTGTGCTGACCGCTCAGAGCCTGGAGCCTGTTTCGGATTCTGTGTCTCCCTCTCTCTCTGCCCCTCCCCCGTTCATGCTCTGTCTCTCTCTGTCCCAAAAATAAATAAATGTTGAAAAAAAAATTAAAAAAAAAAAAGAAAACAAAAATGTAAATTAAAAAAAATTTTTTTAAATTTTTTTTAACGCTTATTTATTTTGGGGAAAGGGAAAGACGGAGTGAGAGTGACGGAGAGGCAGAGAGAGAGAGAGCAGGAGACACAGAATCCAAAGCAGGCTCCAGGCTCTGAGCTGTCAGCACAGAGCCTGATGCAGGGCTCGAACCCACGAACCGCGGGATCATGACCTGAGCCGAAGTCAGATGCTCAACCTACTGAGCCACCCAGGTAGCCTGAGATGGAACTTATCTTAAACGACCAAGGAACAGAGATGAAGTGTCACTGATTAACTTGACGACTGGAGACTTGGCGTTTGAGGGCAGGAAGCTGCGAGCAAAGTACAGTTAATAGTCTGTCACTTTCTGTAGACACTCAGATTTAGGTCCCATTCATACTTAGACGACATACCCACCCCACTGATGGACTCCTCGGTGGCCCCCGAGCTGGCAGGGCAGGGCAAGGCAGAAGAAAACACTGACAAAGGAGCATCTCGGAGGGTCAGCAGAGTTGCTGAGAAGCTTCGAGAAACTGAGTCTCTGAAACCTACGTGAAGGGCAACAACCCAGGAGTGGAGCGAACTGCTCTCTCCCAATATGCCTTGAGGCACCCGGTCCGATGCAGCCAGACCAAGGCACTAGGGCAATAAAGGGTTTTTCACCAGTCATCCCCAGAACGACCCCTCTTACCCCAAATCCTACCAAGAACTGTGCTTTCCAAACTGCCGGCCGTGACCCACGCGTGGGCCCTGAGATCACACCGGTATGTTAAAAATATAATAGAAAGGACTGGTATGGATGGGTTAAGGTAGGAATAGGATAAAATATGATAGAAAATAGCGTCTCCCAGGCAGTAGGAGAACAAATAGGTTGCGTGTTTGTGTGCATGGGCACGTGCATACGTACACGTATGCATAAGTGAGGTTTGATGTATTGCTTACTCTGGGTATTGTCACTTGAATCTCCCTAACCCACATTTGCCGCCTGTCCCCTGCTTTGGACTCATCAACCTCTTCACCCAAATGTTTTTTCACCGAGGGCGCCTGGGGGTCTCAGTCGGTTGAGCGTCCAACTTCGGCTCAGGTCACGATCTCGCCGTTCGGGAGTTCGAGCCCCGCGTCGGGCTCTGTGCGGACGGCTCGGAGCCTGGAGCCTGCTTCGGGTTCTGTGTCTCCCCTTCTCTCTGGCCCTCCCATGCTCATGCTCTGTCTCTCTCTGTCTCTTGAGAATAAATACACGTTAAAAAAATTTTTTTTAATGCAAATGTTTTTTCACTGAGGCTGACTTAAAAATACAGTCCCAATGCCATAGATTTCTGAGAATGACCCAAAGCCTACATAAACTACCTATCCAAGGCTCCCTGCAATCAGGAAGGAATGTTTGAATCGGAGGCACTTTTTTCTCCCGCCCACTCATATGCAAAGGATAGATTCATTTCATAAAACAAAAAGCGTTCGTATTTACGAGTTTATATCTTCTCAACTATTCCCTCTTTGAAAACTTGCTTTAAGGGGCGCCTGGGTGGCGCAGTCGGTTAAGCGTCCGGCTTCAGCCAGGTCACGATCTCACGGTCCGTGAGTTCGAGCCCCGCGTCAGGCTCTGGGCTGATGGCTTGGAGCCTGGAGCCTGTTTCCGATTCTGTGTCTCCCTCTCTCTCTGCCCCTCCCCCGTTCATGCTCTGTCTCTCTCTGTCCCAAAAATAAATAAAAACGTTGAAAAAAAAAATTTAAAAAAAATAAAAAAAAAAGAAAACTTGCTTTAATATTGATCGTTCTGAGACAGTGTGCTTGCCTTACAGAGACGAAATATGTTTATTAAGTGGCTAGTTTAAAAGAAAAAAAAAACCAAAAGCATTAGAAGAAAAATTAATCTCAACAAAATATTTCCTGGACTCAGTTTCTGCAGAATTGCCCCACAGTCTATAATTATGAATAAAATACCCTTTGAAAAGACCTCATCAGAACCAGAGAGAAATGAGAACAATAGGGTAGGTATTACAAAAGATTGGTTCTTCACGGATAATTGTTTTTAATAAAACGGTAAAAGTGTAGAAAACACCAGGCAACTATAATTAGGATAATAATCTATTGTTCTACAGGGATATGTACTGTGTTGTCTCTTCTATTGGAAAGCAACAAAGAAAATGAAGGAAAGGGTGGGTGAATACGTTTGGAGGGTAGTTGTACGTTGAACCATACAGGTCATTAATTAATCTTTCCCTTTAAGGCAGAACTAGCCAAATAAGGAGAGTGGCTGCTATGTTGTACGTAGGGTCTAGTTTTAGAGAGAAGCCCAGGGACACTCTGGGACTGCTTTTAGATAGGACTGTATGCGTTTTCTATTTTTCTGCTGACACAAAGCATCTCCTCTCCACGGCTGAATTTCACTCTCTGTCAGTCCTGAGTGTGTGAAACCATCCTTGGTCTCCCTCGTTGGGAGAAATTCCGGGAACGGTGGCCCCATGAAGATCCACGAAGATCTTAATTTGGTCGTGACCTTGACAAAGATGTGTTCTCAAGACAGAGGTCCCAACGAGTTACGAGACCGCTGAGCGAAAAGATCAGCTTTTCATCTTCATTTTGCAGATAAAAAAAAAAAAAAAATGAGAGGGGAGAAATCAAACCATCTCCCCCGCCCTGGGCTGGGGAGGAGAGGAAAGCCTTTGCCCAGACGTTCCCATCCCCTGGCTGCTCGGGGTCAGGGGACAGCCAGAACTTTCCCTGGTGCCTATGAAAGAGCATGCCCTGGCCCGTCCCACGGAGACTGCCCTGTCGTTCTGGGCTAAAGGCCTGACAAGGAGCTGTGCCAGATGAGCTACGGGGAGAGGTCCTCACCTCCTGGGCCGCAATCCCTTCTCTTGTCCTTGGAGTTGTGGACCCTCCAACACTTAGGTCCCAACGATCCTGATTTATAGAATTTGGCAGTATTATCCAGTAATCGATAGCACAGGCTCTAGGGCAGGTCTGTCGAAGTTCAAGTCCTCTGCCATCTACAGCTGTGCACCCTTAGCAAGTCCCTCAACAACTCTGAGCCTCCGTTTCTTCATCTGTAAAATGGGAGTGAACATAGTGCCTACCTCAGAGGGCTGCGCTAACGATTAAATAATTACATGTAGGTGAGGTTCTCAGGCTGGAGCGTCGTGAACCCTTAAATACCAGCCAGGTTTGTAATTATCAGAAGCTCGTGGGAACGTTCGTCTCCCCTCTTTTTCAGTCGCTAGGAGTTTGGGGAATGCGCGAAGGAAGAACGAGGTGATCATCCCTAGAAAAGAAATTTGGGCGTTTAAAGGAAAGCCTAGTAACCTAGGATTCTCTTCTCTAAACGATGGTTGCGTTTGCACAACCACAGAATCTTGTCCGCCTCCTTCCGTTAAGGCGACTTCCGGTATCCAACATGCACACCACACATACGTCCCCAGGCACGCATGTGCGCACACACACACACACACACACACACACACAGATAAGCTTGCTCTGAGGGCCCTGAGCCGAGGGGAAGGGTGTGTGTGTGTGTGTGTGTGTGTGTGTCTTTGCCAACGTCAAACAGATGATCATTGCTTAAAGGAGCGTCCTTTGAGCTTCGCCATCCCTGATAACGTCTGATTCCTCTCCACGCTTTTCCTGCCAAATAGCGTTTCATCTTCTGCTTCGAATACTCCCAGAGTGAGCTCACTCTGCCCGGAGGCTGCCACACTTAGCTTTAGCAAGCTCTTTCTACTTACAAGTTCTTTCTTAGTTTGGTCTGAAATCTGCTTCCTTCGAGCTTCATCTAGATCCCAGGTCAGCCTAACGGCAGAGAGTAAAATAAAGCCATTTGTATCGTGAACATTAGTAAGAAAGATCCTATTCCTTCCAGAGGGAGGCACAGAGTCGCTCCCCTTCTGCACTCAGTCCCCTGAGATGACTGGCGTCTTGGGTCGGCGGGGGTTGATCTTGGACCAGAATCCCAGCTGTCTAGGGCAGCTGCCTTGGCCGGCGCCCACCCCCGCACAATTTCCCCCCTTTCTTTTCCCTGGCTATTCTAGGCTCATAACATCTAGCACGTAACGTCCTCTGCCTCACCTGACGTGACCCCGGGGTTTCATCGGGACGCCCTCGGGAGTATAGGTGGCTCTCACTCACTTTGGGCTATAAATACTCGGAAGTGTGCATCCAGCGGATGGGGTGCTGAGACCAGCACCCCCGAGAACGCCGTGTGTTTCCCAGGCTGACCCGCACCCCTCCTGAGTGACGGCCTCATAAAATGCACTGGATTTGGTTTAAGCCCATCAGTGATCATTTGCCCATCACTGCGTGCAAATCCTACAGCTTGACAGACCGTGGAGAAGGGCGGGGAGCACAGGTGTGTGTTTTGTGTCTTTTGACCTCGGTATTGATTTATGTAACTGACTTATTTCCCACTCTGCACATTTTTAAGGTGCTTAGAAATAAAAACGTTACGTTGGGCTTTCCTATCTGTTTCCTATCCGGAGTTGCACGCCATCGGTTCCCATCTGCCCTAGGAAGACTTGATAACTGAACCCCAATGCCCTTTTTCATCTTCCCCCTCTGTGCTGCGAAGGCAACGATGTTTCACGTAGCTCTCCAACTTTTCAGCACAGCTTTTTGGTTAAATAAAACGGTAAATGGCGTTTCTAAGTAACCGCGCGGCGATATTGTCCTCTAAAGTTTATTTATCTTATCTTGAGAGAGAGAGCGCGCATGTGGAGGAGGGGCAGAGACACAGAGGGAAACAGAGAATCCCAAGCAGGCCCCACGCTATCAGCACAGAGTGCGACGCGGGGCTCGATCCCACAACCATGAGGTCACGACCTGAGCCCAAAGCAAGAATCAGATGCTTAACCAACTGAGCCACCCAGGTGCCCCCGCAATGATGTTTTCCCAATTGAAGAAAGGGGTGGAAAGGGAACTAAGATTTATTGACCTTCAGTTAGGTGCTAGATGTTTTACTTCTGTTGGTAAGATTTTAAGGGAGCGTCTCATTCACGTAGTAAAAGTGAAAGATTGTATTTATTCCCAAAGGCTAAAAAAAAAAAAAAAAAAGAAAGAAAGAGAAACGTGTCATTAAACCTGTGCCTAAAATCAGCTCATACCGCAATTTCCGGAGTCTGTTTAAATGGATACTAGTATTTTTTTAAATGTTTTATTTTGTTTCTGTCGTTGAAGATTTTATTTACTTATTTATTTACTTATTTATTTATTTCACTAATCTCTACTCCCAGCATGGGGCTCGAGCTCACGACCCTGAGATCAAGAGTCACGTGCCCCACTGGTGCGCCAGCCAGGCACCCCCGAAACGTTTTATTTTGGATTAATTTTAGACGCACAGAAGTGCGGCAAAGAGGACAGAAAATTTCGGTGCGTCGTTAGCTCAGCTTCCCCCGATTGTGAACATCCTACGTAACCATGGTAAATTTGTCAAAACTAACACTGTTACCATTAGTACGGTACTAATAAGCACACTCCAGACTTTATTTGGATTTCATCAGTTTTTCCACTCACATCCTTTTTTGTGTTCCAGGCCCTGACCCAGAATTCTATGATGCATTTTGTCATCCAGTCTCCTTAGCCTTCTCCAACCTGTAAGCATTTTTTAGGTCTTTCATGACCTTCACACAGTTGAACACTGGCATTAGTAGGTCTTCTGTGGGGAACAGAAGAAATTCTGTGGTCAGTGCGATTGAGAAAATGCTAGATTAAACAAAGATGTCTTAGAGACTGGAAGAATATGCTAATGTGGTTTTTGAATATTTAAGAAGGGACTGCAACAGGCAGCATTTCCCAAATATTTAGCCTCAGGAGCCACGATTCACAGAGGCTCTCTCCGGACTAGGGTTCTAGAAAACCCATAGGGGAAGTTTAAGTTCTATGTTTTTTTTGCAATGTTTATTTATTGATTGAGAGAGAGAGAGAGAGCGCATACTCGAGAGCGGGGAAGGAGCAGAGAGAGAATCCCAAGCAGGCTCCGCCCTCTCAGCACAGAGCCCGACTCAGGGCTTGACTGCACAGATTGTGAGATCATGACCCGAGTCGACATCAGGAGTCCGACACTTGGGGCACCTGGGTGGCTCAGTCGGTTAAGCGTCCCACTCTCAATTTCGGCCTAAGCCGTGATCTCACGGTTCGTGAGTTTGAGTCCCGAGTCGGGCCCCACGCTGAGAATGGGGAGCCTGCTTGTGATTCTCTCTCCCTCCCTCTCTCTCTCTGCCCCTTCAGTGCTCTCTCTCTCTCTCTCAAAATACATAAAGAAAAGAAAAACTTAAAAAAAAAAAAGTCTGACGCTTAACCAACTGGGCCACCCAGGCACCCCTATTTCTGTGTTTTTAAAACATTTTTTAATGTTTACTTATTTTTGAGAGAGACAGAGACAGAGTGTGAGTGAGGGAGGGGCAGAGAGAGAGGGAGACACAGAGTCCGAAGCAGGCTCCGGGATCCGAGCCGTCCGCACGGAGCCCGACGCGGGGCTCGAACTCGGGGACCGTGTGATCATGACCTGAGCCGAAGGCGGCCGCCTAACTGACTGAGCCATCCAGGCGCCCCTATATGTTGCGAATTACAGTCATCTTCCACGTGTTCTTCCCGTCTTTTGTCCTGTACGTCTTCCTCCCTTCCTCCTAGACTGACATTTCCCGACCGCACACCTCCAAAAACTTTCTCCGGCCTACGCTTGGCTAAGGGTCTTGAATGTATACTCTTCAGTATGGACCTCGAGCCCATTGCAGTGCAGCTGAGCCCATCTTGCCGGCCACAGCCGGCTCCCCTGACAGTCAGCTCCGAGCTCTGAGCTCCAGACACACGAGGTGCTCCACGATCTCCCAAACCCGTCTCCTGCCTTGGAACACCCCCCCACCCCCGCTCTGCCCGTCAAGTCTTCCTCCTCGGTCTGTCAGAACCCAGTTCTTCCTTCCGGCCCGTGCCCACGCTCCTTTCCGCACCTCCCCGCCGGCCACCGTTCGCCACTATAATCCTGGTTCCTCGTCTTTTGCCTTGCACGGCGTAAGGGCTCACTGGGTGCTCGGCAAACGAGTGAACCGGGGTCTATGTGGCACCTCACACGTTCATTTGCGTCTCACGATAATCCCCCGAGGAAGGGGGTGATCACGCCCAGGCTACAGAGAAAGACGCTGGGGCGTAGAGTGGTCAAGTGACTTGCCCAGGTGTCGCACAGCTCATCAGGTGGAAAGTGACGTTTCCTGATCCCAGCCGGTAGCCGTGTTCTTTTCCACCTCGCCACGTGGCCTTCTTCAGTGAGCACGTGGCCACCAAGCCTGAAGCATCTACCAGGTCCGGAGAGCTGGGACCCGGGGGACCCGGAAAGGAAGACCGATGAAGGAGCGTTTCTGCTGGGACAGGTAGGAGTGGCGTATTTTATGGACAAGAACACCCTGCCCTGAGAAGGGCAGGAAAGGCTTAGGATCCAAGGCAAAAAGGCAAAAGGATCCGGAAAGGCTCAGCCGGGCACCTGGGGGGCCCAGTCGGTTAAGCGTCGGACTCCAGGTCTCGGCTCAGGTCATGATCTCACAGTGCAAGTTCAAGCCCCGCACGTGTGGAGCCTGCTTGGGGATTCTCTCTCTCTCCCTCTCCCTCTCTCCCCAAAATAAGTCAACATGAAAAAAAAAAAAAAAGAAGAAGAAGAAGAAGAAAAGAAAGAAAGAAAAGGCTTCGAGGCCGCGACGAGCTGGAAATCTGTTCGGAGACAGTGATGAAGGCAACACTGTCTGATTGCCTAAAATTGGCCGCGCAGAAATGGTTGGCAATGGAGACGTTTGCTGCTGGGGAGAGAATATACTTTAAATTTAATGAGGACGACTCCGGAAGCCCTGCTGATTCCTGATTGATAAGTACTGAGGCGCCTCACTTAACTTGCACGCACAGCTGTCTGCACGGAGCGTCGGCGGGTAGCGGGCAGCGGCTCGGCCCGCAGCAGAACTGTCCGGGCCATTCCAGCTGCTGGAGACGTCACCTCCCGGACAGCCAGCGGGAGAAGGGGCAAGCCCGTGGCCCCGCAGCCCCCCAAAAGGCTATGTCGTCCACAGCACGCCGCGCCTGCCGAACGCTCCCCAGCCTGATTAGAAAGGATTATTCTGAAGGTCTGTGAAGTATCTAGTAACCAATCTTCCTGAGTTATTTTTGAATAGCTATTGAATGGATAATTTCCATACCCATTATCAAAATGGTATGCTGGAGGTGGAATTTAGCGGTATTGTATTTGATCAGTAATTGCAGAAATGTTTTATTACTGTAATATTTTTGTTGCAGATGGGGGGGGCAAGATTTATTTGGGCATCTGAAGATGAACTGAAAGTTTTTTTGTTTTTTTTTTTTTCCCACCTCCTGAGAGCGTCATTTGGCAACACAGCGTTTCCCACCAGCGGCAGCTGTCAGGAGAAACGTACCGCAGGCCACATACAGAATTTGGATTTTTCCAGTAGCCCCATTTAAAAAGAAAGTGGGGGAAAAAAAAACCCCGCTGAAATTAACTATCATAATATGTTTTGTTGAAATGTATCCAAAATATCCTCATTTCAGCATAAAACCAATATAAAATGATTGATGAGATCATTTACGTCTTTTTTTTCATAACTCACTCTTCAATCTCGGGTGTGTCTTTTACCCTTACAGTTCGTCTCAATTCAAAGTAGCCACAGTTCGGGGTCCCCCGGGGGGCTCAGTTGGTTGAACGTCCGACTTTGGCTCAGGTCATGATCTTGCGATTCGCGTGGGTGCAAGCCCCACGTCGGGCTCAGTGCCGACGGCTCGGAGCCTGGAGCCTGCTTCGGAGTCTGTGTCTCCCTCTCTGTCCCGCCCCCTCATGCTCTCTGTCTCTGTCTCTGTCTCTGTCTCTGTCTCTCAAAAAAAATAAAATAAAACGCTAAAAGAAAGACACCTAGCCACAGTTCAAGTGCCTGATAAGCACATGGGACTAGTGGCTACCGGGCCGGACAGCGTCGGTCTACAAGCCAGCAGTGGCGGCTTCCAGTTAGCCCCTAATCTGGACTGGTCTTTATGGTTTGTTCTGCGCCCAGGCCAGGGAAAAGCTCACATTGCCCTCCGCTTTTAGACGGACTCCTGTCCCCATTCATTCCCGTGGTCCTATGCAGACCCTGCCGAGGTTGTCAAATCCAAAACTCAAAATCATCTGCTGACAGTCAGGGCAGGTAATGTTGCACGATGATGATTTATGCAAAGAAAGGAAGAGGCAGCCTCCCACATCACGCTCGGAAAAGGAAAAGGGAGGAGAGACTCAGCCAGCTCCAGGGTGATCCAAGTGCACAAA
>NW_024420501.1:1523867-1540714 GCF_014898765.1 Herpailurus yagouaroundi
CACCAAGATGTCTTGCCCTTCGGCACCTTTCAGCATTTAGACCCTTCCCTGGGGCTGGGCTGGGCTTGCCACAGGTGATGCTGGACCCAAATCCCAGGAGAACCAAAACAAAGCTGGCTCGTTGGGTTGCCTTTACACTGCCGTAATAGGATTCTGAAATGAACAGTGTTGAAAATTGGCAGGCACAACTGATTCCTCTTGACTGATGGTCTTTCTAGTTACAGAATGATAATGCCATTTGAATTCTCTTTGTTGTGATGGATTCGGACCCATAGCTGCATATCCTCGGCATACTGAAGGAATGCTAGTATATGGGACATCTCTGGCCACGGCGTAGACTACCGTACTTGGGGGAGCCATAAAGCTAATTTTGATGTGCGTGCACTGCTTTGGCATTGATGTCTCTTCTCTGGTACTGCGACCTAATCCTATCGTTCTCTAATTGTTTCCCATTTGTGAGATTTGTCTGTCTGGCAACGTGGGTCAATTACTGGAAGACGATGTATTTTATATTCTACTATTTCTTCTCTACCCTCACCAGCAAGCCCAGCCCGGTGCTAAACACTCAATGCCGTCAACCCTTGTCCACTTGATCTAATTACCAGCTGTCCAACAATCCACCTCTGAAAAAGCTATGGCCATTCTTTTGGAGTATTAGCACATTTCCAACGCTCCTTACTCTCCTTCCTTAAATGGCTTCGTTTAGGTATTAGATGTGCAACTCACGGTAAGTTTCTATACCAGCACAAATGCGAGCAGGTGAAAAACCCAGTTACCAGGTTGATTTGTCTGTGGCATTAAGAACTGATGGCTGATCTTTGCCCCTGAAAAGGCTGGGTGTTTGGGGGTTTTCTTTGTTTTGTTTTGGCATTCCCTATAAGGTTGCCAGTGTCACCAATTCAGTAGGCATTTTGTTGAAGGCTTACTGTGTGCTAAGCCTGCGCAATGGCTTAAAAGAGCTTGGCCTGTATGCTCAGCGGTGTCTGGTGGGGACATTTTAGAATGTTGTATTTTACTCTTCCTTGTAAGAACACATGGAAATGCAGAAAAACGAAAGGATTCATACTAATGACAGGAAACACCACCTCGAACTTAACTGAGACAAACATGGAAATCATTGGATGTGCTGTAACACGGCACATATTTAGCTGCGATTGGATTTTCGTTGGGCTTAAGGCGTTTCTATCTTCAAGTGTGAGCAGAAGGATTACAGTTCCAGAAATACATAAAATTACGAAGATGCCTTTTTGAATATTATGACTAAAACGTAAGGTACAATTCAGGATTTTCATATTACTTTTTAATTCTCTGGGAATCAACTCCCTCCCACGTCCCCAATAACATGTGAGTCTACGGGTTGACTTTGATACAGGGGAATTTTGCACGTACTTTCGGGACTGCTTTCTCGAGGAAAGCAGGATGCTACTTACGTCATGTTTGGACTCACCAGCTTTAAGATGACAGCTAACCCCTGAACTAGCAGCAGCTGTTTCCTACGTGTCTGTTCATTTGGTCTTCTCATCAACCCATTATTCCTTGGTTGACAAAAATTGATAAAGTTAGTTCATTGCTAAGCTTAATCACCAGAAACAGTCCCGTCCGATAGCATCATACTTTTCTACATTTCTCCTATTATTTTTTATTTTATGCCACTCAGGATTGAAATGGACAGAGGGCTAAGTAAAGTAGGAAAATACATTAAATAAATGAAAGCTACTTTGTCCGCCTGCACAGGTGGCCATAAAGAACAGCTTTTCCCTAATGGCAAAGTCCCGCAGCTCCTAATCTTTGAACAGGCATTTTATGCCCCGATCGTGACTAAAAGTAGCCTAACATGTAGAGAGGCAAGTGAAACATATTGGCCCATAAAGATTTCCTTTTAAAGACGGAAGCTATCCAATTTGCTTGGCTAAAAAACTGTGTTGCTAGGGAGTTCCACCTCTTTGGAAATTAGTCCCAGCAGGCAAACTATTACATTCCTACCTTCGGCGGTGAAAGGTCTTTTAGGAGATGCTGCGATCCACCACTCTCCTAACCTTGGACTTTATGTAAAATAACATACCTGTAACCTTGACGAGCCAAATGAATTCGTTTAAGACATAATTTAAACTCTGCCTTGTTGAAAGAAGCTAATGAGGGTGGCTGTTTTTATTTTAAGCTCCGAGTTTAATGTTTAAGTGACTCACCCGGGGACATGGCTAAAGGGCACATTTGGATTCTGTGGGTCTGGGAAGGGTCTGAGATTGAAATGTCTTACAAGCTCCCCGGTGATATGAATGCTTCTGGTCCAAAGCCCCACACTTTCAGTAGCCAGGGGCCTAGAACATAGGCTCCTCTGATGCACTCAGGAACGCATGCCGTCTTCCTTTACAGGACGCAGGATGCACTTAGGAAATGGATGGGTTTGTCCCTCTCTCTAAATATTTATTTGGAGAGGAGCGCCCGGGTGGCTCAGTCAGTTGAGCGTCCGACTTCGGCTCAGGTCGTGATCTCGCGCGCGGTCTGTGAGTTTGAGCCCCGTGTCCGGCTCTGTGCTGACAGCTCAGGGTCTGAAGCCTGCTTCGGAATCTGTGTCTCCCTCTCTCTCTGCCCCCCTCCCCTGCTCACGCTCTCTCTCTCTCTCTCTTTCTGTCAAAAATAAATTAACATTAAAAAAATTTAAATATTTATTTGGAGAGTGTGCATCTTTGTGAAAGAAAGAAAGAAAGAAAGAAAGAAAGAAAGAAAGAAAGAAAGGAATTCACTTCTTGTGTATATGGTTATGTGCCAGGACTGTTAGGGACTTTCATTTAATTCTGACAGGTAGCATGCAAGGTGGGTGGTATTTGCCAGTGAAGAATAAAGAGCTAAGGGGGATGTACTTGTCTAAGGTCAAGGCTCCTTTCCTCTCTACTATCCTGTCCCCAAATTTCCAGTCTTATGACCGTGTCCAAAGGTGCCATCCAATTCACCTCATTTCCTTTTTTTTTTAAGTTTACTTATCTGGGGAGAGACAGGGAGAATGTGCACGGAGGAAGGACAGAGAGAGGGGGAGAATCCCAAGCAGTCTCCCTGCTGTCAGCGTGGAGCCCGATGCGCAGCTCGAACTCAAGACCCATGAGATCGTGCCCTGAGCCAAACTCAAGAGTCGGACGCTTAACCGCCAGAGCCACCCGGGCGCGCCAACCTCATTTTCAATCTGATCTCTGTGATTCTCAAAAGAAGCATAGTACAAGCTGAAGATGAGCTGCTCTATTTCATAAGATGTAATGAAGCCCCATGACGGCATAGCTCGCTATTTCATCTCACCAGATACACTACCAGGCCCTCTGCGTCCCGCAAATGCAGCAATTATACTCATAGCCCAGGATGTCATCTTTAAGCAAGAAAGCAGTCATTAGGGTTATCCCCTGACCCCACGCGTCTGTCTTTAGTCGCTCACCTCTGGCCAGCCCTCCTGGATGCCAAAACAAGCCGGTCGGTCCCTCGGCTGTTTGATCAAGAGGAAGTCAAGAAACCGGTTTACATGCACCGTCGAACTGTCCCGCCACTGACGCTAAGTCCAGAGGGCACGGAAACGCTGGGCGCGAAACGCTTCAAACAGGCATTCCAAGAGAACGCATTTCAATCGGTCATGGATCTAATAGGACCCGAGTTCTATCAGTAAACAAGTTTCTTGAAAAAAGAAAAAGAGAGCAAGTGACAGGAGGCAGAATTTGTACCCAACGATTTTTCCGTAACTAAAATACGGTCAACACACACTGTTAATGTTAGTTTCAGGCGTACCACGTGGCGATTGGACGCCTCTATCCCATACCCAACATTTTGAGACAACATGGTTTCCACTGGATCCTAGATGCAGATCTCATTCTGCCTGGGAATAAGGAACCTGATGGGAGTAAACCGAACAACGAAGTTAGTCCACCAAATTTAGCTCACCAGGCAATTATCAAGCACCTGCTGCATGCACTGTTTTGGGTGATAGGGGCCAAGGCTTCCTCTCAAGACCTTAAGGGCGGGTACACAAATGACTCAGACAAGGTGTAGTAAGGTAAGGGACAGGAACAAAATGCCAAGCAGATGGAATCAAGATTCGAGGGAGGGGTGTCTGGGAGGCTCAGTCGGTTGAGCGTCCGCCTCTTGATTTTGACTCAGGTCATGATCCCAGGGTTGTGAGATCAAGTCCCACGTTGGGCTCCGTGCTGAGAGTGGAACGTGCTTAAGATTCTCTCTCTCTCTCAGGGCGGCTGGGTGGCTCGGTTGAGCGTCCAACTCTTGGTTTTGGCTCAGGTTATGATCTTGCCGTTGTGAGTTCAAGCCCCGCTTGGAGCTCCGTGCTGACGGCGTGGAGCCTGCTTGGGATTCTCTCTCTGCCCCTCCCCTGTTTGCGCACACTCTCTCTCTCTCTCAAAATAAGTCAACTTTTTAAAAATAAAAAAAAAATAGATTCTCTCTCCCTCTGCCCTCCCCCCTGCTCATACACTCTCTCCCTAAAAAATAAAGACAAAGAAAATAATAATAATAAAACTTATAAATAAAATAAAATTGGGGCGCCTGGGTGGCTCAGCCGGTTAAGCGTCGGACTTCGGCTCAGGTCATGATCTTGCAGTTTGTGAGTTTGTGCCTCCTCCCCGCTCACTCGCTCGCTCTCCCTCTCTCATTCAAAAATAAACATTAAAAAATAGAAAATAAGGGGTGCCTGGGTGGCGCAGTCGGTTGGGCGTCCGACTTCAGCCAGGTCACGATCTCGCGGTCCGTGAGTTCGAGCCCCGCGTCGGGCTCCGGGCTGATGGCTCGGAGCCTGGAGCCTGTTTCCGATGCTGTGTCTCCCTCTCTCTCTGCCCCTCCCCCGTTCATGCTCTGTCTCTCTCTGTCCCAAAAATAAATAAAAACGTTGAAAACAAAAATAGAAAATAAAATAAAATAAAGGGCACCATGGTGGCTTATATGATTCAATTCTACCCATACGAATACTTCGGTGTCACCCTGGCAGATACTAAGGCATACGACAAAGCCAGAGTGACTGACTCCCCAGACAGATCAAAAGGCCAGCGGATCAGAATCGAGCGCCCGCGTGTGCACACACACACAGACACACACACACAGAGTTGCTGGTCTCTATTGCTGCAGAACAAACCACCCTTGCCCCCCTTAGTCTATAATCCACAGAGCAGCCAGAGGGATCACTTTAAAACTCTAAGTCACATCATGTCACGCGTCTGCTCAAAATCTTCCAACAGCTTCTCAGCACACTTCAAATACAATCCATCGCCCCTGGCATGACCTGTAAGGCCCTCATGCTCCCGTATTCGTGACCTCTCCGACCTGATCTGCTAACACTTTCTCCGTTGCTCACTTGGCTGCGGCCACCTCCCTGCCGGTCCTTTAACACGCCGACCTCAGGAAACTCTCTGCCTCCCGGGCCCGTGTAGCCCCATAGTTCAATTCAGGTCTTCACCCAAATGTCGCTGCTTCCGGGAGGCCTTCCCTGACCGACCCACATCAGATGGGACCCTCTCACTCTCTGTCCCTTCACCCTGCTTTATCTATGTATCTCACCACTCACCTCTTCACTTGTTTGTTTCCGCCGCCTCCTTCTAGAACATAAATTCTGTGAGGGCAAGGCTTTTTGTGTGTGGTTAACCATCATAGCCCCGGTACCCAGGACAGTGCCTGGTAGGGATCCAGGCTCCTTGACCCACTAAGGAACTGATCGATGCCTTTCCCTCCCGTCTTGCCTGCCCCAGTCTACTCTGCCCCCCTGCAGTCATGAATCTCATCCTTTTTCTCTGATTGAAGTTCCCCAGGGGTTCATTATCAAGGTCCTTCTCGCTTAGGGCCCGGCCTAACTTTTCCAGTCTTGTCTCCGACATTTTCTTGCCAGGCATTCTATCTGTGTTCTGGTCCGGTTGTTTTAAGTTTTTGTGTGTATCAGTGGAACCCTTGTTTGCCCCCTCAAATAAGATCTTGTGTGGACCTGTGATGTAGAAAATGGATTAAGGCAGAGGTGCTTTGGTGGAAACCGGGGCAGGCATGCTAGGATTCTGCCCATTTGACCTTCCACCTTCCCTCTAGCCTCCCCCTGAAGCAAGTGCAGCAACCAAGCTACTGAAACCCGTACTCTAACCAAGCTCTAAGACCCCGTGTCTCCCAACACCTCTGAACACCCCACGTCCCCCACCCTGAATGTCCTTCAGAACCATTTGTGCAGCTCCAGATCCTACCTGCACTCAAGAGCCGGTCTGATGTCACCTCGTCCAGGAAGATTTCCCTGGTCTCACCACACATGACTCTTTCCTTCTCTGAACTCTGTTCGTGCATCGTTTACGGCCCTTACTTTCTGCATCGGGGAGATTGGTTGCTAAGTTGTTTGTTGGGCAGTGAGCCCCTTGAAAAGAAATGGGCGTTCAGTGTTTGCTAAGTGAATGATTCCCCGTGCTAGCCCCTCAAGTCCTCGTGTGGTGCCTCGCCCCCAGTCGGTGCTCAATACGCATTTGTTGGGCGAATGAATGACGAAACGAGTTTGTTCATACGGAACAAAACCAATTTTTAAGTTGAGCTTCTTTAGCTTGTTATGTGTTTCTCTTTCTTTTGGTCATAAAAACAGACAATGCCTCCAGTCCCCTGTGGTTCCCGAAGACTTAAGTAAGCCGCTCAATAACATTGCTGAATTTATGATCGGATTCATGAAAAGCTTGTAGCAAAAGTATCCTAGTGAGGAAATGACCGTTCTGGGGACTTCAGTGGTTAACTGGTGAGGCAACATTAGTTTTACATGAAAGAAAACATCTCATTGTGTAGACCTCACACGGCTGATAAATGTGCCAGAAGGAGTTTGTCCCAGGGCACCCCGCAGTAGATGCAAATAGGAAGACACTCACCACGGCAAACGGAAGTAGAGGGAAGCATGCTGTGTGACCTTACAAAAGTGAGCCCCCCTCTTGCAGCCTCCGTGTCTCAGTTTTTTAGTGTGGGAATGACGTTCGTCTCAGTGATCTCCAGTCTTCCCTCCAGTCCAAGCCATTTACGGTTCTCTTGGATTGGAAGCAGGCTACCCATTTCCACTGGATGGAGTCCCAGACAGCTACCCGCCCCCCCCCCCCCCGCTTAAGCACCTGGCATCCGGTCCTGCTGTTCCGTGAGGACCCCCTTCTAGTAACCCTGCTGGGTACAAGGCACGTCGCCACCTCTGAACCCATCTGTTGCCAATGACCCCCTGGATACAGTTCCAAAGCGGGAAAGGCAAATGAAGATCTATCCGGCCCGGGAAGAAGACCCGTGTTGGCAAGACATTCTCCTGGATGAATCAGCCTTCTTGCCTCCAAATCCCCGAGTGGTTGAAAAAGAACGAGGCCACCTGCCACAGCCCACACCCGATACCGCACTTATCACTGGGTGGTCACAACCACATCCTGTAGCCACAAGGGATCCACGATGGACTGAATGTTTTGTGTCCCCCAGAGTTCCTATGTTGAAATCTTAACCCCCAATGTGATGATATGAAGAGGTGGGCCTTTGGGAGGGGATTAGGTCATGAGGTGCAGCCCTCACGAGTAGGAGCACTGCCCTTATATCCGAGACCCCAGAGAGCCCTCTTCCCACCTTCGACGGCGTGAGGACACAGTGACAAGATAGCAGTCTACGAGCCAGAACTTGCCCCCAAGCGGGGAAAACTGCCTCCTCACCTCTCCACCTCCTTTGCCCCATTTCTCTGAGCTCCCTTCCTGAGAGCAGCACAGCGGATCTGACAGAAGTAGTCAGTGCGTCGTCAGTAACCCACATCTGTCCCCGCCGGCACCAGAGAAATAGCGAACGTTCTGCTTGAGTGGCTCGGCAGGCATGGATCTGGAATCTGGCTTCCTCTGCAACTAGCTCCGTGACCCTGCTCAAGAGACTTCCCCTCTCTTCCCCGTGTCTCTGGCCTCTGTCAAAGGGGGAGCCTAACGGTCCCGTCTTCGGGGCTTGGCGTGAGGAGAACGTGAGCTGGTGCTTGTGGCCAAAAACGTAGAACGGCGCCTCACCTGCAAGAAAAATTCAGTAAGTATTGACAATTACCACGATGCTGATTAAGCCTGAAGCTCCCTGAGTGCGGCGAAACCCCCCTGATTCTGCAGGTGTTCGTGGGTGGTTGTTGGAGGGGTAGCAAGCTTCCGGCCAGGATTCCTTATACTGGTGTGCACATCGTATCTACATATGGCTTACTATGGGCTCCTTCGAAGCACGTTATGTGTTTTCACTTCACTCCTGCACCAACCCCGTGAGGTAGGATTTTCGGCATCACGGTCCCCGTACTCCCGAGACGGAGAAGTGAGGACGTTTGCCCAGCGTCCCACAGTGGGCAAGTAGCGGAGTTGGGGCATGAGCCTTTACGCCACCGGTAACCCGGGGAGGCAGGTGTATTACCTCAAACCGGGGTCGGTGACCCCTCGAACCTTCCGACCTGTCGCTGACAAACTGCGGTGAGCCCCGTTATTCACGCGGAAGGGTTGTGGGCAAACCACTGCCACCGAAGGGTAGGAGGTGGCAAGAGAGGTATTCATTCTCCCTGAGGAGAAGGCAAAGGATTCTTCTTCGCTCCTGATGCCCGGTGACTGGGCTCACCCAACCCTTCCCTCCGCCGGTGGCAGGCTTCGGCTCGGCGCGCACAAAGTCAAAGCTTTCGCGACGAACAGTTCTTATCTACGCACTTACGAAAAAGATTTGTTCGTTGACGTGTTTTCGGGACGTGCCGAAGCCACTTCTACCTTCTTCAGCTTGCCTCCAAAGGCAAGGTCTGTCATCCGCCGAGCAGTTACGACGCGCCAGGTGCTGTTCTAACAGCTGTTGGCACGTGTTGTCTCGTGTAGCCCTCGATCCTACCTGCTAAGTTGGGTCCTGTCATCATCCCCATTTTGCAGATCGGGAACGCAGGGGTTCGAAAAGCGTTGCTCGCCTGAAGGCTTGCAGGGAGTGGCCTGTGTCCTCACTTTGGAGCTTTCCACTGCTCTGGCCATTCTCTAGCCGTGTCCCTCCCACGGGGCAAGGAATCTGCAGGGCCGAGGGAAGGCGTCCCCCCGCCCCCCGCCTCCATCCCCGGAGCCTGGCCTCCCACCACCCAGCTTCTAGGCCAAACACAGAGAAACCGGGACCCCGGAAATTCCTGCCCGGGTGACTCCAAAGTCACTTCGGAAGCCGGAGAGGGACAGTGTGAGCGCCCTAGGCCTGAGGCGTGATAGAGGAACGGCTGTTTGTGGGGGCTTCTGAGGATTTCTGGACTTGCCGAGGGGAGGCCCAGCGCCCGGGCGAGGGAGGGGCGAGGGACAGGCTCTGGGTCAGAGACTGGCTCCCCCTGTGTGGCCGTGTTCCAGCCCAGAGTTCCAAGGAGCACGAGAATCTTCCATTCCAGCCTGGCCTTTCCGATTGTCGCAAAGGCGTGTTTGTCGGGAGAGGAAGGCTAGAACGTGTTTTATTGGCCCCCTTGCGAGCTTTTCCCAGCTAACTCTTGGCCCAGCCTCTCAAATTTTAGGCTGGCCCCCAGGTACATGCAGGATACGGTTGTGCTCTTCGTCCGGGGACCGCCTCGAATGCCACTTCTTCCAGCAACTTGTCCCTAAGGGCGGGAGCCCCTCCTCGTGTGCCAGCCTCTGCCCCAGCCTGCCTGGCCACACTATCTGAGCTCCATTTCTCTTCCCCACGAGATCCTGAGCTAAGGACTTAAGCTTGTCCACCTGCCGGGCCCTCCGCGTCCAGCACGGTGTCTCCCCATACACGTGCCTGGAGGTGTTCGCCGGCTGAAAGACACAGAGGGAGCTAACAAAGGCGACACCCCTTGGGGAGCAAGGAAAGAAGGCGAAGGAATCAGGAGCGTCCTTGGCATGGAGACAGGTGAATGGACGAGAGTGTCCTTTTTTCCCCCCTCCTATTAGTGGAAAGCGTCCAACACAGAGAGAGCGGCGTGAGGAGTTTCCAGGCACCCTTCTCCGGCTGCAGCAATCATGAACTCACAGCCACCGAAAAGCAAGAGTTTGCCGGTCGAGAACTTGGGATCACCACGCCCGGCCGAGCAAGCACGGGAGAAGAATTCACCGTGGCGACTGCAGAGGCCGTGGGCCAGGAGCTCGTGCCAAGTGGTAGCCTGTGTGTGAGCGGGGAGGGGGGGTCTCCTCCTCCCACCGTGATCCCCAGTGGCAAGGAGCTGGGCCAGCGTGGGGCCCGTGGCCGTGGCTGCTCACTGAGCTGGCCGTCTTCCTTCGCTCGTTGCCAACCCCACACTTCGTGATTTCAGACACCTCTGTGCGCATCCATGCTGACTTGTCTTAATTCTGTCAAAGCCTTCTCTCTCCTTCTCTTCTCATCTTTAGGGGCTTTGCTCCTTGACACAGATGGCCTCCATATCCTAGGAGATGGTCTTTTGGCACGAAAATGAAAAAGCTGCGCCCCCTGTGAATCAAGAAACTTGGCGAGTTTATTCGGGCTCAAGCCAGACGACTCCTCTATTAAAGGCGCAGATGAGTTCGCACTCGTCTTTCCCATCTGTTTACGTGCTCCCACCCCCCCGGTTCACCCCCAAGCTCCTCCCATTTTGTGAGGCCGTTCGGGGGGACCTGCCCCGAGTCGAGTGGACTCCCTGCGTCCCCGGGGCCCTGTTCGGGAAGCCCCCCCGTCTGCAACCTGTCCACCCTTCCAACAGCCTGCCCCTCATGGCTCCCGGCTCGCCCGCCTTAGCTCCGTGAGTGCCACCTCTTGAGAGCCTCGCTTTCTTCTTCAGTGAGCTCTTTGGCTCTTCTCTAGTAACTAAGGCCTCCCTTACAGGGAGAGGAGTAAGCAAATCTACGGGCACCCTCCCCGTCTCTTCCCCTGACATCGGACACCTCACTGTCCTGAAAAACGTCCCTTTTCCACGTCGCTGATGTATTCCATTTTCTCCTTCGTAGCGTCTATCCGACTGTAATGTGCCCAGGGGCCTCAGAAGGAGATTATTTAATGGCTGGTCCCTTCCTCCTCGCTCCTAAGCTCCAGGGGGACACGGATGGCATCTGAGCTGTAGCAGATCCTGAGGATTATTACAAATCAACTATTCCTTAGGAGAAACTCCTCTTTCTCCACAATTCCATGTCAAGCCAGACACTCCTTGTTTTTGTTTGTTTTTCAGCTGCTATGTTCGTCTAGGTATTGCTTCTCAAATCCACAGTTTTAGGGGATCGGTGGATTCTTGTTTTCACAGGGATTTTGGTTTCATCTGACTTTTATAGTTAATTGGACAAGCTGTGCTACAATGTAAAACATTCGTCATGTAAATTAATCACTCGGTGCTAACTGTTCTGTTTCATGGTATCTATAACCCTCAAGGTTCTATTATTTGGTGCCAGGAAATGTCTCATTACGTGCGGGTATGTTTGTGTGTCTGTGTATGTGAGTCGCATTTTAAGAATTCTGCCAAACACCGGTGGCCATCACCGGAGCTACAGCGGCCAACATGAAGTTCAATCCGTTTGTGACCTCTGACCGGAGCAAGAACCGTAAGAGGCATTTCAACGCACCTTCCCACATTCGCAGGAAGATTACGTCTTCCCGTCTTCCCAAAGAGCCGCGACAGAAGTACGACGTTCGATCCACGGGCATCCGGAAGGACGATGAAGTACACGTTGTGCGAGGACACTACAGAGGTCAGCAAATTGGCAAAGTGGTCCAGGTTTACAGGAAGAAATACGTCATCTACACCGAACGAGTACAGCGAGAGAAGGCCAATGGCACAACTGGCCACGTGGGCATCCACCCCAGCAAGGTGGTTATCACTACACCAAAACTGGACAAAGGCCGCAAAAAGATCCTTGAACGCAACGCCAAATCTCGCCAAGTACTCGCCAATCGAGAAGGTGTGGGAATAAAGTAATCTATACGACATTAAATAAAAACTGTTAGAATGAAGCAAAAAAAAAAAAAAAAAAGAATTATGAAAAACACAAATCCAAGGAGTTACACGGACCTGAGAATAAATGATGTTTGAATTTCTTTCTTGCTCCCTTTCGTGTCTTAAGATATCAAGTTGAACTTTCCAAGATTAAGAGATTCCAAGAGGAACAATTCTGGTGATCTCAGAAGCGTCTATTTCAAAGGCTTGTTCTTACTAATAAAGACTAAATGTAGGCCGATGGAATCCAGCTACTGTATTTTATGTTCCAATGTAGTCAGACTTGGACTGAAATCCTGGCTTTGCTAATCCTTAGCCGTGTGAGACTGAGAACGTTGCTTTACCTTCCTAAGCCTCTGTTGAACAGGATAAACAAACTTGTCTATGTTCTATGTCCTGCTACAAAGAACCGACCAAGATTAGCGTATAAGAATAAAGATCCCCCTGAAATCAATTAAAAGAAAGCTAATGACCCAAAAGAAAAACGGGCATAGGATTTGATGAAGTCATTCGCAGAAGAGGAAACCTGGATGGCGAGTAAATACAGGAAACAATGCTCCCTTGTTACCGTGGAAATATGAAGGAAGACCACAAAAGATACATTGCGGCCCACGATCCGATTGGCAAAAATATTAGCGTCTGGCAATGTGAAACATGGCAAGGAGACAGAGAAGTCGATCGTTTCAGACATTGCAAACGGAATTGTAAATGTGCAGGACGCTTTAGCTGTATCTGGTAACAGAGGTTCACGGCACGGGAGGCAGGAAGCACGCTTCTTGACGTCTCTAAGAAGACGCGTACAAGGTTGTCCCCTACGACACTGTGCGAGCACAGAACCGGGGAGAAAAAGTCCACTGACAGGAGGATGGCTGAACAATTGTAGTAAGTTTACACAAAAGGATACTATGCAGCAGCGGACGTGAATAAACTTAAGCTACGCTTCCCAACATGGATGCACCTCAAAAACCTAATTTTGGCCAAAAAGCCACCTGCGGTACGAAGCCTAGAGTGTGAACACATCTCCAGAACGTTTAAGACCCTGGGGAAAATACGCCGTATTACTCAGGGATTCATACAGGCACGTGTTGTACAGACAGAGAGCCTGCAGCAGAATTATAAAGACATGCATGGGAATGGTAAACACCAAATTCGAGAAAAGAGTCACCTCTCCAGAGTGGGAAGAAGAGAGATAAATGTGATCACGGAGGCGTACACAGGGGGCTTCAACTATATCTCTCCTGTTTTATTTCGTGAGCTGGGTACCGCGGCCTTTAAATTGTAGGTGGGAGTCTTCGTAAATATCCTTTTTTTTTTTTTCAGAGGGATTCAGAGAGAGAGAGAGACAGCTCAAGTTGAGGGGGGGCAGAGGGAGAGAGAGAATCTTAAGCAGGCTCCACGCCCAGTGCAAGGGGCCCCATCTCACGACTGTGAGATCATGACCTGAGCTGAAATCAGGAGTCAGACGCTCAACCGACTGAGCCACACAGGCACCCCCGTAAATATCCTTTCATGGTGACATAAGACTCCTAACGCCTGAGCCTGCTGTATATAACTCAACATCAGCTCTACTGCCCTGCGTTACGTGGAGATTGAAAGTCACAGTCTACTCGAGCAGCGCCCCAACCGTGCACAGCCCCAGTCCTCCTGATGTTGTGTTCGAAACGCCTCGCTCGTCTGTCGCCGGGTAACACCCACTTGATTCGCTCGTGGTTTTTCAATTAGGACTGGGCTCATCTGGGTGGTTCTTCGGCCAGTCTTGACAGTGGTTTCTTCAGCCATCAGAGCAACCAGGGGCTAGGCTCAGCTCACGCGTCAGCACGGCTGGGACTCTCTTGCTCTCCACGTAGCCCGAAAGCTTCTCTCTCTCCACATGGTTTCTGTAGCGCCTCCCATGGTGGCTCAAACGTTCCGCCCGCACGGAACCGAAGACAGCCAGATCTTAGAACCCAGAACTAGCTTGGGGTCACTTCTGCTGCCTTTTATTGGTTAACTCGCGTCCGAGCCCCGGTCTTGATGCAGAGAGAGAGAGAGAGAGAGAGCGACACAGATGGAAATCTATGCCTATTGCTTAGCAACCCAGCCTGGTGGGCCCTCTATTCTGTCACTGAGCAGGCACGATTACTGGGTGCTGGGCACTACGGAACCCCAGAAGGAAGAGTGGCGGCTCACGTCCTCGAGGAGTTTGGAGCGCAGCCGACAAAGAAGTGGGGCCAGAGCCTATCTTCCCGGCGGACACGAGGTGACCTTGCAGGCCGAATCAAAAGCCGGGGGACATCCAGGCTAGGTGACAGCAACAATAGCCACTTGACCTAACAGGCGGAGCCCTCGGTCACAAAAGGGCATCTGATTAGTCTAACAAGGCGTAGTTTTTGTAAGGACACGAGGCTGTTACCGGCCCGGGGCCTCGCTGTTTGCATCAACAGTTTTTCAGATTCTGCAACGGCTACCTTTGCCCCATACAGCCTAGTAGTGCTTGCCTTGTTCATAACAGGTGCCAAACGAACATCTCCTTTTAGGTTGAACTGAATGGCTCAGTGATTATTTTAATGTCTAAGAAATGTTGTTGTACTACCTGCGACACTTAGAACGCTCCCATAAGGAATACTCAGTAAGGATGGAAACCAATTTGCCAATAAATTTCATATTAAAAAAAAATAATAGGGGCGCCTGGGTGGCGCAGTCGGTTAAGCGTCCAACTTCAGCCAGGTCACGATCTCGCGGTCTGTGAGTTCGAGCCCCGCGTCGGGCTCTGGGCTGACGGCTCGGAGCCTGGAGCCTGTTTCCGATTCTGTGTCTCCCTCTCTCTCTGCCCCTCCCCTGTTCATGCTCTGTCTCTCTCTGTCCCAAAAATAAATAAACGTTGAAAAAAAAATAATAATAATAAAAAGAAATAAATAAACATGAAAAAAAGAAAAAGACAACTCAACAGAAAATTGGATCAGGGATACAAACAGAAAGCTCTCAGAAGGGGAAATATGGGTAGTCAACAAAACCTTCTAAAAGATGTTCCACATTGCTAATAATTAAAGCAACACCAATGAACAACAAAAAAAAAAAAAAAAAAAGAAAGAAAGAAAGAAAGAAAGAAAAGAAAAGAAATAGGGCGCCTGGGTGGTTCAGTCGGTGAAGCATCCGACTTCAGCTCAGCTCATGATCGCACAGTTGGTGTTCGAGCCCCGCGTTGGGCTCTGTGCTGAGGGCTAGGAGCCTAAAGCCTGCTTCGGATTCTGTCTCTCTCTCTCTCCCTTTCTCTCTCTCTGCCCACCCCTTGCTTGGTCTCTCTCTCTATCTCTCACTCTCTCTCTCTCACTGTCTCTCTCTCTCAAAAATAAATAAATAAACATCAAAAAAAAAAAATACCCAGACCTCCCAAGACGGAGATATACACCCACATATACATACATACGTACTATGTACAACAGCCATCAGTCCCAGAATTATTTTAGTTCGCTTTTAGCCAACTGCATTTTTTAAAAGTTCCCAGACACTTCCACAAGCAAATCGGCACCACTTGTACTCCACAGCTAATCACTTTTAATTCTTCCAGCAGTCATTTGGATAATATCAGACATAATGAAACCACTTATCGGTAACGTGGGTCTAATTCCCCCTATGCAAAATCGTCCCTTTTAATTCGGGTTTGGAATCCCTGCCAGAGCTCTTGAGGCTGCTCTTTCTATAGGGTCATTACTGAAGGAAGTTTATTTTTATGATAATAAATTCTAACACAAATAGACCTCACACAATAACACAGGACCCCAGCTCGTTTTTCCCAACAGTGGTCAATATTACCCGAGTGAACAAGAAGCAGGCGGTTCCTGAACCGCACCAAGTGTACTGATGTGGGTTATGCAGGTGACCCCCGGATCCCTGACCGTCTGTCGTGGCAACAAGGATTTAAATTAAATGGGATCTTACGAAACCAGATAGGAAGAAGGGCACCTGGCTGGCTGCGTTGGTAGAGCGTGTGACTCTTGATCTCAGGGTCCTGCGTTTGAGCCTCACGTTGGGTGTGGAGATTACTTACAAATTGAAATCTTTTTAAAAATTCAGATATGAAGAGACTGAGGGCAGCACTGTTATTATCTCTAATGCAAATAAAGATTGCAGCACATTTGTTTTTAAGGCACGATTTTTCTTGGTGGCTTAGCTGGCATCATTAAGGCCCTTTGTGTGGGTTTAATCCGCCTACTTAAGAGCGTGATGCTATTTTCACTCTTTAAAGCGACATGAACTTGGTTAACGGAAGACAGATGAATCCCCAAGGATCCGCAACCAAAAGCAGTACTTATGGGGGAAATCAGTCTGCTATCTGGGTTGGAGAAAATCAGCTGAAGACAAGTGCCGAGTGGCCAGGAAATGGAAAGGAAGGTGAAGAAAAGGAAAATACGAAGGGAACGAGTCAAAGCCACCTTCATGGTCTTGACCATTCTTCACTATGGGATCCTTTCTCGTGTCCAGGCTCCTCCTTGCACACCCAGTACCTGGCAGCCTAAAACTGCAGGAAGAAGGGCGGTGAGGCTGTTAATGCCTCAAGGAAAGAAGTGTCCAGGCTCGCTCCCCGATTAGCCAGGCACTCTGTCTTTCGGCATAAAACTTGGAAAATAAAGGCAGGCACAGTATGAGAAACAGCTTTGTCTTGAAGTATCTAAAGAGGGAAAAAGACCAAATTGCAATCTGAAACTTGCCGTGAAGTGTGTTTTATTCATTTCGTTGTCCTGTCTTGGGACATCTACATCCTTACAAATGGATTCATGCTGTACCAATGACTCTTCGTGTTAGAATCCTTGGACCAGGGGCGCCTGGGTGGCGCAGTCGGTTAAGCGTCCGACTTCAGCCAGGTCACGATCTCGCGGTCCGTGAGTTCGAGCCCCGCGTCAGGCTCTGGGCTGATGGCTCAGAGCCTGGAGCCTGTTTCCGATTCTGTGTCTCCCTCTCTCTCTGCCCCTCCCCCATTCATGCTCTGTCTCTCTCTGTC
>NW_024420501.1:1541114-1553051 GCF_014898765.1 Herpailurus yagouaroundi
AATAACCCTGTTTCTTGTTGGAGCGGGGCACCCGTTGTGCAAATTCACAAGCAAAAAAAAAAAAATCAGCCCTCGGTCTCTTGAATATTTTGTCGTTGTTGTTGTTTAACTCGACCAGACCTGTGATTCATTAGCTGCTTGTCGTGTTTTGATATGCGGATCAGGAATTGATCAATGGCTGGCAAAATTTAATAAAAGGAGCTCATTTCTGGAGACACGAGCTCGTTGCCATGCCAACTATCGATCTTCCCTGATGGAGACGCGGTAGTCAGTCACAAAATGGGCCCTGTTAGGCAGGCCCTACTGTCTATCCAGAGGAAATCACTGGGTTGCCAACCTCAGATGAGTTCTTAGAAATGACTTCAGGTTCACCGTGGAGAGAACTGGGGTGCACGTGTTGGCAGGAAAGAATCTGCCTCACGACCGCAAGAGACACAACCATCCCATTGAGCACCTGAGAATCCTGTCAGATGGCTGGTCTGGAATGCAACCTTACTGAAATGCAGCACTTGTGCCCTGCTTAGCATATTGTAGCCACGGAGAGAGAACGAACAGCTTAATCTATTCCCGCTTCATGTTTAGGAAGTGTAAACGCCAAGAGATCTGTTTACTCTGTGTCATTATGTACTCACTTCCTAGGTGTGAGAAAGATTAATAGTGCCTTTATCAAAGAGAGATCTGGGGCTGTCCTTCGTTGCACAACATAAAGGCCAGGGCGAAAAGAGAGAAAAGAATAATCGAAGAATTCTTTGAACTTCTGGAAACTATGAACACTCCTTTAAAGTTAAGAAGTCATCAGAATATTTGAAAACGTCACAGATTCTAATTTGAGAAATTCCATTCGCTTTTCTAGGAACGAAGACGATGTTAACCACAGGGATTGTGTTTTACTCCATTGTTACCAAGGGAATCAAGGGCCCTTCATATTCTTTCAACACTAATTTGCATGCCCACCACGTAGCAGGCAGAGCTCACGAATGGAACCGCTACGTGTTGACCACGTTTTTGACTGATTCTGACCCATGTGCGGAGATGAGAGTTGAAGATGCCCCGTGTACGCCTTCTCCAGCAATCTTCAAGCCTCATGGGCAAGATGACTCCCCCCACCCCAGTCAGCTAAACTCAGGAACCAGCTCGTGATGGTGAGACAGGCCCACACTCAAAACAGAACCAACGTTCACATATCTCGATCGATTGATTTTTGACAAGGGCACCAAAACCATTTATTGGGGAAAGGACAGTCTCTTCAACAAATGGCGCTGGGACAACTGCATATCCACATGCGAAAGAATGAAATGGAACCCTCACCTTACACCATACACAAAAAATAACTCAAAAGATCAAAGACCTAAATGTAAGAGCTAAAACACAAAATTCTTAGAAGAAAACATTGGAGGAAATCCTCATGACGTCAGATTTGGCAACAACTTCATGCATATGATACCAGAAGGACAAACAATAAAAGAATAAAACAGGGGCGCCCGGCTGGTTCAGTTGGCGGGGCACGCGCCTCTTGATCTCAGGGTCGTGAGTTCGAGCCCCATGTTGGGTGTAGAGATTACTTAAATAAATAAAACTTTAAAAATAGATTTAGCAATCCCTATCAAAATAACACCAGCATTTTTCACAGAGCTAAAACAAACAACCCTAAATGTGTTTCTGGGAACCAGAAAAGACCCCAAATAGCCAAAGCAATCTTGAAAAGGAAAACCAAAGCTGGAGGCATCACAATCCCACGCTTCAAGATGTATTACAAAACTGTAATCATCAAGACAGTATGGTACTGACACAAAAACAGACACTCAGGTCAATGGAACAGAATAGAAAACCCAGAAATGGACCCACACACGTATGGCCAACTCATCTTTGACAAAGCAGGAAAGAATATCCGATGGAATAAACATAGTCTCTTCAGCAAGTGGTGCTGGGAAAACTGGAGAGCGACACGCAGAAGAATGAACCTGGACCACTTTCTTACACCAGACACAAGAATAAACTCAAGATGGATGAAAGACCTAAACGTAAGACAGGAAGCCATCAAAATCCTCGAGGAGAAAGGAGGCAAAAACCTCTTTGACCTTGGCCGCAGCAACTTCTTACTCAACACGTCTCCAGAGGCAAGGGAAACAAAAGCAAAAATGAACTACTGGGACCTCATCAAAATAAAACGCTTCTGCACAGTGAAGGAAACAATCAGCAAAACTAAAAGGCAACCGACGGAATGGGAGAAGATATTTGCAAATGGCATATCAGATAAAGGGTTAATATCCAAAATCTATAAAGAATGTATCCAACTCAACACCCAAAAAAGAAATAATCCAGTGAAGAAATGGGCAAAAGATATGAATAGACACTTCTCCAAAGAAGACATCCAGATGGCTAACAGATACATGAAAAGACGTTCAACATCACTCATCATCCGGGAAATACAAATCAAAACCACAGTGAGGTACCACCTCACACCTGTCAGAATGACTAACATCCACAACTCAGGCAACAACAGATGTTGGCGAGGATGTGGAGAAAGAGGATCTCTTTTGCATTGTTGGTGGGAATGCAAGCTGGTGCGGCCACTCCTGAAAACAGGATGGAGGTTCCTCAAAAAATTAAAAATAGAACTACCCTATGACCCAGCCATTGCACTACTAGGCATTTATCCAAGGGATATAGGTGTGCTGTTTCGAAGGGGTATATGCACCCCAATGTTTATAGCAGCACTATCGACAATAGCCAAAGTATGGAAAGAGCCCAAATGTCCATCGGTGGATAAATGGATATAAAAGGTGTGGTGTATATATATATATCTATATATATATAGATAGATAGATAGATAGATAGATATAGATATGTATATGTATATGTATATGTATAAATACACATACATATGTATATATACAAATACACATACATATGTATATATACACATACATACACACAATGGAGTATTATTCGGCAATCAAAAAGAATGAAATCTTTCCATTTGCAGCTACGTGGATGGAACTGGAGGGTATTATGCTAAGTGACATTAGTCAGAGAAAGACAAATACATATGACTTCATTCATATGAGAACTTTAAGATACAAAACAGATGAACATAAGGGAAGGGAAGCAAAAATCATATAAAAACAGGGAAGGGGACAAAATAAGAAACTCTTAAATATGGAGAACAAACTGAGGGTTACTGGAGGGGTGGTGGTGGGGATGGGCTAAATGGGTGAGGGGCACTAAGGAATGTATTCCTGAAATCATTGTTGCACTATATGCGAACTAACTTGGATGTAAATTTAAAAATTAATTAATTAATTAATTAATTAAAAAACCAAAAATAACAAAAATAAAAATAGATTTAAAAACATTTTTAAAAGAAAGAAATAGTGGGGCACCTGGGTGGCTCAGTCGGGTAAGCGTCCGACTTTGGCTCAGGTCATGATCTCACGGTTCGTGGGTTCGAGCCCCGCATCGGGCTCTGTGCTGACAGCTCGGAGCCTGGAGCCTGCTGCGGATTCTGTGTCTCCCTCTCTCTCTGCCCCTCCCCTGCTCACACTCTGTCTCTCTGTGTCTCTCAAAAATAAATAAATGCAAGAGATTTTTTTAAAGAAAAAAATAGATAAATTGGATTTCACCAAAATGGAGAACTTTTGTGCATTAAAGGATACTATCAAGAAAACAAAAAGACAACCTACTACATGAGAGAAAATATTTGCAAATCATATATCTGATAAGTCTTTAATACCAGAAATATGTCAAGAACCCTTATCATCCAACAACAACCCAATTCAAAAATGGGCAAAGGATTGAATACACGTATTTCCGAGGTAGATCTACAAAGGGCCAATGAGCACATGAAAAGATGTGCAACATCATAATTCATCAGGGAAATGCAAATTAAAACCACGAGACACCACTTCAAACCTACCACGAGGGCTAAAATAACTAAACACACGCACAGAAAACAAGTGTTGGCGAGGATGTGAAGAAAACAGAATCCTCATACATGGCCGGTGGAAATGGGAAATGGTAAAGCCACCGTGGAAAAGAGTTTGGTGGTTTCTCAAAAGACTGAGTGTGGAACTACTCTACGACCCAGCAATTCCATTGCAAAAGAATGGAAAGCAAGGGCTCAAATAGATCTTTGTACGTAGCAGTATTATTCACAATAGCCCAGAGGTGGAAAGAACGCAAGCGTCCATCAACAGATGAATGGATAAAGGAAATGCGATAGATACATACCATAGAATGCTATTCAGCCATAAAAAGGAACGAAATGTGTTACGTTGCTATGACGTGGGTGAACCTTGTGACATTGCGCTAAGGAAAAGAAGTGATACACAAAAAGACAAATATTATAGGATTCCACTTCCAGGAAGTAACTAGAATAGTCAAGTTCCTAGAAAGAGAAAGTCGAACAGTGGTCACCAGGGCTGGAGAGGGCAATGGAGAGTTGTTGAATGAGGACACAGTTGATTTCCTGATTTAAGAAAAAACAACAACAGTGGGATGGGCACTGGGTGTTGTATGTAAGTGATGAATCATGGGAATCTACTCCTGAAGCCAAGAGCACACTGTATACATCGTATGTTAGCCAACCGAACAATAAAATATATTCTTAAAAAAATAATAAGAGATAAAATAAAATAAAGCTCAGAAGAAATATTATAGCTTTGAAAACAATAAAATAAAAATAAATTTAAAAAAAACAACAACAACAGAACCAGAGCCCTGTGCTATCATTCCCTTTGCTCGTTAATATCGTCAGCAAAAGCAAATTTCTCTACTTCTGTCCCAGCGTCCCGTGGTGTTCTGATTGTCTGTGTCTTTCTCCATCTCTGCCACTGCTGTGAGCGTCTTGAGGGCAGAGGCCAGCTTTTCTTTATGACAGCGGGCTGGATGGGAATGTGGGCTTTGGATTCAGACAGGCCTTTGAGTCCAACTCCACATCCTTCACTACCTAGCCAGGGGGCCTTAAGCGAGTTCTCGAAGCTCTCTGCGACTGTGCCTCCTCACGTGCAAACTGGAGATTGGTTTAAAGGAGGTGATCATAAGCATTCAGATCATCTTAGTTATAATAACCACATAAGCATTCAGATCATCTTAGTTATTTAAAATTTTTTTTTCAACGTTTATTTATTTTTGGGACAGAGAGAGACAGAGCATGAACGGGGGAGGGGCAGAGAGAGAGGGAGACACAGAATCGGAAACAGGCTCCAGGCTCTGAGCCATCAGCCCAGAGCCCGACGCGGGGCTCGAACTCACGGACCGCGAGATCGTGACCTGGCTGAAGTCGGACGCTTAACCGACCGCGCCACCCAGGCGCCCCAGATCATCTTAGTTATAATAACAACATTAATTTTCATGACTAAAAGGAGAGGATTTTTAATGCAAAAGACTAACAACTTTAAGGAGCATAAGGATTTATAATGATCATACCCAACACCTAACACAGGCCTAACATAGAGCTGGATAGTGGCTGACGAGTTGCAAGGTACGTGTTTCTGCCACACCGTAGTCGCCGATGGCAGTCAACTCTTTCCTGGTCTGTCCCTCCACTAGACTGGCAGTTTCTTGAGGGTGAAACTGGGTCTTGGTACCTGGAGCGTGCTGTCGAGCACTTGGTGCACGGTAGAAAACCAACACATTTCCCAGAGTTCTTCTCAAGACTTGGGAGGTCGTGTGATTACGTGTGATGAGAAATGGCATTTCCTTGTTCCTGCTTCCCAGTGAGAATGTCGCAGTGCAGAAAGTTGCATTGTATTTGCTTCTTTACTGGTTTGTCTCCCTCGTCTAGACTGTGAGCACCTGGAGATGAGGGACTGTCCTTTATTCATCTTTGTGTCCCAACTTCTAGAACAATGCCTGACATGTACTACGGATGTTTGCATTTTGCTTTGTGAAAGAAGGCTGACACTGGGGAAGGGAAGGTCCTGGAACAGTGCTTGGTATGGAGTAGGCACTCAGTGAACCCTCTTGAATGGATGGATGGATGGATGGATGGACGGACAGATGAACCTTACTCCCTATTCGGATAGTCGATGTTGGGTTTGGGTTTTTCTTTTCCAGAGAAGGACACCGGAGAACATGTCTCACTCAGCCTCTTCTAAGCGCGTTTAAATGCTCTCCTTCCCATCATGAACTTAGGCTTATCCAAATAAATAGGAGGCTGTCCAGGTTTTCAGATGTTGGAGGAAGTAGGAGATGGTAACAGTTTGGGGGGGTGGATACCAACAGGGAAAACACTAAAAGGCCAAGAATTTTCCAGCTGAAGGATGGTAAAATAGACAAAGAGGAAGAGAAAGAAAACTAAAAAGAGGAATGTAGGGGAGAGATCACTCGTGGATGCTGGCATCCTGCAATCTGCAGGGAGAGATTAATAGAGCATCACCTCCTGCTGTAAGCCCTTAGAAAATGTTTTCAAGGGCTAGTTCGCGTGCTCTCACTACGTGCAGTTTGGGGAGCCTAAGTTAAAAACAGTCCAGTGACCTGGCTCTGTTTTGTGTAATGGCCTCTGCCTTCTGAGTTCTCTGCTGACATCCCCCGACTCCCTTCCGCAACGTCATCGCAAGATGGCCTACGGTAGGTGTTCGTCTTGGGACACGCTTTGCCATCAGGAGCAACGAGTCTCTCCGTCCGGGAATATGTGGTTTCTTCCCCATCGCCAGCAAATCCACCGACGCGTGGTTCAGCCGGGGAGCACTCACTTACCACCAGCAGTACCGAGATTCAGCCCAGACTGGCCGCTGCCGGTCACACGGGGCTGTCAGCCGTGTCCGCAGGCAGCCCCGAGTGGCATCCATTCTCCGTGGCTGTAAATAGTTCTTGAGACCCAGCCCACCGGTGGGACTTCCTACCATATGGAGTTTTGTGTGTGTGTGTGTGTGTGTGTGTGTGTGTGATGATACTTCGTAAACACCAGGTGACGGTGCATCGTTTGGGGCCCTGCCGGGCTTCCTCCCTAAGCGTGACTGTCTGTAGAGGGCCCGTGACTCAGCCGATTGCTCTGAAAGGCTCCTTTCATTCCTAAATACTTGGTAGCAAAGGTAGCTTTGAGATACACAAAAGTGGGACTTCCGCGTGCTCGCGAAGAAGAGGCCTGGAAGTATCTCTAATTACAAAAGGCAAACGAGGCGTCGATTTGTGGGATAAGACAAGGATGCTAACACCTTCGGGGCGGGGGGGGGCGGTTTACAAAGAAATTACACGAATGGCATATCCTTAGGTCTCACGGCACAGCCTCTTCTTATGTGTAGACAACCTCTGCAGCTCCTTTTGCATTGGTCGTGGTAAGGCGGTTTGAACATCCCTCCACATTCAGGTGCGCCCTAGCCACTCGGTCTCGCGGGACCGCTTGAGCCCGTCCCGACCACGCTCAGAGTCCCCGCATTCCGCGAGACCTGGTCTTCGCTATGTGCCACTTTAGCACCTGAAAATAATCTCTTTATTGTTCCAAGAAGAACAGCGCTCGCTCATCTCACGAGTGCAAAGCACACGCCGGGCCACCTTCCGTGGCTGCAGCGAGAAGGACGCGGTTTTTAAATCTTCCTTGAGGAGCTCACAGGCTAACGAGGAAGGGAACCGAGACGCTGTGATCTGTTGGGACTCGTGGCGCACGGAGCGGGGCACACGGCAGGCACTTGAAACTACCCATTGGTTCATTTTCAGATGCACAACCAAGCCAATGACCACGCAGAACCTAAACTGCCTGCTTTCTCCTGCTCTGTGTATCTACTTCTCGCTATTTCTTAAAAATGGGGTTGAGGACAGGGAGGCCCTGATGCCGTAATAACTTAAGCCAAAGCCTCCTCTGTGGTTTTAGTTCCTATTTTCATTTTATTTTATTGTATGCTATTCTATTCATTTTAAGTTTATTTATTTTGGGGAGAGAGAGAGAATGAGTAGGGGACAAGCAGGGAGAGAGGAGACAGAGAATCCCAAGCAGACTTTAAGAGCAGGCTGACAGCACAGAGCCCGACGCGGGGCTCAAACTCACGAACCTTGAGATCACGACCTAAGCCCAAACCAAGAGTCGGATGCTCAACTGACTGAGCCACCCAGGCACCCCCCACCCCCCGCTTATTTTATTTTTTTACTGTTTACTTATTTTTGAGAGAGAGCACGAGGGAGGGAGGGGCAGAGACGGGGGGCGACAGAGGGTTCGAAGCCGGCTCTGCGTTGACAGCATGGAGCCCAACGCGGGGCTCGAAGTCATGAACTGCGAGATCATGACCTGAGCCAAAGTCGGACATTTAAACGACCGAGCCACCTGGGCACCCCTTCGGTTCCTAATTTTAAATGTCTGAGTTCTCTTCTAGACACAGCAAGAGATTTTTCTGTTTTTAAAGAGCTTTAAACATGTCCTCAGCGCTGACTAGGTGCCGGGCACTGTGCTGACCCTTTAACCATCAATAGACTCCCTTTTACCGGACAGGAAGGGACTGCTACCCACCAAGCACCCTTCTCCAAAACTGTGTGCAAAGCAACTGTCTGGGCATACGGGATGCAAAGCCATGGACGCTGAACTCAACATGGCCCACACCGCACAATTACTACTTGGTACCAGGGCAAAGCCGTGGCGTGTTTAAAGTTTGTTTATTTATGTTTGACAGAGAGAGCGAGAGAGAATGAGCAGGGGAGGGGCAGAGAGAGAGAGGGGGAGATGGGATCCGGAGCAGGCTCCGTGCCATCCGCGCAGAGCCTGAGGCGGGGCTAGAACTCACAGACCGCACGCAGGACCCGAGGGGTCGTGACCTGAGCTGAGATCAGGCGTTGGACGCTGAACCCACTGAGCCCCCCAGGCGCCCCATAAAGCTGCGGCGTAGTGAGAGCCTTTTGCCCTGACTACATTGTTTCTTCTTCTCCTGGGAAAGTCCAGCGCGGACGAGACCCCAAGCGTGGAAACGTTCCTCCTGAATCCGGTGCCGTTGAATACCCTCCTGTCTGGATAAGTAGACATACGAGCCAAACTACCATCACCTAATGCCAAAACAGTTTAAACTTCGCTTTCGTTTCTTCACACACGTGTTCAGACTTTTTGACACAAGGAAATGTAACGGCTATTAAAGCACAACTGAAAATATGCTGTGACTCAAGTGAGGATCCCTTGAAGTTAAGGGAGTCACCGATTTCCGCACGAGCTGTCTGAAGTGCATATTACGGAGACCGAATGGGAACTCAAATGGTACCAGCCAAATCCAAATGTTGGGAGCAGGCCGAAATCTCGTTCTTAGTTGAGAGATAGTTTGCATGATTCGTTACTTGTACATTAGAAGATGATTCTCAACTGTGACAATGTTTCCTGGGCGTCGATATTTTCAGTGAGGTGGATGGGTATTTGGGGACCTGAGAGTTACTTAGCCCACAGCTCATGGGCTAGAAGGGATGTGCTCCTGCCAGAGATATCAGCTGGCTGGCATCGCCAACCTGATCGCTATCAGATGGCTCTGGGAGGTCTGGGAGAGAGACGCGAAGGGGGCGACTGTGGCCCAGCACACCCACAGCTGCGCCCTAGGTTTGGCCCACAGGCCTGAGATCGGGCGGAGTGCTCCCGTGCCCGCCTGGCACAGAGGCATGAGGAGCTTTGGGAAGATCTTCATTTCCGTGGGCGCCTGGCTGGCTCAGTCAGTGGAGCGTGCGACTCCTGATCTTGGGCCCCCCGTGGGGCGTGGAGAGCACTTGAATAAATAAAAATCAAGATAAAAAAAATTTTTTTTAAATCACATTTGTAGGACTGCTCCCGTAGAGCCCAGGCCCAGGACTGACTCGAGGCACCAAGAGTCAGTGTCGTGCTTCTCGGCGCCTTGTTGGGGGTGGCAGTCGAGTTGAGGTGTTGGGAATTGGGCAGCGATTGAGGAAGGGAAACCCAACCCCCACCACGCAAGTAGCTCAAGGCCAGCCCAATGGGTCCTCTCTCCCCACCTTCTACTGCCCGTTGCCCTGGTGGCACTTTGTGACACCTCCCACACATCTGTGCACTACCGAGCATCCTCTTATCATCACTTGTTGTGAGAATATGCTGGAGTGGAGGTGAAGGGGAGGGCAGAGTCTTTGTGTTGGTCCCCGTCCCCTTGGGGCAGAGGCTTTGGCTGCCCTGGGCAGTGACAGGCCACTGGATCAGGGAACCCTCGCTCTTTTATGGGAAGCAGTGCCAGCTTGGCTCTGGCAAGGTCTTTAGTGACAGAGGCTCAGTTAGGGCATCTCCAGGTGGCGATGGAATTCTCTTTGGGGATCTGAGACACAAAAGCCTTTGTTATCGGTCGGTATGATGGCAGGTGGGATAAAGGGCTGTGATCACAGATTCTCCTTGGGAGGCGATTTGACTGTATTTATTTTTAAATGTTTGTTTTTGAGACAGCATGAGCCGGGGAGGGGCGCAGAGAGAGGGGGACGGAGGATCCGAAGCCGGCTTCTGCGCTGACAGCGGAGAGCCCGAAGTGGGGCTCGAACCCACGAACTGCGAGGTCATGGCCTGAGCGGAAGTGGGACGCTCCACCGGCTGAGCCACCCAGGCGCCCCTGGAGGGGATTTTAAAAGTGGCTTTGCACAGTCCTCCTCCAAGCCCCCATAAACATGGTGAAACACGTTAACCCCTTCTAGCCCTTTTGCCTGCTTTGACCTGTTACGGAGGAAGACACTTGATGAGCCCCAAAGATAGGCACCGCCATTAACCTCCTCTCTCAGATGTGGACACTACGGTTCAGAGTTCATAAGTCACTTGTCCCAGGTGAAGAAGCTAATTAGTGGCGAGGTGGAAAGACGCCCCTTCTGCAGACAGTGAGAAAAAAAGCGCATGCTTTTTCTACTTTCACCTTGCCAAAGCAAAAAGGCTGTGCCCATGCGCCTGTCCGGAGCTGGGGGCCCTTAAGGCCAGGCTGGGAGCCGGCTGCGTGGGCACAGAGGCTCAGCCCAGGCGGTGCGGACGCGTGCCTTGCAATTCCCTCCCAGGCGCCCCCTGGGCGCAAGGCTCCTGCAGTGTTGCCCCGGAACTGAGTGTGGGCCCTCCAGTTCACACTTGACCCCGCGCTTGGCAGACCCAAAGTGGGTGTGGCCCAAGGTGAGCTGGAAACACCAGGCAGAGTAGCTGGGCGTAAGGTATTTTCCCAACAGCCCCGGTCACCTGGGGCAGCCGCTGTCAGGCGGTCAGGTGCGCCCTGTAAATCTCCCACAGACTCTGCCCCACCGCAGCGGGCTCGGGACTGTGCCCGAGTCGTGCTCCAGGGGAGATCGGGGCTGCGGTCACGTTTGGTGCGGCCTACTAGATTCCAAATGCTTGGAAACGAGTCACTTCAGCCCTATGCCTCAGTTTCCTTGTATGTAAGAGGAAGGATAATAGCATCAACCTCAGAGGATCGTGGAGGGGATTTCTAGACATGGTTTACATCCAGCGCCTTGTATTTACCAGGTGCTAAATAAACGGTGCGTTTCTTGCTTTTCCGGAGCGCTCTGAACACTATGTCTTGCAAAGTTGTTAAGTCATTTCCTAAGGACTGCAAAGTCCAAGGTGAGGTGGGGAAGCTGAGGGGGGTGGGGGGGAACTTTGATCTGGCTGGAAGCAGATGTTAAAGGGGACAACTCGTGGGCACAGATGTAAGTCTGGGAGAATTACAAACGCAAGGGACCGGTGGATGCTCTGGGCAAACAGGGCTAAGCCAGCGAATGGCTTTCCGGCGGGGAGACTTTGGCGGAGAGGAGCCAGACTGGGGGCAGTGGGAGGAGGGGCCGGGTCTCCCTGGGGCCTTTGAGGACGGTCAGGCCTCCAAGTGCAGAGCACCAAGTGTTTGCTCCAGGCTTGGATCCTCCACCCTGGAGAGGGCAAGGGACAAGTTCCTCCCACCTGCCTCTTGGGGGGGGGGGGGGGGGGGACACGGGTCCCGCACAGCCCTGAGGCAGGGGAAAGTGAGAAGGGCGGAAAAGACTCTGCTAGTCGGGCCCGGGGGGGGGGGGCGG
>NW_024420501.1:1553151-1579585 GCF_014898765.1 Herpailurus yagouaroundi
GCCACCACCCCCCCCCCCGCCCCCCCGCAGCCGTGGACCAGCTGGGTAGTGCGGAGCATTAGGCGCAGGACCAGGGTCACACCTGGTGGGGGGCTCGGCCAACCCCTGGATCCTTCGCCTCCTGCCTCCGCGGCATGTAGGGCAGAAGAGGTCCCACCCAGAAATGGCCACTGGGGGCGAGACAGGAGCTATCTGTATCTGGTGTGCTCCACCTGTGCGGTTTCCAAGCAGTCAGCTTCTGAGCGCACCCTGGAGAGCAAGTCAGGACCGCCTGCGCAGCTCTTGGACCCCCCCGGGGCTGGGGTCAGCCCTGGCTTCTTAGCAGGAGCTTGGGTCGCCTTATTTTTACGATCCCGAAACACTTAAAGCCCCAGTTTTTGGAGCAGCCGCCCAGAAGCAACGGGACTCTTCTGTTTCCCGGAGAGGGGGCACGGCAGCCCCTCTAGGTCAAAGTCCACGGAAGGCCAGGAAGCCGCGGGGTGAGCCCGTCCTGCTGCAGAGCTGGCGTCCCTGGCCATCGGGATCGCGGGGCTCAGGGACCCGGGGAGGGGGGCGGGCACTGCCCCGCCAAGCCCCGCCCCCGCCCCCCCCCCCCCGCCCACGCAACCTCTGGCTGGACAGGGGAGGTGATAGCAGAAGATCCAGTCCATTTAGAGGACAGATGGGTTCAAAGGAAATTTTTAGACGGGGTGGGGGGGGGGAGCGGTAAGAGGAAGAGGCAGGAGCCCATCCATTTGCCCAGCAAACATATGGTTAGTCGCCGTCCACAGCGAGAGACCAGGCTCCGTGCGGGATGCACGAGAAGCAGCCCTCCTTCCACAGTGGGGGGAACGGAGAGGCCAGGATTGGCCCACCGGCAACTTGTAGGAGCCTCGCGGAGACTGGAAGCCAGCTTCTGATTCCGATCTGAATGATGTGTGACACTGTCCCTTCTCTCCGCGGTAGACATCACACACCCAGCCATACCCGCGTCTTCCCACCCTCCCAGTGGAGAGCTAGATGAAAAGGGCGGCGGCCGCTTGGCTTGTCCGGGCAGCAGTAAATCTTCCGAGCTGCCCGGCCTTGGTGGCCAGCCGCTCCTCCGGGTCTGGCCTAGGACGACAGCGGGCTCCCGGGCGGCGGAGGCGCAGGCGGGCTCTGCGAGCCGGGGAGAGCGCGGCGGCCGGGGGAGGGAGGGGGGGGAAACGCTGGTGAAGGCCACTCGAGAGGGGTCCTGGGCTCGCTGTGGGCTTCCTAGCGTGGCTTTGGGTCCCTCGGCAAGGACTGCTCGAGTCCCCAAGTCATGGAGACAGCCCGGGAAGGACCTGGGGGGGAGGGGGGGAGGGGGGGAGTCAGTCGAGTCCGGCCCCGGGCGGGCGGCGGGTCAGACCCAGCGCTGGCTTTTCTTCGGGCTCCTCCGCCAAGGGTTCCCGGAGGACCCGGGCTTGCCACCCGCGTGCGCGTCCGCGCCGGGTGGCCCCGTCGCGCCTGTTGGCAAGCCGCCTGTTGCAGCCGTCGAGCTCACGCTGGAATTGCTCTGTGCCTGGAACTAGAATCCTAAACTTTCACCTCGGATTCCCGGAGCCGCGGTGCGATATAAAAGAAGGGTAATCGAGTGTTAGCTGTAGGCAACGAGGCATTCCCCCGTCTCGAAAGAACCCATCACGCTCAGGATTTTTTATTATTATTATCATCTGCACCGACGTATATGCCAAGAACTCACGCGCTCCTCGTCGTGCCCAGCATTTCAGAGATGTCCGTGTGGTCTGCTGCTCAGAGACAGACCCCACCCTGGTGCGGGAGTCACAGCACACTCCCAGCCCCTGTCAACTTGCTAACCCCAGGCAGGTGAAACCCCTCGCTCCTGCACCCCATGGTGGACAGGCTCCTGTGGCCCCCAGCGCTGGCCCAGCCCAGGCAGTGCTGCTGGGGCGCCCCTACGTGCAGGAGTCCGGGAAGGAACCCCTAAAGAAGCTGCCAACTGGCGGGGCCTGCTCTCCGCGGGGTGGGGCGGTAGGGAGAAGAAGGGATCCCCTGGAAGCCACCGAGCACCAGGCGAGACTGAGGGAGGATTCCAGGCGACTGGAGTGCCAACCACCGCGGGGGGCCCGGAAGTGGAGACCTGGCCCTAAGGGGAAAGGAGGTTCTTCTTCTTCCTTCGTTTTTAGGGTCAGCCTGAGGATCTGTCCCGGACTGAAGAGACCCCTGGGAAGGCACGGGGTGGGCAGCGATTTCCCTTCCAACGAGGGAGAGCCTGGGGGTGGGGGGAGCAAAAATTCAGGGGAGCCCCTCCCCCTCTCCCACGGCTCCTAGCCGGACTCAGGCCCTTACCAACAAACGGTGAGTCCTTTAGGAACGCTAGAGAAACTGGCAGGTGAGGGAAAGAGGGGCGCGTGAGCTCCGGAGGAGGCAGAGGTGTGGTCGTCCCGTGGAAGTTGAAAATAGGCACGGAGGGCGCGCGTGATCGAGCCCAGGGGATGTATGTATTAGTGTGTAAGAGAATGAGAGAGAGACAGAGACATAAGAGACAGGGGCAGGATGGACGGATGGATCACAGTGGATGACTTATTTCAAAATGCAGAGTTTGGTCGATTCTACCAACGCATAAATCTCACACAGCTTTCGCTTATTCGTCCCTTGAGACCTTAGCCAAATCGCACTGTTCTAGTTCAAGTTCGAAGTGGAACTGGAAACAAAAGCAGGCAAGGAAGGATTCCGGCGCTGCCAGAAAGGAGGACCACAGAGCCTCCTCCCTCTTCTCCCCTCCTCATCATCCTGGCGGGAGCGCCCCCAGCTCTAACAGAGGCTGACTCAACTCGGAGCGTGGCGGGGGAGGGGGGGGCGGGGGTGGGGGCGGCGGCAGGGGGTGGGGAGGCGGACGGGGGGGTGGGGTGCCGAGGGGGTCTGTGGGACTCTGGAGCTGGGCGGCTCCTGCCAACCTTTCCTTGCATCCAGGGAGGGGGCGGGCGTGGCCGCTTCTCCCGTGGGTTCTCAGAATGGTGTACACATTTGTACTTGGCCTTTGGGGCCCCCCCGGCACCAGCCCCGCGGCTCCGTGGTCCATTAGGCCAGTAAGCGCCGGGCTAATTGTGCGCTCGGCCAGCCCAGGGCCACCAATTCGGTCCTACCGGTGGGCGTCTCCGGCTGGGCCTCTCTTTCGGCCACCCAGAGGGGCCACGAAAGCATGGAGGCGGCCTTTCGGAAGGCCGGGGAAGCCTTCCAGGGCCTCTGGTTACGATGGGGCACCGGGAGAACACAGGGGAGAAACCTGCTGCCTACTAGGAACAACGTGCTAGTCAGAGCCCGGGCGAGGCGACACAGAGAGACCTCTTACGTGGGGGCCGGCGACCCTGACTCCTCCCCACCCCCACTCCTGGATCCCACTTGCTCTGGGGAGGAGGCGCAGCCCCCACGACTCCTCCCACACCCCTCCCCCCCGCCACCCCGGTCGAGGTGCCCAGGCAGGCTGCGCAGGGGCTCGCTTTCCCAGGGCAGATGGGCCAGGAGGGGGACGACTGAGCCTCGCGGATCCAGGCCATCCGCTGCGGGGTGGGAGCGATCGCGCCGCCACGATCCCCAGCATTGACCCGAGTTGACGTCAGGGTACCCCCGCGAAGTGACCGCCACGTGAGAAAGCCCGGGCCGCGCACAATGCGCCGGCGCCTGTGTTAGGGCCGGGCGGGTGCTCGGGGAGCCAGGCCTGCGCTGTCCGCGGCCTCATCATTCATTTCCCTGGACGTGCTGGTAAAAATGCATCAAAACAGGCTGCGGAGCGCGGTATAAAAGCACAGCGGGATGAGCTGCTTTCCAAAAAGAATCTCGGTGATTGGACCGGGCTCGGCGTGATTGACAAGAGCTTAGTTTGGTAAAGGGAAGACACGCAAGCTTTCACAGCGGGATCCCTTTTCTAAAATATATCACACTAGCCTTTGAAAAGCGCCGCACACTATAAGGAAATAGCGTTTCACGGCTCGCTTTATGGTGCGATGACATTTCTTTAAAACACAGCGAAGATCAAAAAAAGGGAGAGAGAGAAATAAAATGTGTTGCAAACACAATGTTTTAATTAGTTTATTCTGCGCGTTGCTTTTATCTGACGTATACATTGCGGGTTCCCCTTTAATTAAGCAGCCCCTCTCGAGCGGCGGCGGCGGGCAGGAAGGGAGGCGAGGCGCTGTGCCCCTTCGTTCCCTTTGGGCCGCGAGCAGCAGGCTGGGGCTTTGGGGGGCTGCGGGAAGCGGCAGGACCCGAGCGCCCCGCGGAGGCTGAGCGCTGGGAGGAGAAGAAGGAGAGGAAGGGGAGGAGGTTTTTTCCCTCCAGGGAGACGAAGGGAACGCAGGCCGTCTTGGGAGCTTGGGCTCCGCGCCAACCTCCAGTCCCCTCCCCTCCGGGCTCCCCCCGCCCCCACTGCGCCCCCGCTGCAGCCGATGTCCCTTCCTCCCCCGGCCCTCTCGGGCCCCCAGTTCGCTGGTTCGGGGAGCGACGCGCACCCGATGAGCCCTAGGGTCTCTGCCCACTCCCCGGCTTTTTGGGCTCCGACTTCCGGCCACTTCGCCCTCCCTGGGTCCCGAAGTAAGGGCGGGGTGGGGTGGAGGTCCTCCGATGCCCGACCGACAGGGAGGGGAGACCTCGCCCGCATCTGCTCTCTGAAAGCGCGGGCGTCCAGGCGCTGTCGTAAGTGGCGCCTCCAGAAAGGCGAGGGAGAAGCTCACGGTAGGACGTGTTGTGAGCCTAAGCAAGGCCTCGTCTTACACACACACACACTCCACGCTTACTTTGGGGGAGGCTCTGCAGACAGCCCGCGCGCAGACAGCCCCCCACGCAGCACTCGCCCACCAATATTTGCTGCTCCGGCGGTGGGATGGTGATGGTAGGCGTGTTCTCGGAGGCCTTAACCCCAGAGGGCACGGCTCATCCCGCTGGTGAGATCAGAAAACTCAAAATACAAACCTGTGGAGTCTGGGGAGGGAGGGAGGGAGGTAAGAGATGCAGATCTGGCCCAAAGACAAACCCCAGAACACAACCCTGGAAATTGGTGGGCTAGCGGTTAACGACTCCCCTCCCTTCCACATTTGTTCCTTCCACCGACAATGGAAACGGAAGTCAAGGCTTTCTTCCTGGGAGCCGGGATGGGGGTGACGCCAGCCACCACGGGGCTGGGAGGCCTCCTCTCTGCCTTTTTCTCCAAAGCAAATTTCCTTGTGGCATCTTCCCACTCGAGACCGTGAGACCGAAGTCAGGGGGCGCTGCGGGATACCTCTGTGGCCTGTCTGACCACGCAAAGAGGTCTGCGGCGTTACCTCTCTTTAGGGAAAGGGGAGGACCCACTACTTCTCCCACCAAATAGTTTTCAAGTTCTGGAGTTTGAAAATCAGGGTTTGTCTGAAATTTGCGGTCCTCAGTATCAAGTCCTCCTTTTGAAATCGTGTACACTCTCTCGAGGTAACAGCACACATAAGCATATGATAGGTTTGGATGGAACTTGTAAAACAACTGCAAAGATCCTTTGATAATAATCAAAATGATTCATTGAATATGGGGTTTCTATGAATAAGAAAGTTCGATATTACAGAGCATGGGCACAGTATGCGTCCTTCATTGTATTATCCTCTAAAGGTTCTTTCTCTTTCATCAAATTGTTACGGACCCACATTCTAAAATCCAATCAACAAAGAGTAAGTGACGTGTACGTTGACAAAGGAGGGCCAGCCCAGCTTCCAGAGCAGTAGCCTTCCAACTTTTTTGACTTTATGCTCAAAATAACGATTTGAACCTACCAAGCTGTAGGATGAGCACATAACTCGAAAAATGAGGCTCACTTATGGAAGTGAACGACAAAGCACTCTCCTATAGCTAGTCCTGTGTGTGTGTGTGTGTGTGTGTGTGTGTGTGTGTGTATTTTGGGGGAATTGTGGAATTGAGAAATTAAGAATAATAATAAGCCTCACATGGTTCCGAAATGATCTTTAAAATTGTTTTAAAGGGGCCACAATGGAAGCAACACTAAATGAAGCTGATTTCTTTTTTTCCTCACAGAAAGATAAACTCTGCTCTAAAAGTTCCACCTGGGTGCTCATTTCAGCAAATAAAGAAGTTCTGATAGTTACCCCCAAACTTTCCAGTGGTCAATAGAGTATTCATGAAGTACTTGTTCTGGAACGTCAGATCCTGGCACAGGTTTTCAGGGTGTTAGACCGTTTTGTGGCTCCTGAGTCCTGACACCATTTCCTCTTGTATCCCCCACAATCCCTAAGGCAGTGTCTTGCATGTGGCAGGCAGACTGTAAGTATTTTTTTAAGTTTATTTATTTATTTTGAGAGAGAGAGAGAGAGAGAGAGAGAGAGCACAAGCAGGGGAGGGGCAGGGAGAGAGAGAGAGAGAGGGAGAGAATCCCAAGCAGGCTCCGCACCGTCCGCGTGGAGCCCGACACGGGGCTCGATCCCATGAACCGTGAGATCATGACCTGAGCCGAAATCAAGACTGAGCTGCCCAGGCGCCCCTAAATATTTTCGGAATGGAGTGGAAATGTAGCGATCCTGTGAAAGCAAAAGGTTTTTTGAAGGATACAAAAGGCTAAGTGTCAAATCATTCTGCAACTTGAGCTGCGACCACCTGTCCTCATCTCTCTCTGCCTTCTACAACGCGGGGCAGATGTCCCTGGGACCTGAGACACACACACTGCGCGTTCCCTGGACATGTCTGTTCTTCGTAATTACCTAGACCCTGAGAGGCATACGGTTCCCCTCATCAGTCCTGGGGAGTCTACCTAGATTGAGGGGCAGACGGGGACAGCAAAGGAAGTCACCCCCTATCCCCTTCTCGTATCTTTCGCCAGGAGGTCAGGACCGGGCTGAGCAGAGTGGACAGAAGTGGTTATTAGAACAGCCCTTTTCTTCAAGTGACTCCATTCTCACTGTCTTCCCGGGGCGATTTGGTTCCATGAACGGCGAAAGCGTAGCTCTTTAGTTGAACTAACATCAATGGGACCGGTCTCAGGAGCAAACCACGTCTTGACCAGACGCCCTTGATTTCTTTCACCTCAGGCCAGGGCACGGCAAGGGTTCATTGCTAGAAAGTAGAGAGAGTGGGGCTGGAGCTGAAAGGCGAGATTTGGGGAGCATGTGACGGGCAGAGGGAACAGAAATATCAGAAATATCGGTCTGGAGGGGAGGCCTCCAGTTTACCCACCGAGCGCACCAAGTTCGCGTTATGTCAGACCCGGGTGGTGACGCCAGGGCCAAGGATGTAAGCCTGGGACGGTTGCAGGGTGGGAGCAGAGAGGCTCCGGACGCCGACCCACTCGTGCCAGGTTCCCTGACTCGAATCCCCTGGGGAGCTGGCGATTCCAATGCTTCTGGAGCAGAGGGCAGGCTCCCTCTCCCCAATCTGAGGAGGCGTGAGGGTTGAAAAACAAAACGAGAGATTGCAATTTAACTCTCTAATTCAGAACAACAAAAACAGCAGATCAGACGAGAGTTCGAGCTTTTTAGGGTGTGCGTTAGGGAAATGGGTCGTCCTCCACTCACAGGGGGTGTACTAGAAACTGGGGACGACAGGAAGTCTGTACCCACCTCTCCGTGGTGACTGGCTGCATATTAACCACCCTGAAGGCTAGTTTGCTTCAGTAGGAAGCTGAACTATGGAAGTTCAGTATGGAAGCTTCCTTGGCTTCAGGAAGCTAGTTCAGGAAGAAGGTGGGAAAGATGAGAGATAAAATTAGTGAGTTTTTCCTAAAGTGAGAAAGGGCTATTTAGGGCATGGGGGTAGAAGCGTCTTCTGGAGTGTTCTTGAGGCCCTTAGAAGTAATGTGGAGGCAATAAAGGTGTTCTAGGCCCCCCTTCATTCAATAAGTAGGCAGATGAGAAGAGCATCTTTCTAGAAATTTGTGATGGGTGGGGAGGCAGGAGAAGAGGAAAAGGGAGGTCTGCTGGTAAAATGCATTTCACAAGGCCATTGGTCCTGAGGAAAACTTGACCTTTAGCCCCAGACAGCTGCAAGAGGGGTTTCTGCGCAGCTCGTGTTGACTGCTGCCTCTGCGTTGAGGGTTGAGGTCGGGAGAAGGACAGGGCTAGGCAGAGGGGACACCCCCCCCCCCGCCACTCCCCGGGGTGCTCAAATCAGGCTTTTCAATACTTGAAGGCCTGCCTTGTTACATTGAGAGAAAGGGGTGAGGAGCTAAGGCGCAGAGGTCTTCGGGGGCCATGTTGGAGTGGAACTCCGACTTCTGGGCGAGGGGGGAAGGGAAGGGGCCTGGGGGCCGGTGGGCACACAGGCTGAGAAAATTAGGTAAGGACACCTAGGGAGGTCCTGTGAGGTACTTCCAGGCCTGCGGTGCCCGGGGTTTCAAGGTCCCCAGTGCGGGGGCGGCAGTGCCTTGGGCCTCTGGGACAACGGCCGCTGAGGGAAGCACACAGGGCAGGTGCCTCCCTTTAGGAGGCAAGGGCCCTCCTGAGGCGCCATGGGAGACAACGCAGGCACCCTGGGAGAGAAGCCCACAGGTGCCTGAGGGAAATGCACAGGGCTTCCCTCCAGGGGTTGAGGGCCTGCTCTGAGCGAAGGGGAGGGGGTTGTGGGGGGGGGGGGGGCTGCTGCCCAGGAAGATGCTAATCCCTGAATTCTGTTGTCCCCTCCCAACCTTCCAAGAGCTGAGGGTTTCTCAAGACAGGGCCAGGAGGGGGTTCGATTTATATTTTCCGGCCACCACCATCTCACCAAGATGGCTCCTGCCTGGCCCCCTTGAAGAGACGCAGCACCTGGCACCCTCAGTGAGCTGGAACGGGACTGTCGCCCAGAGCTCTTCTTCCTTTCTTGGGCTGGCCTTCCTTTCTTGGCCTTCCTGGGGTCACCCGACTCCCAAGCCGATTTTCCACAAATGGCACCTGAAAGGCCCCAGGTGCGGGAAGTATCTCTTTCTCCACTGCCCTACCCATGTGACACCTGGTCAGGCCACATCTCCCTGAGGAGACAATCTAGCCCTTCTAGGCCCATCTAAGCCAGACTCCTGAATTGTGGCGTTACCAGATAAGATACAAGACGTCCAGTTAAATGTCAATGTCAGATAAACAGCAAATAATCTTTTAGTATAAATACCTCCCATGCGGTATTTGGGACATACTTATACTTAAAAAAAAAAACAAAAACAAAAACAAAAAAAAACCAAAACACTGTTGTTTATTTGCAATTCAGATTTACCTGAGCATTCCAGATTTATGTGCTAAACCTGGTAACGCTACTCGAGTAGCTGTTTATGGAGGGCTAGTTTGCTCTGTTTGCCGGCCTGTGTCCGGTTCAAAGGGTGATGTGTAATCTACCAAAGTTGAGTCTGAGGGCACAGGCTGAGAGCAGGGGGACATGTAACCTTTAAAAGTAACATTTGGGGGGTGCCTGGGTGGCTCATCCAGTTCAGCAGCCGGCTAGGGATTTCAGCTCATTTCATGATCTCGAGGTACGTGAGTTCGAGCCCCCCCTCCCCCGCATCGGGCTCTGCGCTGGCACTGCGGAACCTGCTTGGGATTCTTTCTCTCTCCCGCTCTCCCTCTCTGCCCCTCCCCTGCTTTCGTGCTCTCTCTCTCTCTCTCTCTCTCTCAAAATAAATACATAAGCATCAAAAAAATAAAGGTAACGTTTGGTACCCTGGGTCTGGTAGGGTAAGAGTTCAGGAGGAAAGAGGAGGGAGGGGGAGAGACCTATCTAAGAGGACAAAAGCTAAGGGGATGCCCGGCTGGCTCAGCTGGTAGAGTGTGCAACTCATGATCTCAGGGTCAGGGGTTTGAGCCCCACGTGGGGCACAGAGCTTACTTTAAAAAAAAAAAAATGAGAGGACAAGCTATGGCAGCAGCTGGCCAACTGGGTCGTTGGGAGCCCCTGGAATCTTTATATTAACCTACCTTTATAGTTTAAAGGAAGGACTTTCAGAGAGGGAACTGTACTGGCCGATAAGCCCTTTTCCTCGGGAGAAAGGGACCCGGTGTTTTGGAGAGAGGGTGGCAGAGGGGTGGATTCCAGGCCCTTACTGAGGAGAGACAGTTGAATTGGCAGAGAGGTGACCTCTCTGTTCCTCAAAGCCCCTCGGGCCTGGGGACTTGGGGTCACTTCCCTTGGGCTTCCTGAAGGCAGGCTGCTCATTGGCCTTCGCCTGGACTCACATGCTTTACTTGGTTTGGGGGCTGTGGTTGCCCCTCAGGGCTCAGTCACGCAGAAAGGGTCAATAAAGTATGTATCTCAAGCCAAAGGAGAAAGACAATAAAACCACCCTCGGGGTCAGAGGTCACCTCGTCACTGATTGAGATATTCACAACTCTTTTTTCCTCTCTCCTCTCTTCTTGTCCCCTCTAGCTCTGGAGGGCTGGTCCTCCCTTGACTCTTTACTTTTCGCCTTTCTCCAAAGCCAAAGTTTATCACCGGAAATAAATGAGATGTGAGGCTGGAAAAAAAAAAAAAAATCATGTCATGTAAAATGAAGCTTGAAAAGTAGGAGAGTGATAGTGGATGAAAGCCCTCAGTTAAGAATACCTAGCCTCGGAGTGCCTGGCTGGCTCAGTTGGTGGAGCACGTTGACTCTTGATCTTGGGTTGTGAGTTCAAGACCCGCGTTGGGTATGGGGATTACTTAAAAATAAAATCTAAAACAAACAAACACACAAACAAACAAACAAAAACCCAGAACACTTAGCCTCTTACAGAGGCTGTGGCCCAACAATTCTAGGGTCAGCAAGCTTTTTCTGTAAAGGGTCAGATAGAAAATATTTTAGGCTCTGCGGGCCACATGCAGTCCCGGTAGCCATAATCTCCCTCACCTTTTCTTCTCCTTTTCCTTTTTCTACTTCTAACCCCTTAAAAATTAAAGCACACACACACACACACACACACACACACACACACACGCACACACATTCTTTGCTCCAGGGGCCATACAAATACAACACAGGCCGTCTGCTAGATCTGGCTTGCAGGCCGCCAAATCACATTCAGGCGAGGAGTCAGTCTAATTTACCCCTACTCTGTCTTGTTTGGGGGGGGATGAGGGGGAGAAGGACTGTAGCCTCTGCCCCCAGGGAGGAGGGAAGGGGGACCAAGAGCGGTGGACGGGGGCCTGGACTAGGGCAATGGAGCTTGGTGACCCGTGGACCATGGGGGCCCGAGACCTACGCACCAAGGCTGAGATTCACTGCCGGAGACCACGATGTGGCCCAGAGGTACCCCTCCTGTCACTTTGGGCGCAGGATCCTGTCTCAAAGCAGAGACGTGAAGCAAATACCTCAGGACAGTCCAGGCCTTCTCTCCACTTCTTTTGGAGCTGAGATCATTTACATTTCAGGACGAATGGAGCATTTAGCACCTAGAAGGAACTTGGGGTCCTGGGTAAATGCGTGCTCCAGAATGTCAGGCAAACTTCACACCCCTATCCCTTCTCCTTCGCCTGTCTCTTCAGGTCTCTGGGGAAGCACCTGTAAACACAAATCAAGGGCACCATTGTCTCTCTGCCTCCGCCTGGGTGTCCCTCTTGCCTTGCCTGGGCACTCCCCCACCCCTACAAGGGGTTCTGATCCTGAAGGAAAGGGGAAGTCCTCTTCCAATGTGACTTGTCCCTCTGGCGCTCAGAGCCACAGCCAGTGTGTCCTAGAGCTCAGAGGCACCCCCACAGCAGTAAAGATATTCGCTGGCAACAGGAACCGGTGGGCCACAACCACGGCTGTCTAGGAGCCTTGCTCCCGGACTTGGCCCTGAGCACTGCCATGGCCTACGGCTTCACTCCATTTCCTGTATTTCTGGGGCTCTCCTCCTCATCCTAAACTGGATTCTGATAGCTCTAGTTCAATTCCCTGCCTTCCTTCTCCAAGTCCAATCCCATTTACTTTAGCCTGTGTCTCTGAAGTTCATATCTCTATCTCTATCTGCATGCATATATTATATATATATATACATATATTATATATATATATATATATATATTCTGCACAGCCCTGATTGACAAGTACAATGAAAATGTCTCATTCCCGTCCGGTTTGCATTTCATTGCATTGGTCAGCGATGCCTTGGACTGGAGGACAAAGGCAAAACAGATTTTTTAAAGGTGTTGATGAACCATATCTATTTGCTCATTCGCTATTGTATTTTAATTGCATTTAGGGCTTATACAATATTTGTCAAATGATGGGAGTGTGGTGAAAACTCTAATGCAGCCAATAAAACCTGGAGCCCAAATGAGCGGTGGGCGAGTGTGTCTGCAGGTCCCGGGGCTCCGGAGATCGATAGTTCAGCTCGGCCCCTGAAGCCAATTAAAAGCTTTATCTTAGCATAAAAATAAAGAGGAGTTAAAAACGCATTCCTTTCCCAGCTTTCTCCCCCTTCATTTTTTTTTTTATGGCGTTTCGCAGTTTTTCTTTTAAAAAGGTCTGGGATTCCGAGGAGAGGGTGGGGATTTATGTAAAGAAAGTGTCCTTTACCAGGGAGAAAAAAATGCGAATAATGGTGAGTTTCAAGGACAAGTTTCAACGAGAAACACTTTGTGCTCCGGTAGGAAGAGGCAGGGGCACCAAATTCAGCCTCTTGGAATAATTCCCTTCCTGGATTCAAAGATTCATTTATTGAAATAAATCAGGAAGCATTGGCAGAACGGAAATCCACTTGCTGGGTTTAAAGGGTCTTTAAAATGTTGCGAGTGTTAGATTGCAAGTCTTTTCTAAATACAAAACAGAAGAAAAGACCGCAGTGTTTCCCTTGGACTTAAAGAAAATCGCTAGGTCTCCGACTTAGGATAATTTCACGTCCGCTACAGAAAATGTGTTTAGAAAGAAATCCTGCCCGATAGCACAACATGCTGTACATGTTTTGTGTTTTTAGGAGGCTGGAGTGAAGAAAAAAGTGATACAGTGCTGCAGGTCTGGACATTCGGTTTGCCTCCTGCTTCTCTAAGATGGACCCTAAAATTCAGGCTCAAAAGCTTTGCTTGTTTGGCAGTGGCCAGTTTCATTGCTTCTGATTGGGGCAGGGGAATAAATCTTTTTCCTATTTACTGTTTGAACTCAGTGTGAGGGAACAGATCCCATTAGATTTCCTATCCATACAGACATGTGGATATTTAGACCAGACCACGTACAACTGGGGGACGCATAAAAGAGATTTATTGGTTAATTTACGCTGCCTAATACACATGTAAACCCCAGTAAGCCAAAGCTGCCGAAGGAGCCCCGGTTATCGCGTAAAATAAGAACCACGACCCCTGGGTTCGAGTTGCCCTGCCCTGCCCAGGCCAGTGATTCCTTTCTCCACCTGAGAAACGAGGAAACGAGAACTCTCTTCTGCCTTGCCCCAGCTTGAGTGCGAGGAAAAACTTTTCTGGTCTGTTCCGGCCACCAGTCTACTTTCAGACACAGGCTCCCCGAAGCCGTCTGTCCCCCGAAGTCCTTCCCTGGGTCTCCTCCGGAAAGCAAGCTGAGGGGTGGGGGCTGCAGGTCAGCAGGAAAACGTCGCCTTATTATTGTTATTATTACTATGATCGCCTAAGAGCAGTGGTCTGCTTTGGGGGAGGGGGTTTTGCTTCCATACGCGGAAAACTTGCTGTATCTGGAGATCTGTCGCCTTCTCTCGGTCCGAGGGTGAGGGTTTCCCCCTCCCCCAAAGGAAACCTCCACCCAAAGCAGCCAAAATAGAATTCGAAGCGATCTGCCTCGGGCCTGCTGTTCGCAAAGCCCCCAGCGTCGTCCTCTGGGGGGCATCTGGGGGCCCTGCGCCTCGCTGAGCGAGGACACCCCCCCAGAGCCGCACACTCGGGCTGGGCCGCGCTGCCCCAGGAAGGGCTCCACCGCCCGGGGTTTTGGCCTGGCTGAACCGCCTCAGGTCGGCCCCTTAACAAGCCTCCCCCCCCCCCCCCCACTTCTCGGTTGATGATCTAATTGAATTATGCCTTTTTGTTCCAGGGACTACAGAGCACGTGCTGGAGGCAATTAATTATCGGAATGTGGCCATATCAAAACGGACACCGGGCACCGGGTAGGTCAGCAGCCGCAACATCCCCCCTGCCCTGCGCTCAGGACCCCTCCCCCAGAAGGAGCCGACCCGGCTCCCTCGGCGGCCTTCCTCCCTCGGCCCCTCGCCCCGCTGCCCGCCCCGACTCCCAAACGCGCGGGGCCCCAGGTTCTCAGGGGGTACCTGGCCGGTCTCTCCGCAAACCCTCGCCCCAGCGCCGGCCGTGCTGGGGCCCGACAGCCACCCCCCAACCCCAACCCCCGAGCCTAGAGAACCGCTCTCCTCTGCACTGGCGACGGGAGGAAATCCAAACTTTTTCTACGCCACTCCGCGCCCAGGGTCCGTGGGGGTCGGTGGGAGGTGAAGAGAGGTAGAGGGAAGGAAGGATATCAAGGGCAAAGGGAAAAGAAAGGGGAAAAGAAAGGAGAATTCCCCGGGGAATTCATTTGCATGATTTAGGCATATTTGTTCTTCTCTGAGCCCCCTCCCCCCTGCAAAGAAACCTTCTGCTGAGCGACACTGAACCCGTTCTTGGAGAGCCTATTTTCAGTAGATGTAATAATTTAAGTCAGTGGTGGGCTCACCTCCCAACCTGGGGAGAGAGCTGTGGATGGAGAGGGAGATTGGGGTGAGTTTGGGGGGGAGGGGGTGTCTACGGTAAGTGTGCTACGGGCAGGGCTTCCCCCCCCCCCCCCCCCCAGCAAAATGGCAAAGAAAGAAGGTGAAGTCTTGGCCAGGCCTGGCAGATTGGGGGGCAGGAAGTAAAGGGCTGCCGTTACAAAGCGCTGCTTGAGGCTGTCTCTCCCAACGCCTCTGAACTTGATCAGATGTTCTGTTTCCTACAGAGAGATGGCGGCCAGGCTGTGAGGCCGCCTCAAGGCTCAGACTTTGGGGACTCGGCCCGTTGGAGATGTGACAATCCCAGCCGTGTTTCTGTGGGCCTTTTCTTTCCACTCCCCCTCGCCTGCATTCTTTGCAAACGCACTGCCGGACAAAAAAAAATAAAATGAGTGGATTTATAGCCCTGTCTGAACCTGGCCATTAAGTCCAGAAAGACCTTGCACCAGGCGGGGTGGGGGTGAAGTGGGAGGGGGTGTGACTGCGCGCACAACAACTCTGGGAAGCAAATCCTTAAGGGGTAAGGATTCCCGAGGTCACTTGGTGCTTCTCCGGGTAGGAGGGGACGAGAGCAAAGCCTTGGCTGTTGAGAGGGAAGAAAATTCCACCTGACCGTCCCCATTCCCGCCCCCCGCTTTTGCATTTGAAAATGTTGAGAATTTGAAGCTGATTACCCTTTCGGTTGGAAACCATGCTGATCCTGTGTGTGTGTGTGTGTGTGTGTGTGTGTGTGTGTGTAGTGAGTTTGCTAGGCTATGCAGCGTGTTGAGTGCGTCGTGTGCGTGTTTCGTGTGCACAGGCTAAGTATATTCTGTGCGTGTGTAGTACTTGTGCTTGTGTGTGTGTCTTCTGGGCTGTGCGCGTGTATTTGGCCTGTTGTGTGTTTGCCAAAGCGTGCGCCTACGTCTACTGTTTTGTGTGTAGCTTGTTGTGCTACTGGGTTGTGTGCGCTTACTGTTGTGTGCTTGCTGGGCTGCGCGCGTGTTCCCAGCTACGTGCTTGCGTTTTATCTGTTTGCTATGTTGTAGCTGGTGTGTCGCATATGGGGAGGGGGGGCAGCGGCGACCATAGCCACCACTCACAACACCGAAGAGTCAACGCTTGGCTCAGACGGAAGGGAGATCGGCTCTAATTGTAATCGTTTCCCGTCGTTTGGGCCTCGGACGGCCAGCGGCAGCTCGGGGCCCGGACGGCGAGCTGGCCGGGCTGGGTCGGTGCTCTCGGGGCCATCGGGGCCCATAGTGGCGTGTGGGGAGGACGCGGCTAACGGGCCGCGAACGTGGAACTGCTACGCCCGCCGCAGGATCGGCGCCCTGCGGGCGCCAAGAGGGCACTTTCTCAGGGTGGTGAGGCGGCGGGGGGCCAGCGCCGCGCCGACGGTGGGAACGATCCTTGCGGGGCCAGGAGTGCATTTGGCCAAAGCGGGTAACGCGCGTGAGGGGTGCTGGTCCGCTTCGGGCCGGAGGCGAGCCAGGGAGAGGCCCAGCTCCGCCCCGCCGGCCGCCGATCGAGCCCGGCCCCGCTTCCCCCACAGCCGCGCAAGCCCCGCGGAGCCCACTCGCGGGCGCCGGGCCGCCGCCGCCGCCTCACCTGCCAGGCGCCGGGCCACGGCCCAATCAGCGGCGGTCGCTCGGCCGCGGCTGCCATGTTCCCCGCTCCGCGCTGCCAATCAGCGTGGCGGCGGCCAATGGGCTTCGGGGCCGGGGGTCAGGTGACCGCGGGCCAGCTGGCTCCCGATTGGCGCGCGCCGCGCGGCCTCCCGCTCGGTTTATGTGAGAGGAGTGAGTGATTGACTTTATCAGTCCAAGGACATTACTCTGGAGGCGAAGAGGCTGGGACTCGCGCGGCGAGCGGCGAGGACCGAGCCTGCCTCCAGCCCGCTGCCCGCCGGCCGGCCACGAGCCGGCTCTGCTACTAAGCGCAGCCCAGCCGGGAGGCCCGCGCCGAGGGAGCCTTCTGGCCCCGCTGTGCTGCGCTCTCGGGGAGAGGAGGGGTGCCCGGGACCGGATTGGCCAACTCCGCCCTCCACTTATTATTTTGCTTATTTTTCTTTGTGCGCGCCTGTTAGTTTGTTACACCAGATCTAGTCCCAGAGTCTTTTCTCCTCCCTTCTCCCCGCTCCTTCTTCCCCCCCCCCCCCCCCCCCCCTCCTGCTCCTCTACTTCCCCTCCTCCCTCCTATCCTTCTGCAGGAGACTCTCCCAGCGACGGAAAGTTGCGGCCCCTGGCACCGCCTCGGGGGTCTCCCGGCCGTGTCCAACCGCCGCCAACCGTCTCCGACGACGGCACTTCGAAGATCTCCTCCTTCGCCCGCACCCTCGCTCATTTCAGCGCTCTCGCCGGTGCCCAGAACGCCCCACCCATGACGATGCTCCTGGACGGAGGCCCGCAGTTCCCCGGGCTGGGAGTGGGCAGCTTCGGCGCGCCGCGCCACCACGAGATGCCCAACCGCGAGCCGGCGGGCATGGGGCTGAATCCCTTCGGGGACTCGCCCCACGCCGCCGCCGCCGCCGCCGCCGCCGCCTTCAAGCTGAGCCCCGCCGCGGCTCACGATCTGTCTTCGGGCCAGAGCTCCGCGTTCACGCCGCAGGGCTCGGGTTACGCCAACGCCCTGGGCCATCACCACCACCACCATCACCACCATCACCACGCCGGCCAGGTGCCCAGCTACGGCGGTGCAGCCTCCGCCGCCTTCAACTCCACGCGCGACTTTCTGTTCCGCCAGCGCGGCTCCGGGCTCGGCGAGGCGGCCTCGGGTGGCGGGCAGCACGGGCTCTTCGCCGGCTCGGCGAGCAGCCTGCACGCTCCAGCTGGCATCCCCGAGCCTCCTGGGTACCTGCTCTTCCCCGGGCTGCATGAGCAGGGCGCCGGGCACCCGTCGCCCACAGGGCACGTGGACAACAACCAGGTCCACCTGGGGCTGCGCGGGGAGCTGTTCGGCCGCGCCGACCCGTACCGCCCGGTGGCCAGTCCGCGCACGGACCCCTACACGGCCGGCGCGCAGTTCCCTAACTACAGCCCCATGAACATGAACATGGGCGTGAACGTGGCGGCCCACCACGGGCCCGGCGCCTTCTTCCGTTATATGCGGCAGCCCATCAAGCAGGAGCTGTCGTGCAAGTGGATCGACGAGGCTCAGCTGAGCCGGCCCAAGAAGAGCTGCGACCGGACCTTCAGCACCATGCACGAGCTGGTGACACATGTCACCATGGAGCATGTGGGGGGCCCGGAGCAGAACAACCACGTCTGCTACTGGGAGGAGTGCCCTCGCGAGGGCAAGTCCTTCAAGGCGAAGTACAAACTGGTCAACCACATTCGAGTGCACACGGGCGAGAAGCCCTTCCCGTGCCCCTTCCCGGGCTGCGGGAAGATCTTTGCCCGCTCCGAGAACCTCAAGATCCACAAGAGGACCCACACAGGTAAGGGGGAAGGCAGGCGGGCGCGGGATTGACCGCGGCCCCGCGCCACCCAGCCGACTTGCAGCGCGAGGGAGAGGGGTGGCGACCGGAGAAGAGGGGCGGCGCCCCGCGGGGGCCGTTCGGAGAAGAAGCGCTGTCAGTGTCCCTCCACCTCTCGCCCTCCCCGCCCTGCGGCGCTTTTGCCCAGTTCTAACTTCCCGGGCTGACGGCCCCGCGGTCTCAGGAACTAATTGGAACCTTCTCGCGCCCAGGAACCAGCTGGCGCCGCCTCTTTTTGTCTCTCTTTCTGGGTTACTAGGAAGGGACTCCGAACGTGTTGAGAGCGGATGGCTTACCAGCGACTCCGCTCTCGGCACACATTCGGGGAGGGCGACCATAGAAATGCTAATGAAAACTAACTTTCGGTTACTTCCGCTCTTTTCTCCCCCCTTGATTGGCACATCTCCTCATTAAATGACTGATACTTTTGTCAAACTATTTTTATTTGGAGTTCCAGGTTCAATTCAGTCCTCCGGGAGGAAAGCTAAAGTAGAAAAGGCACCACAGTTTCGTGGCTTGTTCAGAACATCTTGTAAAACTGTTCGGAGCCCCTGGATTGATATAGTTTTCTCTTTTCCAACGTTAAGTACGCCGACCCGTGCTTTTTAATACTGGGTTTAGCCAAACCGCTGCCTTTGAAAGAGGCGAATTAAAAGGTACAAAGAAGGACCCGAACGGGATTGTCCCGTCCCCGGCCCATTGTCCCGCCCGGGCTGGGTTACATCGCCGAGGTGGCGGCGGAGCGTTGGCCACGCGTTGGGAGCCCCGGGCCGAGGGGGGCGGGGGGGGGGGGGATGGAAGCACAAGTTAGGGGAAACTTTGGAGGAGCCTGAGGCTTCCCCATCCTGCGCGAGAACAAAGGGACGCGCAGGTTCCGGGCCGGCCGTGCCCCACCCCCGCCCAGACCAGCACTCCCCAGCCCTGCAGGCTCAACCCGCGCTCTCCATTTTTCTCCAGGGAAACGAGATGCCACGGCCGCCCCCAGTCGGCGCTCCCTCTCCGGCCAGACCGCAGGGCGCTCCGTCTCCCGCTGCTGGGCCCTGGGAAGCTCCGGGCCCTGACCGCATTTTCCCCCCTTTGCGTTTTTGCCTTTTGCAGGTGAGAAACCTTTCAAATGTGAATTTGAAGGCTGTGACAGACGCTTTGCCAACAGCAGCGACCGCAAGAAGCACATGCATGTGCACACCTCGGACAAGCCCTATATCTGCAAAGTGTGCGACAAGTCCTACACGCACCCGAGCTCTCTGCGCAAGCACATGAAGGTAATTACCTCTTTATTAGCGGTCGGCGGTTTATAAACACTCGGCCCGACACCGGGCCGCGGAACGGAAGCGCCCGCGCTGCCAACCCTGTATCCTCCACGTTAAATCCGATTTGCTCCAGCGGTGACACCTTGAACCCATTTTGGGGACCCGCGGGGGGGGGGTGGGGGTGGGGAGGGCGGGGGGGAGAGCACGGTGGGGAGGAGGAGGGAGCAGAGGGAACAATTGCTTGTTTACTGGGAAGCTCTAACCGAGCTCGCCGGGGCTTGGGGTTGCGGTGGCCGCGTCTTCCCGGCACTGCCCGCGGTGGGAACCGAGAGAGTGCCCGCGCCGAACCCGGGGGTGGGTGCTTCCTTCGCTCTACGGCTGCCCTGCGGCTGCCGACCAAACAATAGGGCCGAGGAGCGTGGTCTGATCCCCACCCATTTGTCTGAGACCTCGAAGTGCCCTGGGCGCCTGTGCCACCTTTCTCTGTACCTGCTTTCCCAAGCCGCAGCCGGCTTGGTGAAACCTGGGCCGGGAGTGAGTGTTCCATAGGGCCCCCAAGACTAAGTGCTCATCCCACTCCATCGGCGGAGAAAGGGCAGGAGTGAAACCCAGCGTTGTATTCCTTTTCCATGATGCCAGTCTTAGGGCTGAAGCTGTTCTCTTGGCGACCATCTCCGGGTTTTGTAGACCTCGGTAATCCGGAAATTCAAAACAACCCCCCCCCCCCAAAATCAGCGGCATTTCTCGTCTAAGTGGGTCACTGGGCGGTCTTGTTCCTACAGTGCTCGAATTCTCTTGTTTTTGCTTGCACGATGCCAGTTGGAATTATATTCATTATAATATATACATGTTAATTTTAGGTTCATGAATCTCAAGGGTCAGATTCCTCCCCTGCTGCCAGTTCAGGCTATGAATCTTCCACTCCACCCGCTATAGCTTCTGCAAACAGTAAAGATACCACTAAAACCCCTTCTGCAGTTCAAACTAGCACCAGCCACAACCCTGGACTTCCTCCCAATTTTAACGAATGGTACGTCTGAGGACAAACACAAACCCTGTTAACCATAGAATGGACCACATGCATTTTAAAAAGAAAACTGAGACCAATCAGACGGAAATGGAGTTTTAAGGCGAGAGGCCATATATAGGGTTACATCTTGTCAATTGCAATTGTCCAGGAAGGTTTTGGGGGCAAGATCCAAAAGTAGTCATGCCCTATTCTCAGGAGTAGAAAATACGTTTTGGCGTTTGAAGGATTTTTCAAAACAAATCTTCTCACTGCTTTTTCCTTCCTTTTCTCTTGCTCTCTGCACACCCCATCCCTAAGCTCCTTCAGTGCATTTTAACACTTGTCCTGTTTCTTGAGAGGAAGTTATAGAAGGCTTGTTGGTGGTGGTGATGTTAAACGATGGAAATTCTTCGCCTTAGTGGTGATTGTTTAAACTCTCACAGTCTTAAACCGTGCCAAAGTCCTGTTATGTCTTGAACTTTTCCTCAAAGCATTACACTTGTGAATGTATTTTTGTCTAATGGGGTCGAAACTGTTGTTCGGTATTTTTTCAGGCTGAGGATGTGATGTTACTCTACGGATTGTGACGTTTAGTATACAGTTGCCTTTTGTAATAACTTTTTTTTTTTTGTAAATACATATCCACTGATGCCATATTTATCGTTTGTAATTTAATTATTGCTACAAGTGCCGGGAACTGAACAATATTTATGGAAAAATGTTTTCTAACAAATGCTGTACAGCTTTTGATTATAACTGCTTTAGCATTAAATTTTATTGTTTTGAAAGAAGAACACAATTTACAGTTTTTGAACCACTGACTCCTTTCTCTTGTTTTGTAACAGCCTCCTTCTACAAAGAGGAGACGTAAGCAAATGAAATCTTGTTTGTTTATATTTATAACTCACGCAGATTCCTTTTTTAATTGTTAAATTATTTTTCTATTGCAGTATAGATTCCTTATAGTGTCAGCTTCCATCTGGGGAGACCCTCCTTTCTTTATCTCTAGCTCAGATGGTTGTTTAACTGCGAGTTTAAATGTGTTTGTCCTGGATTTTCGGCATGCAAATCAAATATTACTGATCAGTTCAGTTAGTGGCCATGACATCTCAATCTTGTATTTCAAAGACTGAGAAGCTGGATTTAATCATCCCTGCCCTCCATATATAAACATAAGGTAACCTAATGAGTTTTATGTCCCTTAGTTTTTTATTACCTTACATAAAAATGAACATTGTGGCAGGATGCATGTCTGTGTAATCTATCGAGAGATCACCCATATACATATATACGTTTGTATCTATGACTTATCTAATCTGCCTATCAAATCTGTCTAGCTATCTATATATTTTCAAAAGTAAGCGTATGTCTGAAACAGTGGTGATGAGTAAGGCCAGTCCAGCCGTGCTTACTTACGGTTAAAGTGCTTCTTAAAAAGACCCATAGTCCATTGACAATTTTGGAAGGCAAAGGCTGATTTGTTTTGCTGTATATAGTTCAATTCATAATTATCACAATTCTTCATAACATTTTTATAGCGGTGTGATAACTGCAGCGGTTCTGAAATGATATTATGGAAAGAAAAAACATTTGCAAAATATGTATTTTTAAAGTTCATGGTTTATAGGCACAGATGTTAAGAGCATTGTTTCCATTAAAATCAATAACAATGAAAAATGGTTGTTTGCTTTGTGATAAAATATTAACAATGCATTTAATCTTCAGCGAAGCAGCCCATTTGGATAAACAGTTCTTTTACAGTTATGTGAAAAAAAAAAAAAAAAACCATAGTACTATATTTGGGGGGGGGTTGGAGCGGGTTAGAGTATCGAGAGACTTTAACTAATTTAGGGTGCCGTTTAATATTGAGACCCCAGTCTCTGCATGAGTAACCAGCTTGCAAATCAGCAAATATAATGGTGGAGATAAGGAATTGTAAAGAATTAGAAATGTAATGAATAGGTTTAAGTACCTCCTTCTCTTGAAGGGAGCAATGCTCTAGGTTTTTTGGTGGCCATCAATTTGGTATTATACATAATCATTTTGAATTATAGAATCTTGTTTATTGTTCTTTTTGAAGAAATAAAGTCTTGGCACATCTTATTTATGTTATAACATTTTTGTATTTAGTGCCCGCTTTTTTTTTTTCCATGTTCAAATAAATCAACCTTAAATCGAAATGCTGAGAGAAATGATGATGATTAAAAGAAACTTTGATTTCCTGGATACAGTTGAAGCAGCCTATTTTCAGTTATCGACCGATCTTTGTCAACAATTATTGACAGTTTCTAATTGCAAACTGCTTTGATGCAATTTTTTGTCTGTGGAGAATGGGGTTTTTTGCACTTTTCCTCCACCAATAGACAAGGCAAGGGCCCGAATGCCATGAACAGAGAGATTGGGATGACTTCATAAGCGGTGAGCAGGTAACCTGGTCAGTATACCACTTCTACCCCAGACATTCCAATCTTGACCTTGACATTGAGGGTGCTGGACCAAGTTCCTATTTCAGGATTTTTCCTTCACTTCAAACCCGAGGCCGTTTTAAATGCTCAGCAAGTTTTCAGAAAGTCTATATTCATAATACTGGCTCTAGATGTGTTCCAATTGAAGTCTAAATCGTGTTTTTCTTCTGAACTAGGCACTGAACTTCCACAATTTATTGTTTTCTCCATAAATTTCCTCTCCCAACTTAACCTAATCTTAAATGGGAGTTGAGTGATGGGTTGGTTGCAAGTTTCGCTCAGAAACTTGCCCCCCGCCCCCGGCCATTAAATATACCAAAATATCTCTTTCGGAGACATAAATCAGAGTTTGATTTTTCCTTAGTGGACTTGGTATTATTCTACCGTAAAATTTTGCCATAAAGCATTGTGTCCTAGGAGGGGAAGACAGCAATTAACAATGATGATAAGCAACATTTTGATCATGTGATGGCTTTGCCCCTCTACATGATCTGCTCTAATTCTGGCGTAGCGTCATATTTCTCAAATAGTCTGTGTCCTCTGCCCTTGTCATCTGTTGGCAAAGAAAAGTTTATTTTAGTAGAAAACTTTTCACAGGCATTTTTTCCTGTAATCTGACTCTGGGAGTGCACATTTATATTCTTGAATTTTCAGTCAATACCTTAAAGAATAAGCACCTCCCCCCCCTCCCCCAAACAAAAAACCTTTGCGACCCTAAAGAAGGATCAGCTGGAAACCATGAATGTCAACTGGGCTCTTAGTGATCTACCTGTTACTTTCCTTCTTGCACCTGGTAAGACCTTTGTTAAAAGTCCATTATCTTTTCCAAAATGGGTGGTTTAGCTGAAGATTTCCACTGTTGGGTGGGGAAAAGGGAGGTGTCTATTTCCAAGCAGACAGAAGTCTGGCCTTCATCCAGTTTGGAAGGTTAAAGATCAGGGGTCCAGGCTAAGCGGGACGGTCGGTCTTAGCTACTGGGAAGGTTGGAGAGCGAGCAGGGACCGCCTCCGCTCACAAAGCCTCCCAGGAAAGTTGTGCTCGGGACCTCCTCGCCCCTCCCCCCTCCTCGCCTCCAGCTGTCCCCTTGCCTCTTTGCCCCTGGCACCCTCTCCTCCCCCTAAAACCCCTCCCCCGCCAAACCAAAGAGGAAAGTCGAACGGCCTCTTGCCACTTAAGTTTTTCTGTAAGAATGGCCCCCGGTGTGCCATGCCCTGAAGGGCGGCTTCTCGGCCTGGCAGCCTGGCTGGTTTTCTCCGGCTGGCTGGCTGACCCTCGAGGCTCAAGCCTTTGCCAGGGCTTTGCCCCAGGGACCAGGCCGGGCGTTTCGGAAGTCAGGGCTCCGGCTCGGCGTTCCTCGGGCCCCTCGTCGGGGCGCCCAGAGTCCCTGTGCACACACCAAGCTCTTGCAAGTCCCGGTCGAAGCTCGGGCGGGGGGCGGGGGGGGGGGGCGGACCGCGCTTCCTAGGGTCAATTCTCTCGCGGTCTCGGCCCGCTGACCCTTTGACCTCCACCTACAGGGCCCTTGGCGGCCGTAAGCCGGCGGTCGCCCGGGTTCCGCGGACGCTTCGCGCCCCATCGCCTCCCGGCCTCATTAGGCCGGCGGGGCTGCAAAGCAGGAATCAGCCGCTGCCTAATCCGGACCTGGGGTCAATACGAGCCCAAACAATGGTGAGCTCCGAAGGCCGCAGCGTAGCACTGGCCGCAAACTTTGTGTTCCATTCATTTTCTCCGGGCGGTGGGGGAGGGAGGAGAGGGGAGGGAGACACTCGGACGCCCGGAGGCTGCTCCCGGCCGCCGGGGCTCCTAAGCCGGCGTCCTCCGGCCCGGCCCTCCCGGTCTCTCCGCAGGGCCTGGACTGGAGGGGCGGGGGGGGGGGGGGGGGGGCCCGGGGGCGGGTGGGCGGGCCCCGCGGGGGGTGCGAGGGGCCGAGGGCCGGCCCGGAGGGGGCTGCCCCCGCGCCGGGAGCGGACTTTGAAGTGGGTTTTTAGCGCGCACGTGCGAGAGCCGGGCCGGGGCCCGAGCGGGGACCCGCTGCGAGGAAAGAGTAGGCTCGGCCCGGGCCCCAGCCCCTCCCCCGCTCCCCGTCGCTCCGGCCTTTTCAAGCCCGCCGCCCCCCCCTCCGCCCCCACTCCCGCGCAGGCGCACACCCCGCAGCCGTCGAGCCGCTCTGGCGGCCGGGGGGTGGGGGGGTTGGGGGGAGAGTTGAAAGCGGCTTTGCAGCGCCGCGGCCTCGGCGGAGCGGGGAGGGGAGGGGAGGGGAGGGGAGGGGTGTGGGGAAGGGGGGTGGTTTGGGGGCGGCTCTCGAGTGGTGAACATGGCGGCCGGATGCGAACCCCCGCGGAGCGCAGCAAAGCGCTGACTGCGGGCTGCCGAACTGTTGTGTGCTTTAAACTCCCTCGTTATTCCCCGGCTCCGAGCGCCTCGCGGCAGAATGTAGATCGCGGCGGCCGAACGCAAAATTGTGAAAAAAAAAAACGGAAGCGAAGAAGTTCTTCCAGGGCATTCTGGGCGTGGGAAGTTGGCGAGCCTTCTGGGGGTTGGGGCTCCCAGGGGACTTGGACTTGAAAGCCGCCGGAGGCCGCCCCACCCTCCCGTCCCGCTCGAAACCCTCTCCTCCCGGGTCGGGGTGGGGGGGGGAATGCCATTTTGAGTTCTTGTGCCGGGTCGGGAGGCCACAGCACCTCCGAGCCCCTAAAACTGCCAATGTGCGGGACACTCTCTGCCAAGGACAATGGCGGGGCCCCGGGAGGGGAGCACGCAGGTACCATTTCCGAATGAAACGCCCCTGCTTCTCGCCCGAGAGGTGCCATCGCGAGTTCGAACCTTACGCGTTGCTCGGGCCCCGTTTCCTGCATATCTCATTTAACCGTGGGCCTTTGAAAAATGGCACTGTCGCAGCTTTTGTGTGTGCTGGGAACAGCTGGCGATCTTACGCCAAGTGGGGGGGAAAAAAAGGTCACAGTCCCGAAAACTTTTATTCAGCTTTTGCTTAAGTGCCTAAATGCCGGCGGGTGAAAGAGCCCGCGGTAGCTCTGGGATCTGAGGCTCGTGTTTTTTTCTGTAGAAAAATGTTGCACATTCACCTTCGGCCGTGTGTTTCGTGAGGACGGGGGGGAAAAAAGTGAGATAAAAGGAGGTAGTTGTGGACCCCCGCCTCCTCTAGGAAAATAAGCGGACGAATTCTTTCGGGTTGCGTCTTCGTGGAGGCCGAGAGCTAAAGGAAAAGGCAGCCTTCTTGGGGCTGCCCACTGTCAAGCATTTGGGCACCTGAAGGTGTGGGGCAGTTCCCGGGGGGCCACCTTGGGAAGGGTCCCAGGTGGGTGGGCAGGTCATTAGCAAAGCTGGCCCAGATCTGGGGGGGGGCGGGGAAATCTGCAAAACAGTGCCTTTATCTGCAGAGAACAATTGATGGGGTTGTCTTTCCTCCCTTTCAGTGCAGAAAGAAGACGGCTTTGGAGCAAGAATTTGGAATATGCATTTAAGTTGTCGGGCTTTGCATTGGAAACCCCTGGGCAATTAAAATCATAAGCATGCCTTGTAGTATTTTCTGTCCTTTTCTTATGTGTAATTCCTGCAAGTCAAAGGGGCCGGAGCCCCTTCTGCAGTTTGGAAACTTGTTTTGAAATTGCCACCAAACAGATCTTTTTTTCTCCCCCCCCTTCGGTTGAAGTTTCCTTCCCGGGCTCAGC
>NW_024420501.1:1579685-1621906 GCF_014898765.1 Herpailurus yagouaroundi
GTTTTTTGCTCCCCCCCCTTCGGTTGAAGTTTCCTTCCCGGGCTCAGCCACTCCCCCCCCACCCCCTCCCTGGAATGGAGTATTGACATCTTTGAGAGATCAAAGGAAGTAGGTGGTCCTTGGTCTGTACTTTATTTTTCCAAAGCTGTAGTTGGAACCCTGAGGTTTGGCTTTCCCCTGGGTAAACCTCTTGGTGCTGAAAGTGTGAAAGATGAAAAGTTCATTAACTTGAAAAAGCTTTAGCTGGTGGTTAGGCACTTTGTCTCTCTCAGAACCACAGAGCCCAGATTGTCTCTTAAGGGGACATTAAAATCAAGCTAAAGATGCGCTGGTGAACTGCCTCCCCTGGATACCTGCGGTGTTCTTTGGGTCATTTGATATGGTAAAGCTGGTTGATTTGCATAGGGGTTATGTGAATGGAATTTCTGCAAATCTGGATGAGTGATAAACCGGTAGAACTCTCATATTTGTGGGATGACTCTGAAGGGCACTGCTTTTTCCCACTAAGGCTTGGTTTCTATCATAACCGTCGAAATTTGCAGCTTGAAACCCACTAAGTTTTCAGGAAACATTAAAAGGGGGGGGGGAGTGGTTCAGGGTACTTGGGCTGATAGCACAGGAGCAAAACTTCTTTGAATGAGATTCAAGAAACTCCCTGTTTCCAAAAACAAAACCTGCATCTCTTAACAAAAGAAAACATCCTTCTTTAAAAATCATGTAATAAAGCAGACAATTTTGCATAGTGTTTATGTGATGACACGTCAACCTGTTGACTAATGTGATGAACAGAGAGAAAGGTTGAGCTTACAGTAAGTGTTAAAATAGCCATCAGCAGAAGGCAAGTTTATTATGTTTGATCTCGGATAGGCTGTATATGTTGTCTAACGTGTTGTATTTAAACACAACGTCTGTAAAGATCATTTGCACGTACGGTGTGGAGAAGATTCCATTGTGTTCTATTATAAACTAGCATTTGAAACAATTATTTCCAATGAACATTTTAAGAATTTTTTCTAAGCGTAAATACAGCCTGTTTTGACCTGTCTGCAGTTCACTTTTTGTTTTTTTGCCAGTGTTGTCCTGCTTGGTATCCGGGACAGTCTCTAATTCCTGACGAAGAACTTGATACTGACGTTGGTATGCAGCAGCCAGCCCTCCATAACACTACCTATCCTAAATGCAGGGTTCACGCCCAACCTACTGTGCAAGAAATGATTTACTGATGAGGTTTCAAAGAAAACCACATCAATTTGGATGTCTGTTACCTTGAAGCGATCATTGTAAGAGTAGTAGCTTCCGGAGGTATAAAAAAGACTATTTTCTTCCTTTGGTGTATTTCAGTCTGTGTTGAGCAATCATTTGTGAAAATGGAAAAGCGAAACCCCTCTCCCCCCTCCCCCGGCCTTCACACCCTGCCACTTTAGGATTATCCGTGGGAAGACGGAGGTGAAGACTGGCCTGATTCATAACCCAGTGTGTATTATCTCATGCATTGTGTTGACCTTGTTGAAAATCTCTTTCAAATACCTGCATCGCACATGTGGGGCTAACGTGTTGAAAACTAGAGACACGCGTGCTTGTTCTGTTAATTTTGTATGTTTGTGTTCAAAAAGCAGTATCCCAAGATCCCTACAATTGTTGTTTGACCTGAATAAAACCATGAAAACGTTTTGTGATTATTGTGTTATTACAGTGACAACTATAACTCCTAAAATAATGTCGACCGACCTGTCGAATTGGGACAGATTATCTTCTATTCACATGTAGTTGGGCTTCCCCTGAGCGATGAACCTGGGGGAAAAAAACCCCAACCCGCTGAACAAACCTCAACCAACTGTTCTGAGCTCACAGTGTTTTCCCAGAGGGACTCAGGGCCAGGTGCTGGGGAAGTCAGGGGAAAAATTCCAAGTCAAGGATTGATGGGGTGATTAGAAGGAAGGACTGGAGGCAGGAGTTGGGAGGAACAACAGCATTGGAACACCACTCTTTGGGTGAGAAAGGGAAAGACAAAGCTAAAAATAGCCTCAAAGAGGAAAGGAGGGCCTCCAGACATTGCGGCATAGAACATTACATGCCTGTTATTCAGGAGCCCCAAAGTGGTTCTTGGGGTAGACAAGTTGGCAGCCATTGATTAGGACATTTACAGAATCATGGAACATAGGTGTTATTAAAACACAAGTTGTCGTTAATTAACTGTAGTGTTCGAGAAGATGAAGACACTTCAGAGCAATTCTTCGAACTCCAGATACTTGATTTCTCATTTTAAATTTAACATCGGTAATCTAACGTAATCTGTGAGTGGCCATCGTTCTATTTATTTGACGTGATTATGCCGTGATGAGGTATTGTAAAATCGCAGCCTGATAGAGTATATGGCTATTGGGTTTTTTTTTTTTCGATCCAGTTTTATTAAAATTTCTAAGTAGACTGATGATACTGTAATTTTTTTTTAATTTTTTTTTTAACGTTTATTTATTTTTTTGGGACAGAGAGAGACAGAGCATGAACTGGGGAGGGGCAGAGAGAGAGGGAGACACAGAATCGGAAACAGGCTCCAGGCTCCGAGCCATCCGCCCAGAGCCCGACGCGGGGCTCGAACTCACGGAGCGCGAGATCGTGACCTGGCTGAAGTCGGACGCTTAACCGACTGCGCCACCCAGGCGCCCCAATGATACTGTAATTTTTAAGGAGAGGGAAAACGGCCCGTCTCCCTCTGATTTTTGTTGTTCATTTGCATCAAGAGTAGGAGTACAGGCCGGTCAAGAAAGACTGATTCTTTGATTCTTAGCTCCCTGAGAGTTGACATTTTTATAGCCCCTAGAACAGTGTCGGTAGAATTTTGTTTTGTTTTGTTTTTGTTTTTCAGAACAAGAACTGTGTTCTTTCCGACAGTCAGCGGAGTATTATAATGGGATTATTTAAAAAGCCCTTGGAAAGGTGGACTACAAAGTTGTGCGAGAGGCAGCTGCACTGTGATAATAATGCCTCCTAGGGTTATTCCAGGGATTAACAACAACAACAACAAAATTTCTTAGGGTATCTAAGAAATACTGCATTTCATAAGCATAATGGCTAGATCAGGCACGTGGGTTTATGAACATAGCCATGAATATTTAAACGCGTAAAATTAAAATGTTATTAAATGCCTGTTGTTCGTTATCTTCCAATGAATGCACTTATTCCTGGATCAAAATAAGTTGTGTACTTAAAATCTGTAAGCATACGAATTTAATGGTTTGCTGGTAATTCGATACAATTTTACTTGAGTCAACAGCTTGATTCTTACTATATTTAAGTGACAATTTTACAGTGTGAAAATCGGCATTCACATTTAACAAAAGATGAAATCGGATGGCGTCTTAAATTATTCAGTTCCCCCCACTAAATTTATGTTGGTATTACGTGAGTGTGACTATAGAATAATGAGGCCCATTTTCTTATGGGGCTTAGAAGCTAGCTTTGAAAGCCATTCTCAAAGAAGAGTCCCCAAAATGTTTTGACTGATGTCAGCATCCTTAGAATAAGTTTACAGACTCCCTAGGTGATGGCCTCGCTTAAGATAAAAACAAAAACCAAAAAACAAACAATGGCCACCAGTCTAATTACTTTACAGCCATACTTTTGGTTTTATTACGTCTGAAAGTGAAGAAATGCTCCATTACAGCATTATGAGATGCATTTTTTTTCCCCTCAGGGCTAAGTCTATTCCTGGAGCAAAACAAAACAAAAACGCCAAACGCACTAAGCTCCTCCCAAATGAACTGTCTGGGTGGGAAGTGTTTCTTGCCTTCCCACTGACTTTGGGGGCTTGGAGCTTCCCAGACAGGCGGTACTGCTGAATGGTAATGGCTTTTGTACGGAGGCCTGGGAGACTTTTCAGGATTCCTTCCTCAACTGCTGTATCACTTTTGTCTATTTCCTTCTGACTTTGCCCCATTAGATGCGGGGGGTCGGCCGTGTTCTGAGCGTTGGTTGTTAATTACTCAGCAAGAGCAAGGTTGTCTTAAACGACCAATTTCAAAACTGACGTCTAGGGCAGTGCTGTAGTGCCTCTCGTGGCCGGATCCTCCTGGAGGTGACATTACTCTAGAGTCCCAAGGATCAAATCAGTCAGCACAGTCTTTTCCGGTAAAATAGGAAGGTAGGGGTGGGGGTGCGGGGGCAGGCAGAAGAACACCCTCTTTGATTCTTAGAGAAGTGTTCCTGCTTCTGTTGCCTTTCCCCGGGGGGAGGGGAGAAAAAAGACCTCTTTGTGTTTATATCAGGTCATCAGAAACTTCATGGGTGAAATGAGAAAAATGTGATTGCCAACAATTCCCTCTGTAAACGTCCCAGAGTCGACAAGGTAATGGGAGGCAATCTGTGGTACAGATAAATACATGCGTTTTAACATCCCGATACCAATCCAATGCATGGGAATTGCGTGCAAATGATTCACGAACGTCACCCAGCCAGAACTGACACGGAGAAAGTTCACTCGTTTTGTGTTTTTGCAGCTAATCACCAGCAGAGTATGTAATTGGTTGGCCAGCTGGTAACATTTCTTGGGGGGACTTCGCCATTCTTTATAAAAAAAAAAAAAAAAAAAGTTTAGCCCGGGTATTCACTGAGATGTGACATCTTCCTGGTTGCGGTGATAACCCCAAACCAAAGGTGTTTCCTCAAGTCCTGACCATTGACGTATTAAATGAAGACGTTCAGTTGAGCAACACCAGTGACTTCAATTGATTCATCAGTCGCCAGTATCTTGCAGCCATCATGTTTCACTTTGCTAACAAGCTGGTGCCCCCCATCTGATGCCAACAACCCCGGTCTTTCAAACAAATGACACGTTCGATAAAGAAATCTTTTCAGAAGCATTATGCACTTCGGCATTTGTCTTTTCTTCCAGCGCAGCGTCTGTGCCTCGGTTCCAACAGGCCATCTATTCCTCGATCATTTCTGAGCCTTCCATGGTTTTTGAGCCTGATTTGCGGGTGTATCAAGGAGGTGAAATGAAGCTTCTTCCGCTGAATGTTATGTCGCTGAACACCACAACACCATGTTTCTGTCCCAGGCGCTAGATTTAATCTTGTGAATGAGACTGCAGGGAAGCGTTCTCACCAGACTTTCTGCGAAGACATTGTTGTGCTCGCAACTGAGTGGGGGGAGGGGAGAGAAACCCTTATTTAGGAAAAACATGGAGGACAACTTTTTTGGATGGTCTTGGCTGTGGGTACTTGAAGGTTCATACTACTTTTGGAAGTGTTGAAAGTTTCAGAGCTCTGAACCAGTGAAATGAAAATTCATATGGTCCCACCGGCCAAAAATGGATGCAATTCATCAGTGAGCCCTGTTTAACGGCATAATTTGCTTTTGCGTGCATAAAACTTAATCTCTACTTTGCATGTGTCCAGACTGCATGCATCTGGCCCCATTAGATTCCCTGATTGTATCACACAACTATTTGAACGCCGAACTGAAGCCCAAATGCTTCTGGTTGGCCTTAAACTGTAATCACTTTGGATAAGTGAATAGTTGGAATGTACGACCTAAAAATCAGGACCCAGGGCGAGAACGCCTCCCTACTGAAACAGCAACAGAGAGAAAAATCTAGAAACAACGTTGACTTTATAAACGAACCAGTATGGTTTTCTACTGGGCAGATACTAAATCAGAACACGAATCGGTAGTCGCTAAGCACAAAATCCTGATCCACGATAAATATTTTATCACGTCTTCTACACTTGCTCCTTGTGAGTGTTTGAAACCAAGCTTCCACATAAGTATAAACGCGTTAATTAAAATCAAATCATTTTGAAAAGGTAATTGTGCAGTGGTTTTCAAATTGCATTCATTTCTTTAAATGTGCGGCCTCGGGCATTTTGGGTTGGGGTTGGGCGCGGGGGGGGGGGGGATCGATTCTGTAGCCCGCACTAATTGAAACTTATTTTGTGCATATATGGTGTTCAATAAAGGAAGCGTGGTTTGCGTGTGCACGCATATGCGTTGATTTAGATCGAAAGTATGTGTTCACGTGGGGCGCCTGGGTGGCTCAGGCAAGTTTAGCTTCTGATTTGGGCCCAGGTCACGGTGTCTTCGGATTCCGCGTCTCCCTCTCTCTCTGCCCCTCCCCTGCTCTGGCTCTGGCTCTCTCTCCAAAATAAGTAAACGTTTACAAAATTAAAAAAAAATAAAAAAAGTATGAGTTCCCAGAAGTCTGGTGTTCGAAACTAGTGTTCCTGGTAGAATCAGGAGAGAACATTCTTTAGCTACAAGAGAGGGCGAGACCCATTTCTCCAGCGCTAGAAAAATATTGCAATTGCCGCACGTGGCTCGAACGAGTTTTACGTGTATCGTCCGGAATGAAAGCAGGGGACACCTCACTGATCCTCATGTTGAGCATTGGCCTCAAGCGCGTGTGGCGTGTCCCGGGCTTTTCCGCTCTGAAATGGTTACACTCGGGGCACGATCTGACCACCACTGCACCAGTCTGGCAACTTCTCTGCTTGAAGCCTCGAGGAATGGTCTCAGGCAAGACTTGCACTGCATGCCTCCTTGATTTCGTTAGGCGCTCTACAAGCCGGAGGAGAGAGAGCTGTATCGAATCCAGGCCAACACTTTGCTTGCACGGAATACACCATGTAATTTAACCAACCTTCTCGTTTTGCTTCTTTAGATATTTTCACAGAATTATGAAGGTCACAGGGCCACCTGATGTGTGCCTTGTGGATCACCTGTATCAAAATTTCTTGGGGGTGGTGGGGAGGGGGGGAGGCCGCTGGTGGACCCAGTCAGCAGAGCATGCAACTCTTGATCTCAGGCTCCGTGAGTTCGAGCCCCGCGTTGGGCATGGAGCTTACTTAAAAAAAACAAAAAAACAAAAAAACAAACCCCGCAACAACATGGGGCACCTGGATGGCTCAGTCGGTTAAGGGTCTGACCCTTGATTTTGGCTCAGGTCATGATCTCACGGTTCTCAAGGTCGAGCCCCGCGTCAGGCTCTGCCCTGACAGCATGGATTCTCTCTCTCCCTCCGCTGCTCGCGCGCCCTCTCTCTCTCGAAATAAATAAATAAAACTTAAAAAATTATTTTTTCAAACAAATTTTAAAAACCCCACCGCAACATTTCTTGGACCCAGGATAGATAAATGAAGTCAAACTTCACCTGGGGATATGCCTGTTCAACAAGTGTCCCAGGTGAATCTGATCTCTATGAAAGTTTTAGAACTATTTTCTAGAGAATGGCAGAAATCGAAATTCTTGGAACGCTTTGCCCCCAATTTATCTACTCGTTCACCGGTGGTCTTTTAAGGGTCAGCATCTCAAAATGGCCTGCTCCACTAATCAGCTGCAAAATGACTTTTGTCCACGGCAGATTTATTTCTCCACTGTGGACAGTCGTCTCAATTTCCTCTACTTCCATTCGCCAACGTAGAACTGCCAACCCTCCAGGGACACATAGATGTAGATCTGAGGACAAATTGGCATCTACACGCAGGAGGTAGATTCCTCAGCGTGTGTTTGTTTGATTTAACATTTAACTTCAATGCAAAACCCAAGTCTTTTTGTATTTCTGATCATTTCCCATTCATTATGCCAAAAGTCCTCCTCCACGTTTCTGCAGCTTTCTGTGTCAATGATCATGACATATTAAAAATGGTAACATTAGAAATACTGTGCTGCCTTCAGATTTCTGGCATTTCCTGAATCGGAAAATAATGCTCTCGCTTTTTCTGTAGTGGGAACAATAATCCTTCCACCTACGCTGTGTTGCTTTTCGATAGACATTCCAACAGGTTTATTTGGAACAAAAAGCCAAGTCTAAAGTTAACTTTTAGCATTACGGGTGCTAAAGGATTGCCTTTCCGTGATATTAAAGATGATACCTTTTGAATGCAGCAACTAGAGATAAATTAGTTCATCTGCATTTTGGGAGAGGTAGAGCGTTCTCTGTCGAGTCTTTTCAATACAAGGAGCTCCCAACAAATAATGTTGGGTTCCACCACGATTTCCTTTGAGGTTTTGGGTCATTACTTTTTAAAAATCAATCCACTCATTTATTTTCAAAGTGAACTCTACCCCCGACACGGGGCTCAAACTCACAACCGCGAGATCGAGAGTCACATGCTCTCCCAACTGAGCCAGCCATGAGGTTTTAGGTTATTTTTAAACCCACAATTTATTTCTGTCTGGAATCGGTGCTAGTTGGAGTCTCCGGATTACCTCACAGGAAAATTTTTTGCCAATTCTCTTTCAACTTTAATTCACTAGGTAGCCAGATGATGGAACCATGATAGATAGTGTTTGTTGACCCAGCTACGGATGCCAAAGGCACACCTTGGCTCTCTTTCCCCAGCTCCCCGGACAAAATGGGGGTGGTAATGGGAGAGGCAGGAAAAGAGAAGACCATGCCCTCTTCTGTGTCACTGTCTTTTCCCGTCCCCTTTCGGGTTTGGGTCGGGCTGAGGAGAAGTCTAGAATTGGAGTGTGCTTTGAAGTGGGCTTCTGATGTAGGAGCCAGCTTCTTTTCATTGTTGTGTTTTGTTTGTGTGTGTGTGTGTGTGTTTAAGTTTATTTATTAATCGAGAGAAAGGGAGAGGGAGAGAGAGAAGGAACGAGCAGGGGAGGGGCAGAGAGAGAGGGAGACAGAGGATCCGAAGCGGGTTCCGCACTGACCGCAGAGTGCCCTACGCGGGGCTCGAACTCACCGGCTTCACTGACCGCAGAGTGCCCTACGCGGGGCTCGAACTCACCGGCTTCGAGATCGTGACCTGAGCTGGTCTGACACTTAACCAACTGAGCCACCCAGGCGCCCCTGATCCAGCATTTAACTGCAGGCGGGGAGCAGAGAAAGGGAACCAATTAGCATGTGGCTTGGAATTTGTAAGGCAGGAATTTTGTTTTCCGAGCCCCCTCCTCCTTTCCCTATTCTGCTTTGAGAAGCTCTCAATCTATCTCAGTTTAAAGCTTTGGTTTCCAAGTCAGACACAAAGTAAACCAGCTGAATCTCCCCCAAATTAGAGAATAAATAATGAAAGAGTGAAGGAAAAGTATTTTAGCAGTAATTATTTTTCACTCCCAGAAAAGAAACACTGCATGTTCGACTTTGTGTGTGTGTGTGTGTGTGTGTGTGTGTTTGTTTTTTGACCCATGCGCTTTCAAAGCACGCATGTTTCCTCGAGACAGCACGTTAATTTATATCAAGCCTCTTCTATCTTGAGGACAAACTACAATAACATTGACATAAACAGTGCTTGCAGAAAAGAATTGTACAAACTCAGAGAGCCCTATTTTTGTCTGTGGCTTCTGGCTTTTTTAGCTCTCTTTCTTTCTTTCTCTTAAGTCACCATTTCCTGAGAACATGTTGAGTGCATTATTTACTTAGATGTCAAGTTTGCTAAATCTGGCTCATCTAATAAAAGTAGCTCAAGCCGTCACATTTGTAGTCGTGTGGGGCTTAATTTCCGGCTGATTCTGTAAATCTTCCAATTCCTTTTCCTAATTTCGGGACCGATCTTTGTGTTTTTTCGGCGTCAGATTTCCTCCTAAAGGTGTCAGAACAATATTTAGTGAGGCTTTCTTAGCCTTTGGATTGTGGAGGGGATTAAGGAGGTAGCTGATTGCTAATATCATCGCGTCCTCAGTAAACGGCCATCTTTCTAGTGGTGGTGCCTCCAAGTAGATTTCATTGGCCGTTTGCGAACTTCCCCGGATTTTTAAAGACTCTCCTTATTGTTCCATAAAATGCAATTTCCTTTGTCTTTTCAGTTCCCTTTCTGCTGTTTGCAGAATGGGGCTTAAAAGTAAGATAAAAGGCCTGATACTTTCCATCATAAAAAGTTGTAGTGACAGGTCGCACTAATTAAAGTGTAACAATGGGAAGATTAGTCTTTCGGTTAGCTTTGTGCTGAATCTATACAGTATTTTCCAGAGCCCTAATTCAGAACATATTGGAGCCCCAACATCTTTAAAATATAAACATTCACACATGGGTTTTATTACAATCTGCACACTAAATAGAGGCGCAGTAACAGTAAAGCTTTCGGAGTGCCGTACATGGGACAACTTCCCCTTTCGGTGCGATCCTTTTGGGGACTAACCGTTCCACTCGTGAAATCAGAAAGACTGGGCACACTGTGGTGCCAGGCGCCGGGGTTCATTCTGTCTGCTGAGGTTTACTCTGGATTCTGTGGTATCAGAGAAGGAGAGCATATGTGCGTTTTACCGGGTGTGTTTCCCTCCCTCGATGAAAGAGCACATCTTCAACCCTGTATTAATAAAGTAATATTCCTTTCTTGTGGCTTCAATACCACCACAAGTGCCTAATGCATTATTGGAGCATTCGTAATCCCAAATATTTGAAGCTATTGAAAGGCATTTGATGTGTAAATCATGGGACCCAGTGGGTCTTTGTCATCTGGGGTCATAGGATCACATTTGTCTGAGTAGCATCTAGCCATACGCTTTTCTGGAGATACAGAAATAGAAATGACCAGGGGCGCCTGGGCGGCTCAGTCGGTTAAGCACCTGACTTCGGCTCAGGTCACGCATGACCTCATGGTCTGTGAGTTCGAGCCCCGCATCGGGCTCTGTGCTGACAGCTCGGGGCCTGGAGGCTGCTTCAGATTCTGTGCCTCCCTCTCTCTCTGCCCCAACCCACTCGCATTCTGTCTCTCTCTCTCTCTCTCTCAAAAATAAATAAACATTAAAAAAATGTTTTTAAAAAGAAAGAGAAATAATCAAAAGAGATCTGGAAAAATCCAGCTGGAGGAGGGCTGATAGGAAAGGTCAGAGAATTGAGCAGGAGACAAAATACTCACGTTTGCATCAGGTTTTGAAAAAAATGGTTGAGTGTTTCAATGTTTTTAAAATTAGTGATTATGTCCTCATCAAGAAAAAAAAGTACGTGCAATTCTTTGTTTTTGTTTAAACTTCTAGATGTGGTCCAAATCCCTGACTTGAATACAAGTTAAACATCTCTTTTTTTCTTTCTTTTTTTTTTTGAAGATTTCACTTTTTTTTTTTTCAACGTTTATTTATTTTTGGGACAGAGAGAGACAGATCATGAACGGGGGAGGGGCAGAGAGAGAGGGAGACACAGAATCGGAAACAGGCTCCAGGCTCTGAGCCATCCGCCCAGAGCCCGACGCGGGGCTCGAACTCACGGACCGCGAGATCGTGACCTGGCTGAAGTCGGACGCTTAACCGACTGCGCCACCCAGGCGCCCCTCACTTTTTTTTTTTTAAAGTAATGCCTACACCCCACCTGGGACTCGAACTCACAACCCCGAGATTGAGGGTCGCATGCTCCACCCGCGGAGCCAGCCAGGTGCCCCTCCCTTATTTTCTTTAACACACCATTTTCAGAAGAGGTGCCTGATTCACGCTTTGTCATCTTTAATTTCAACAGCTTTCTCTGAGGCGTTATTCGAGCCGAGGTGTTCGAACCAGGCAGAAAAACATCGGGCACGTCTGGCTGTATTTCAGCGCTGAAGATACAATACTGTGGCTGTGTCCCCAGTCGGGATGGTTGCAGTGCTAACTTGTAAACGTTTGTGTTCCTTAGAAACAAATTCAACGCCTAACGGAAGAGTCCCATGTAAGGTGACTGTAGTTCAGTCGCAAGGGGAGAGAGGAGACTAGAATCAGAAGAGATGCAAGAAAAGGAACGCCAAGTGAAAAGTATGTTCATTTTGTATACTATGGACAGCTTGCCCTTTCTTCACCTCTTTGGCTCTAGAAATGGACTTGGGAGGGTTGTGCTGACGGTTCTTCTTAGTGTTTTCGTGATCAGTTCACTCTATTATCTGACACATCTTCCTCCTTCCTTCAAGTTCGAACTGTTGCCTCACCTGGACTGTGGTCTCTCCAGCCTTCAGGCTCTCGTCACTGGTTTTTTTGTTGTTTTTGTTGTTTTTTGTTTTTTGTTTTTTTACCCCCAACTGTCAGATTGATCTTCCTAACGCCTCACACCGTTCCTGTCACTTCTGTGCTCAAGAGCCTTCCATGGTGCCCCACTGCTTGTCAGATTAAGTACCGATTTCACAGGCTTGACACACAGGCCCTCCTCCCTTAGGCCGGCGCTGAATTTGCCGTATGCCTTTCCACGCATCTCAGGGGCCAGTCAATACACTCCTTGGGAGGGAGTTAGAAATAACAGCTAGGAGAACATTCTCTGGGGAGCCAGATCAGACTTGCTTCTGCGTGACCCAGCTGTGTGGCCTCAGAACATCGGCTCACCCTTCTGAACCTGTTTTCGAAGCCGGAGAGATGTTGGCGCTCTTTAAGTAGCTCATGAGCCACTGGGGGTGGGGGCAGTGGTAACTGATATTTGGGCCTAGATTTAAATGATGAAAGAGGGGCATCTGGGTGGCCCCGTTGGTTTAAGCGTCTGACTCTGGATTTCAGCTCAGGTCATGATCTCACCGTTCGTGAGGGCGAGCCCCGCCTCGGGCTCCGTGCCGCCAGCCCAGAGCCTGCGTGGGATTCTCTCCCCCTCTCCCTGCCCTTCCCCTGATCTCTCCCTGTGTCTCAAAACGAAATAGATTAAAAAAAAAAAAAAAAAAAAACAAGGGGCGCCTGGGTGGCGCAGTCGGTTAAGCGTCCGACTTCAGCCAGGTCACGATCTCGCGGTCCGTGAGTTCGAGCCCCGCGTCGGGCTCTGGGCTGATGGCTCGGAGCCTGGAGCCTGTTTCTGATTCTGTGTCTCCCTCTCTCTCTGCCCCTCCCCCGCTCTTGCTGTGTGTCTCTCTGTCCCCCCCCCCCAAAAAAAAAAAGTTGAAAAAAAAAATAAAAAAACAAAAAAACAAAAAAACCACAAATGATAAAATCACTCTCAACAGTTTAGGGCGATAATACAAGCAGGGTTCCAAGTCTTAAGTCCATGGATGAGCCATGGCCAGGCGAACAGGATAGGCCACAGCTCTTGTGATTCGTTGGAAGAAGACACACTGGTGGCCCGGGATGGTCAGGGAAGGCTTCCAGGAAGAAGAGGGATTTGAGCTGGGTAGATTTTAGGTAGGAAGAAAAGCGTGAGGGGGCTGGAAGGGACACCCTCCAAGGGTAGCAGGTCCTGGCTTTGTTTGGGGGAACTCTGCCTCAATGAGCAACTTTTGTCATAAGAAGCCTTTGTTCAGGAGGAAACTTACTTCAGAGTGAGATGCTAATCAATCTGTTTGGTGATGTAAATTGGGTTTAAACAAACTACTCTCCAATAGAGTTAAAGAATGTCGCGTTTTCTAAAGATGGATTAAGCTCGGATCCCCCCACCCCGAGATGGGCATGGCTTTTTGCCCTGGGATTTCTCTCTCAGTAGATTTGGAATTGAGATTAGTCTGTGGCAAGAGAGGTTTGAGCTTTCCTGGAACTGAGTTGGACCCGTGACAGCGCTGGCTAGCCCAGCTGAACGATGGCCCCCTTGGTATTATTTGAGACTAGACACACCAGCCTTTGGGCAATGGGCTGTGGACTCCCGATTATCTTTCGGGGTCATGGTATCGGGACTTGAGGAGTGAGTGGGATTTCCCCAGGAGGAAATTAAGAATCTCAGTGCCAACCACTCTGGGGTGGGGGAGTGGGCCGGCCATCTTAGCGGGCGGGACGGGAGGGGTGGCTCCTTTGGCGGGAGCCAAGGGGAGCTGGATCCTGGAAATCCCTGGCATGAGACTTCCTGAAGATTCCTGTCGGTGTGGATTTTGAAGCCAGCACCTGCTAGAAGGATCCTGCCAGGAGGTGGGCTGGGAACGGAGTGTGGACTTTCCGTCATAAGCTGGTCGTCGAAAGCTACTACCTCAGTTGTCTCTCTGCCCCCCCACTCCAGGTGTTCTGTAAAGTTCCGTTTAAAGGTCCAGAACTGGGGGTGCCTGGGTGGCTTCGTCGGCTGAGCGTCTGACTCCAGCTCAGGTCGTGATCTCGTGGCTCGTGGGTTCAAGCTCCGCGTCGGGCTCTGTGCCTGCTTCGGATCCTGTCTCCCTCTCTCTCTTCCCCTACCCCACTTGCTCACACACACACACTCTCTCTCTCTCTCTCAAAAATAAATAAACATTAAAAAAAATAAAGTTCCAGAACTGGAGTGAAGGAGTTAGGAGGAGCAGAGTCCTCTCCTTGAGGTAGGAGTAGGGGTGCTCTCTGAAATAGGTTCCTCCAGACTTTCTTAGTGCCAGACATTCTGATTCCGTACGCCTGGGGCGAGATTCTGGAACTCAAACTCAAGTGATTCAGACACACGGTCAGGCTTGGGATCCGCCTCTCTAGGCTGAAAAGATCACCCCCACTCCTTAGCGGGGGGGGGGGGCGGTTCTATGAAACGTTAGGTTACCTCTAACTCGATGGAACGCAGTTGTGAAAGCGGCACAGGATGGAGAGTCTTTTCCTATGTTTGACTCTCAATCGCTTTGATAGTTCACAACAAGAAAACAGAACCACATACAGTAAAGATGAAACAAAATGGGGGGGGGGGGGAATTCTGCCCTGGCCACCCCGCTCACGGAGCCCCCAGAACCAAATGTTTCTCATCCAAAAAGAGTCTACGAAAGTGGGATTCAAGGTCGCGAGTTCGAGCGCCATTTTGGCTTTTGAAGCCAGCCTTGCTGAAAAAGAAAACCTTAAAAAAAAAAAAAAAAAAAAACCGCAAATGTTATGAGAAAACATATTTGTGTAAATTAAATCTCCTATGACAGGGGCGCCTGGGTGGCTCAGTCGTTTGGGCGGCCGACTTCGGCTCAGGTCATGATCTCGCGGTCCGTGAGCTCGAGCCCCGCATCGGGCTCTGTGCTGACGGCTCGGAGCCTGGAGCCTGTTTCGGATTCTGTGTCTCCCTCTCTCTGACCTTCCCCCGTTCATGCTCTGTCTCTCTCTGTCTCAAAAATAAATGAACGTTAAAAAAAAAAATCTCCTATGACAGTTGAGCCTTGCACAGCGTGAGCTTGAACAGTGTGGGTCCACTTACACGTGGATTGGTTTTGATAAATACAGTACTGTGCATGTATTTTCTCTGTCTTAGGATTTTCCGAATAACATTTTCTTTCTGCTTGCTTACGTTACTGTAAGAATACGGTATACAATACACATAACATACAAACTGTGTGTTGATCGACTCTTCACGTTATCCGTAAGGCTTCCGATCAACAGTAGGTATAAGTTTTTGAGGAGTCGGAAGTCATGTGGGGGTTTTCAACTGTGCGGGGTGGCTGGGGGGGGGGTGTCAGGGCGCCCAACCCCCTTTGTTTAAGGGTCAACTGTACTCTGTAGGGGATGAGGATTCTTTTGGTAGGTAAATAGTCACTCCCTGTTAGGCCTTTGTATAGACAAAGAAGAATTACTTACGGTTTTTTTCCTCGAGTGAGACCTCTGTCACAGAACATGTCCTAGAAATTCCCAAAATGTCGTATGAAAGTAGTGGGTGAAACTTCGACACCCACTGCAGCAAGTTCAGAAACCTTTCTTTCAAAGTTTTTTTAATGTTCACTTACTTGAGAGAGGGACAGAGACAGAGACAGAGTGCGAGTGGAAGAGGGGCAGAGAAAGAGGGAGACACAGAATCCGGAGCAGGCTCCAGTCTTTGAGCTGTCCGCACAGAGCCCGATGCGGGGCTCGAACCCACGAACGGTGAGATCAGGACCTGAGCCGAAGTCGGACGCTCCACCGACTGAGCCCCCCGGGTGCCCCGGGTTTGGAAAATTCTAGTGCTGGATCTGCCACTAACATCCCATGCATTGCAGACCGTCAGCTTTCCTTTGTTACATGTGTCACAGGAAGTTACTAACCCAATTTATATGATGCGAAAGCTTCTTCTTTTTTTTTTTTTTTTTCCTTCTAACCAGGACTACTAAAGAAGTAGTCGTTTCTGCTTTTTTATAAGGGTAGGGTATTCGCATATCCTCCCCGGATTTAAAAAGAGAGCCCAGATGGGTTTCCTACCATTTGAGCCTCTGCTGGGAGCCTTTCGCACCACCGGGTTTACTTGACCTTGGGTCTGGGGGACTGAAACCCCCAAGTGTGAACCCTTCTCTTTCCCAGGGGCTTTAACTTCAAAGCCTCCGGGAGCCAGTCTGAACGGTCATATGGTTAAGCACCAAGAAACAAACACCCATAAACCGTCTTCTGCCCGTCGCTTCCACTACATACGCTCTCGCCCGCTGCGCGTTTGTCCCTCCATCGCTAAGTGCGCTGCGCTCCTCGTGGGGAAAGTGTTTGGGTGGACTGTCGGACTTCCCCCATCGTCCCCCGATGAGAACTGCACTAGGGAACCCTCTGGCCCACCAGATGGGCACAAAGAAACTCTGTCTGAGGTGTGAGCTGACCTCCTCCTGAAACGTGAGATCAACTCCCACTCGGATTTGAACTCTGAAGGCCCGGAGAGCGGAAGTTTCCGGGCGAGGATCAAAACACGTCGGAGGGGGACCCGTCGATTTGGGCTGGCGACCCCCGGCCGGTAGGATTACTTGGCTCCGCAGCTCAGGACGGTGTAGCCTGAGCCCTGAAAAGCCACCCCACAAGGTCTGCCGACGGGTCCCGGTGGTGACTGGAGCGAGCGTGAGAAGAAATCGGGGCAACCTATCTCCGCGACCGGAAAAGCAAATCAAAGCATGTCCGAGTGAATATCATCCTTCATTCAACGGCTAATGTCTGTGAGAGACTGTTAGGTTCACAGCAGTGTGGCAAGCACAAAGAAATATGATTTGGTGGTATCCAATGCAAGCCGCAGTGGTGCCCAGTGGGGGGCATTGGAGTCTGGCCGGGATCGAGAGCAGGAAATGAAGCAGGCAACGGCGTGTGCCACAAGGTAGCAGGCCTGGACAGCTGACAGGGACTCAATCATGAGCCCGAATGAGATGCTGCCCGGAGGCTCCCGGAAACACTGGACGGGCGCTTTGCGGGAGGGCGGCCTCCCCCCGTAAGCAGATAGGGACAAAAGTCAGGGAGGCATCATTTCTCGCGACGTGATTGTCCCCACGCGCTGGCGAAGGCGGAGGCACTGCACGTTACATGATCAGCCAGTCAGTGCGAGGGCCATGGTTTCCACTGTTAAGAGCTTCCCCACGGCGCTCGGGGACGTTCCCCTACGGCAGTGACAGACATTAGGGAAGGTGACCTGTGAGGGGTTGGACGAGTCAGGCATTGCTGCGGCCCAGGAAGAATTGTGGCACAGGAGGATACCGGAGAATCGCTAGTATTCAGCGAGCTGGAAGGGCAGGAAGGGCCTTCCAGACGGGGACCCCCGGGGCCAGGGGTCAGCCCGGCACCATGTGGGGTCCTGAGAAGTCACCGCGTGGGGCCCTGGGAGTTATGTCTGGACGGGGGCCGAACCCCGTCGGGAGGCACCAGTGGGAGGGTGCCCGACTGCCCAGCCTCCTCGGGAGTTGGAACACGTACCGATGGGAGGCCAGGAGGGCTTTGGGCCGGCGCCCGGCCCGGGGATCAGGAGAACCCTGTATAGGACAGAGGGAGGGTAGGTGGCCTGGGAAGAGAAACCGCGGGCTGGGAGACCCACTGGAAGGCAACTGGGAGAACTGGGAGCGGGGCGGGGGGGGGGGGGGGGGGTGCTGAAGGCCTGGGCTAGCAGAAAGAAAAAAGGGGAAAGGAAAAAGCAAAAACAGGAAGAGAAAACCAAGAGAGGTGGGAGACAGAATGGATTGGGCTAGCCAGAACTGACAGACTGGGGATGGGCCCTGGGCTGTCTCCCAAGAAAGAGGTCAGTCACAGACAATGGAGATTGGAGCCCGAGCAATGGGGAGACAGACCGACGGAAAAACAGAGGAGCTCCTTGACATCAGGTTGCATGTAGCTTTTCCTCCAACTTTTTATTCTTTTTGTAACGTTTATTTTTGAGCGAGAGAGAGAGAGAGAGAGGGAGAGAGAATGAGAATGAGTGGGGGAGAGGCCGAGAGAAAGGGAGACCGAGGACCCCAAGCAGGCTCCGTGCTGTCAGCACGGAGCCCAGCGCGGGGCTCGAACCCACGAACTATGGGATCATGACCTGGGCCAAAGTCAGACGCTTAACCGACTGAGCCACCCAGGCAGCCCTCCTCAATCTTTTTCGCCGCTGCTCCATTGACAACACGTTTATGTTGTTGCCCGATGTGTATATTCTTCTATCCAACGCTTCAGTTCATATCATGTGCATATACTGGGGCAAGTGGTGAGGAGGACAGATTCTTCGAAGTTACTGGATCAGAGGATACGCGTTTGGTATTTTTTGCAAAATTGCCCTCCAGAATGTTTATCTGATTGAATTCTTCCACTAACAGGTTAATCAAGACCTCTTTGTCGACCTGTTCTTCCTACGACTGCAATAAATACCAGTTTGCCCCATTGGAAGGGATTATATCAGGCAACAGAATCCTAATGAATGAAGGGTTTCTTAATTAAAATAACCAGAAAGTCATTACTCGTAAATATATAAACAAGTTGATTATAGAAAGAGGCTGAATACTTCTAATAAGCATGTGTGGATATTAAATTAACCATGGTTCACAAACCATCCATGGATGCATGGTTGATTGGAAATAACCACTTCGCACTGGTTCCCCGATTCCTCTTTGCCAACTGCCAAATGGTATTCCTGTTTGTTTGATTATTATGCTCGGACATAACCCATGATACTCCCAAACGCATATATGCGTCACGTACAAGGGTGGGCCTTATTTTCTTAGTGGACAGTTAAGAAATTGAAATACTTGCTGGAAGATTAAGGAACTAGGTTTTGTATCCTTTTTGATCCAACAGATACTTGCTCCGCGTGCACAATAGACTGGGAAGTTTCCTTATTCATTGCTTTAGGGACCGCACGGATGAGTTCTTGCCCTCAAAGTGCGCGCAGGGAAGAGACAGGAACACAGGATGAATAAACAAGGCAATATAAAAACAGCTATAAAACCAAGACAGAATGAGAAGAGTGCTTAAGGAGAGGCACAACGAGGGGCGCCTGGGGGGCTCAGCCGGTTAAGCCTCCGACTTTCGGCTCAGGTTGCGATCTCACGGGCCCGTGGGTTTGAGCCCCGAGTCGGGCTCTGTGCTGCCAGCTCGGAGCCCGGAGCCGGCTTCGGATTCTGCGTCTCCGTCTCTCTCTGCCCCTCCCCTGCTCACGCTCTCTCTCTCTCTCTCTCTCTCTCTCTGTCAAAATAAATAAAAATAAACTTCAGAACATGTGTGGCAGAAGGGGCACCCGGGTGGCTTAGCCAGTTGAGCCTGACTTGTGCCCAGGTGAGGATCTCGAGGCCTGTGAGTTCAAGCCCCGAGTCGGGCTCTCTGCTGTCAGCACGGAGCCTGCTTCGGATCCTCTGTCCCCCTCTCTCTCTCTGCCCCTCCTCCGCTTGTGCTCTCTTTCTCTCTCTCCCTCTCAAAACTCGATAAAACCATTAATTTGGTTTTTAAACGTGTGGCAGAAATTCAATTGTATGTTACCTTATTGCAATTCATCGTTTAAATTAATAAAAAGTTCAACCGGGCATTCATTCAACAAATCTTTTGTCGAATGCTTCTACACGGTGTAAAATGACTAAGTATAGTTAAATTACCTTCTGAGTTGTTTTTTTTTTAATTTTTTTTAACGTTTATTTATTTTTGAGACAGAGAGAGACACAGCATGAACGGGGGAGGGGCAGAGAGAGAGGGAGACACAGAATCGGAAGCAAGCTCCAGGCTCTGAGCCATCAGCCCAGAGCCCGACGCGGGGCTCGAACTCACGGACTACGAGATCATGACCTGAGCTGAAGTCGGACGCTTAACCGACTGAGCCACCCAGGCGCCCCTACCTTCTGAGTTTAAATAAGCCATTGGTTTCTTATCTCTTGCATGACTTTGTGTGATGCCTACCACAGAAGTGATTTTCTGTCTTCCACTTAACTTTGTGGAGGACAAAAAAGGTCCTACCGCTGGGATGGTGGGTGGGTTCTGTCCAGGACACAAGTGCAGCTCTTGTTAGCACAAATACTAGTGTATGAAAATGAAAGATTGATTGTTTTCAGTCCCGTCTTTAAGTGGAGACAGATTTTCCACTATTGGGACTACAACGTGCAATGTAACTCAATTGCAAAAGGTGATGAGGAAGTGCTTTGGAAGTTAGAAAAGCAATATTCAAATGCAAGTTATTATTCCTGTTACTGAGTTGTATTCCCGAAGCACAGAGTTCAACAACATATTGCCCATGTTTCTTCTTTACATCGCTCTGGAAGGGGTGCCTGGCTGGCTCGGTCAGTGGAGCATGGAACTCTTGATCTCAAGGTTGTGAGTTTGAGCCCCATGTTTGTCATAAGAGGTTACTTAAAATAATAGTAATAGGGGCGCCTGGGTGGCGCAGTCGTTAAGCGTCCGACTTCAGCCAGGTCACGATCTCGCGGTCCGGGAGTTCGAGCCCCGCGTCGGGCTCTGGGCTGATGGCTCGGAGCCTGGAGCCTGTTTCCGATTCTGTGTCTCCCTCTCTCTCTGCCCCTCCCCCGTTCATGCTCTGTCTCTCTCTGTCCCAAAAAAATAAATAAACATTTAAAAAAAAAATAATAGTAATAGTAATAATAATAATAATAATAATAATAATAAATCACTTTGGAATTTGTGCCTCGTTAAAAAAATATTGCCTCCAACTTAAAAAGATACATATACACATGAATAAATCCTAATGAATATACACATGAATAACCAGATACATTCAGTGTAATCATGCTAATAAACGTGTGTGATAATACCATGAACAAGAACAACAATAAGGTGTGTATAAGTATAATTTGGCTGTTTAAAGCCATGTTGGAACTTTGGTGCTAAAGTTCAAAAGCACATGACATGTAAAACAGCCTCCTTGCTTGATAATAATATAAAGATTTTGAAACGGAAATTTGTCCTAGAACAGCATTTTTTTCCCCCTTAAATTACAAAAGCAACAGCTCCTGTTTTATATTTATTTATTTATTTATTTATTTAGCTCCTGTTTTACTAAGTGTTTACTATTTCTATGTGTCAGGTACGCTAAATACTTTATAGGCAATATCTCATTTAAAACTCACAGCAACCCCAAGAGGTAAATACTATTAAGAGGAAAGGGAGGGGGGAACAAAAGAGGAAAGTAAGGGAGAGGTAGTTTAAGTAATCTTTCTAAGGTCACCCAATTAGTAAGTAGGATTCACATAAAAATGGGGTCTAGGGACGCCTGGGTGGTTCAGTCCACGAAGCGCCTGACTCTTGATCGCAGCTCAGGTCTCGATCTCAGAGTCGTGAGTTCAAGCCCCACGTTGGGTTCCACGCCCAGCGTGGAGCCTACTTAAAAAGAAAAAAAAAAAAGAAACCACATGAAAAATGGGGTCCAAACAAAGGTACCCTGAACCCCAGGTAGTGTGCTATTACCAATATTTAAATTTTTTAATAAAAAAATTTTAATGTAAAAGAAGAGCCTTTCTGTGTCGGAAAGGACTTTGGAGATCGCCTAAAACAACTAAACGCAGAAAGACACCTGTTGGTAAAATGGTAGCAGAATGCCAAAGACAGATTTGCCTGTTGTGAAAATGGCCCCGGATCGGCAAACATGGAGGCACTATGGCCTCAAGGGCGCGGAGTACATGACCGTTATTTGTACCTCTCTGCTGTCCGACCCCTTGGCCCCCGATGGCGTCCGGGTTAGGCTGCCTCCAAATCTGGCACCTTGGCTTATTGAATATTTCAAGATGAAGGCATTTGAGAAGTGGCGAGTGTAGGAAGGACTTTCTCAGGTCATAGACCCTCACGTGTGAAGTGTCCTCCCTCCACCCAGGGGCAAGGAGCGTCCTTATCTCCGAAGACAGAGGGCTGCCGAAAGGAATCCGAATGACCAGACCTGGCTGTTTCCACCCCCGGTCTACTACACTTAGCTCATACTCCTTTTCTTGCGCTTTCACATTTTCCCGTGACCCTCCAGTCTTCATCAAACCTAACATGAAAACTGACATGCGATAAGTGTGTACGTTTCCTCCTGTGAATCTCCTCTTTGTTACAGGGGCCCCAGCCTATAAATCAGAAGGGCAGAGGAAGAGAGTTTTCCTCCCCTCAACACCATCTGCAGAAGAGGGAAAGTGTTGCATCAGAACAGGAAAATGAACAGCCCAGCTTGCCGGCCAGAGGACGGCGAAGGAGGGCCCCTGAGAGGCAGTAACTTCTCAGAGAGAGAGAGAGAGAGAGAGAGAGAGAGAGAGAGAGAGAGACACCATGACGCCGTGTGTGAACTCCTGGGCACGCTTCTGACTCGCATACTAGACCACTGCCCGCTCAGAGTGGCCACTGAGTGGAGTGGCTGAAGACAGATCCGAGTGAGGCTCAGGACACCCCGAAAAACCGAACGGGCACCGGCCCCCCGGCCCACAGAAGCTGGGCTGGAACGTGCAGCCTGAACCCGAGCAGTTTCTATTACATTCTAAAGCAAAAATAAAACAGCATCAAAAAAGAAAACAAACACAAAACCACAGCGTTTTGCTTACAAATCAAACAAGACCCAGAGTATTCCATACTAGAGTATGCAAAATGTGCAGACTGCGATCCCAAATTACTCAGCATGTGAAAACTTAGGAACCTCAGTTTGCAAGGGAAAAAACAAAATGTTCTTCGGATTCCAACTCCAAGATGACACAGATGTTGGAATTATGACAGATACTTTGAAGCATCTATTATAACCATGGTTCAATAAATAAGGGCAAATATGCCATCTTCTCTTTTTCTGCCTTCCCTGGTTTTAATTAAGCATTTTATGTGATTCCATTTTTTTCTCCTATTCCCAGTTGTTCCCTCCATTCTCTTACACCATTGCTGTCCTTCATTTCACGTATCCGTAGGCTCTCATCACCAAATACGTTGTTGCTATTATTTGAGGAAACTGTTACATAAATTAAGAATAAGAAAAATAAAAGATTTTATTTTACTTTCCTTTAACGCTCTTCCTTTCTTTAGGTAGATCTGTTTCTGACTTACGATTTTCCCTGTCTCCGAGAAACTTCTTTCATAATTTGCAATAAAAGCTATTGGTGACACATTCCCTCAATTTTTGTCGGAGAAAGTCAAATACTCTTGGGACAAGTGGCAAAATAGAAACTTTCAGCAAATAAATAAAAAATATACAGACCTAGGGGCACCTGGGTGGCTCAGCCAGTTGGAGCATCTGACTCTTCACTTTGGCTCAGGTCACGATCTCAAGGTCATGGGATCGAGCCACACTGACCATGGAGCTTGCTTAAGATTCTCTCTCTCTCTCTCTCTCTCTCTCTCTCTCTCTGTCTTTCTCCCTCTGCCCCTCTCTCCCGCTTTTGTGCTCTCTCTCGCAAATAAAAAAAAAGAAATTATTATTCTCAGGTTCTTTAGAATATTATGAAGGTCAACAATAAGAATTATAACATTGATTGATGGCATTTTAAATGTATGTAAATGAAATGTATAAGACAAGTACACCATAAAGTGAGGAGGGTAAAAGGACCTATATGATGAGAAAGATTCTACATCTCACTTGAAGTGGTAAAATATTGATTCTAAATAGACTGTGCTCAGTTGAGTATGTATATGGTAATCCCTAGAGTAACCACTTAAATAGATATGTAAAGAGATATAGTAAAAAACTCAATGGATAAATTAAAACGGAATACTAGACAATATTATTGTGATTAATATAGGGGCAACTGGCTGGCTCAGTTGGTAGAGCATGCGACTCTTGATTGCAGGGTCGAGAGTTCAAGCCCTCTGTTCGGCGTGGAGCCTACTTAAAAAAAAATATATATATATATAAATATACATATATATTTACATAAGATGATTAATATATTTGTATTAATATAATCCCAAAGAAGATAGAGAGAGGAAACGGAAGAATGAAAAACAGAGGCAACACAAAGAAAACAATCTAGGTGCCTGGGTGACTCAGTTGGTTAAGCGTCTGACTCTTGATTTCTGCTCAGGTCATGATCTCGCAGTTTTGTGAGTTTGAGCCCCGCGTTGGGATCCTCCCTCTCTCTCTCTCTGCCCCTCCCCTGCTCTGTCTCTCTCAAAAATGAATAAACATTTAAATGATCCATGTGATCAAGAGGAAGTGTCAGGGGCAAATGAGAAAATTTGGTAGTGAAAGCGAGACAAAGAGAGAGAGAGGTAAAGAGAGAAGGCAGTGATGTAAAGTGAAAACATCGAGAGGGGTGCGTCCTTGTTTAATGGCAGAACAGAAACAATATGGAGGAAGGAAGAGACTGGAGGGGTTGTAGAGAAGAGAGGCTCCTTGGGGAGGGTGAGCTGTATAGTCAAAAGCACAGGTCCATTAATTTAGGCTTGTACCAACTGCATGGCAGATGTTAAGTACTCTTGTTTTTTCTTTGAAACTGTGGGCATTAGTAGAGTAAGCCAAGGCCTGCCTTTTTCTCTTTTCCACATCCAGTGCAATGCAGCGGCTCTCAAATGTTTTGGTGTTAGGACCACTTTACACTCTGAAAAATGATCAAACGCCCAAGGGGGCTTTGGTTCATGGGGGTTATATCAGTGGTTATTTATCATATTGGAAATCAAAACCGAAAAAATTCTAAAGCGTTGATTAAGTGTGTGCATGGCAAGTATGATCATTGTAAGCCCATCACATGTCAACAAAATAACATTTTTAATTAAAAAAAATGTTTAAATTTCTCAAAGCAAAAAATAATTTACTGTTACGTACGAGTGGCATTGGTTTTTATCGTGGCAAATCTCTTTCCCGTTTGGCCTCATCGAAGACAGCTGATTCTCATGACTGCTTCTACATTCAGTCTGTTGCAGTGAATGATTGGGTTGCAGCACATGGAAATAAATTCAGGCTCACACAGAAATGAAGCTGGAAAGGGAGGCTATTGTATTAGCCTTAGGCTATTGTATTAGCCTTTTTAGGTAATGATGGAGAGTTTTCTTTGATAATACACCAAAACTTGACAAGGGTTAATCTAAAAAAAAATTTTTTAATGTTTTATTTATTTTTGAGAGAGAGAGAGAGAGAGAGAGAGAGAGAGTATATGCAGGGGAGGGGCAGAGAGAGTGAGAGGGAGACACAGAATCCACAAAGCAGGCTCCAGGCTCTGAGATGTCAGCACAGAGCCCAATGCGGGGCTCGAACTCGTGAACCAGAAGACCATGACCCGAGCTGAAGTAGACGCTCAACCAACTGAGCCACCCAGGCTCCCCGACAAGGGTTAATTTCTTAAAGCTAAGCCGTAATGTGGAATCTGAAATCAGTATCAATGAAATTTATGTTTCTGTTACATTAAAACCCGTGGTAACATTCACCGGTTTAAAAAATTATTTTTTTATGTTTATTTATTTATTTCAAGAGAGAGGGAGTGAGAGCGCTGCGTGCGTGCACAAGTGGGGGAGGGGCAGAGAGCGAGGGAGAGGGAGAATCGCAAGCAGGCTCTGAGTTGTCGGCACAGAGCCCCCTGTGGGGCTCAGTCTCACAAACTGTGAGATCATGACCTGAGCCGAGATCAAGAGTCGGATGCTTACCTGACTGAGCCACCCAGGGGCCCCTAATTAATTAATTTTTAGGATAAGTTCTACACCCAATGTGGGGCTTGAACTCACAACCCTAAGGTCTATAAATATTTCTTGATCTATCAATATCTATCGATAGAGATCTATCAATATCTATCAATATCTCTATTAAGGTAACGCGAGTTGACACTCCTGTCTCTAACTCTAATCTGTTACCACGTGGATTAACCACCCTTCTTGCATATCTGTAACTTCCCTCCCCACCCGACTCCCACCACCCACTATCCGTGAATGTGTGAGTGTGTGAGAGTGTTTGGGGGGGGGCGGGGAATCTCTGAGTTTGTAAATAACAACTTCTGGGCTATAATCTCAGCTTTCTTTATATTTGCTGTGCCTCCCTTGTCTCAAGTGACCCCGATCCTCAAGAAACCTCCTTGGGTTTTTGTTTTTTGGGTTTTTTTTGAGAGAGAGATAGAAGGCTCGAGCGAGCGAGGGGCAGAGAGAGAGAGAGAGAGAGAGAGAGATGCGGGGCTCATCCGGAGAGGGGCTCGTGTTCACCCAAAGCGGGGCTCAAGCTCACCTGAAGTAAGACGCGAACTCATGAACCGTGAGATCATGACCTGAGCCGAAGTCAGATGCTTAACCCCCTGAGCCACCCAGGCGCCCTCTTTTCCGTGGGTTTTAAACAACTAACCCATGAGATGGCTGTGGTCATCTGCTCTTGATGACAGCTGCGCTTGAGGGCTCTGCAGATGTTACCCAGCATCCTCTGCTAGTGCCCCTGTTGTTTCCTATCCTGCCATGGTGCCAGGATCAAGGAAGATCTTCCCAGCAAAATGTGGGTGAGACTGAAAAGTGTAACTGGAAAGCTACCTTCAGCCATCCCCCTCTCTGAGAGGGGTGGCACTTAGTCTCAACCACCCCCACCCCCAACAATGGGATCCAACTACCTTTTCTGTCCCTAGGAATCTCTTGCAATGTTCATTTTCTTTTTCTTTCTTTCTTTCTTTCTTTCTTTCTTTCTTTCTTTCTTTCTTTCTCTTTCCTTCCTTCCTTCCATCTTTCTTTCTTTCTCTCTTTCCTTCCATCTTTATTTCTTTCTTTCCTTCTTTCTTTCTCTCTCTCTCTCTCTCTCTCTTTCCAACAACCCCACCCCCAACAATGGGATCCAACTACCTTTTATGTCCCTAGGAATCTCTTGAAATGTTCATTTTCTCTTTCTTTCTTTCTTTCTTTCTTTCTTTCTTTCTTTCTTTCTTTCCTTCCTTCCTTCCTTCCTTCCTTCCTTCCTTCCTTCCTTCTTTCCTTCCTTCCCGCCCAGTGCAAAGCTTGAACTCACCACCATGAGAGCAAGACCTGAGCTGAGATGAAAAATGGGACACCTAACCAACTGAGCCACCCTGGCGCCCCCAATTTTCCTTTTCTATTCTAGAATCTCACAACCTTCCTTCCCTCAATACATACACCCTTCTCAGGGCACCTGGGTGGTTTAGTCATTTAAGCGTCCGACTCTTGATTTCCGCTCAGGTCATGATCTCACAGTTTGTGAGTTTGAGCCCAACATTGGGCTCTGCCTGCGCTCATGGGGCAGACAGAACCTGCTTGGGATTTTCTCTCTCCCCCTCTCTCTCTGCCCGCTCTCTCTCTTCTCTCAAAATAAATAAATAAACTTAAATAAAACACATCCACCCTTCTGGGTCATTTTCAGGGTTGGGCTCAGGAGAGAGAGCCAGCAACCCACACGAATTCTCCATCATGTCAGGAACCGGAAGGCTGCCTTAAATATCATTGTTATAAGTAGTTATTGAAAAACAAAACAGGGATGCCTGGGTGGCTCAGTCAGTTGGGCGTCTGACGTCCGTTCAGGTCATGATCTCACGGTTCGTGAGTTTGAGCCCCACACGCGGCTCTCTGCTGTCAATGCAGCGCTGGCTTTGGATCCTGTGTCCCCTCCTCTTTCTGGCCCTGCCCCACTTGTGCACTCTCTCTCAAAAATAAATAAAACATTAAAAAAAAAAAAAAAAGAAACTTCAAAATTGGCTTATGAGAAAATCCTAGGGACAAAATCAGAACCAGTGATCTACTCGTTTATTGTGTTTCGTTGGAAAATACTTTGAGTTGTGCTACAGGTGACTCACGTTGTTTATCATTTCTTTAAAAAATGTTGCATATATAAATCCGTAACTTTAAGACATAAATTTTTTTTTCCAACGTTTATTTATTTTTTTGGGGACAGAGAGAGACCGAGCATGAACGGGGGAGGGGCAGAGAGAGAGGGAGACACAGAATCGGAAACAGGCTCCAGGCTCCGAGCCATCAGCCCAGAGCCTGACGCGGGGCTCGAACTCACGGACCGCGAGATCGTGACCTGGCTGAAGTCGGACGCTTAACCGACTGCGCCACCCAGGCGCCCCAAGACATAAATTTTTAAAACTCTGATTTGATGTTTCAAATTTTTCTAACGATTAAAATTGCTGCTAGGCAACAGGTTCTAAGTTTATATTATTTTGTAGTGAGGAATAAAAATCCAATCAACAAATACTAGTAAAAATTGGAATAGTTAAAAAAAGAACTTTAATTTTTAGGGCTCTGTAGTCTAAAATTATAAGTAGTAATTTTAAAGAAATTTAACACTCACATATACACAAAAATCTCTCCAAGCTTAGATTTTATATGAGACGTTTCAGAGTATATATCCAAATTTTAACCCTGGAAACCAGGCTGTATAGAATTTCTCGAGTTTAAGGAACACCACTATAATTAAGTTTGGGCAGCTGCTATATATTTGCAGTGTTCTCTCTCTCTCTTTTTTTTTTTTTTTGAGATTTTATTTTTAAGTAATCCCTACACTCAACATGGGGATCGAACTTACAACCCCGAGATCAAGAGTCCTGTGCTGCATGGGCTGCAAAATTCTTTTTTTTAAATGTTTATTTTACTTATTTGAGAGAGAGAGGGAGACGGGCAGAGGGAGAGAGAGAGACAGCATCCCAAGCAGGCTCCATGCTTAGCCTGAAGTGGGGCTCGATCCCACTACCCTGGGGTCATGTGAGCCCAAATCAAGAGTCAGACGCTTAACTGACTGACCCACCCAGGCACCCCTTAAAGGAGCAAAATTCTAACATAGTTCAGGCACATGCAACTAAAGATGTTCTTATATTACTGAAAACCTCGCAGGTAGCAAATATAGTAAGAAATAGGTCAACTTTAAATATTTGGGCATGTATCACGTTTAGTTTTGCTATTAAATCCCATTACCAAAAAAAAAAAAAATCCCTTTCCAACGAAACTGTTGATAAAATGATACTTTCAAACACAGTATCGAAGTTCCAACCAATGATCGATCCATTTATTTCCAGAAATATTGGGTGCAGCGAAGTTCTGGTCTAGGTCACACGCTTGGCTCATTCGCTTGTACCAAAGGGTACATCTAATCATTCTCTGGAGGTATGTATGTCAGGAAGGTGTAAGCTCTGCTTCCAGTAGGCCTTGAATTTGATCATGTGTCCGTGGAATGCATACGCAGGGGCTTCTGGGTGGCTCCACTGGCTGAGCATCGCATTCTTGATTCGGCTCAGGTCATGATCCCAGGGTCATGGGATCGAGCCCTGCATCAGGCTCCAACTGAGCGTGGAGCCTGCTTAAGGTTCTCTCTCTCTCTCTCTCTCTCTCTCTCCCCCTTCCCTGCTCGTGCACACGTGTGTGTGTGTGTGGGGGGGTGTTTGTGCACGCGCTCTCTCTCTCAAAATAAATAAACATTGAAAAAATAAAATGGCTTATGTTATGTTTCCAGGGGAATTTCTATAGTTTGTTCAGAAATACAGTCTGGCCCCCCATTCTACAATTAAGAAAGCTTCAAGGTTTTTTAATGAATTGCCAGTAGCTGTCCAAATCGGCCTTTGATTTGCTTTTGCTTTGCTTAAGGAGTTTCAGAATCATACCATTCTGGAAGAGATTTCTTCATGTCGTCATGGCCCATCCCCCACCCCCAACTTTCATGGAGGAATTAACCAAAACCTTGTTGATACTTAAACTAGACCCTAGACATGGATAGCTCTTAAATACACCCCCAGAGGAAATTCCCCAGCTTCGTAACGTTTCTTGAACTTCTTTTGTCCCTCACGCTTCAGTTACAGCGCATTTCTTGAAAAACGTAGTGGCTGGTGGTTAGATGATTTTTCAGTCACGCTGATTCTTTTGGACCAAGTACCTTTATCGTGATGTTTAGACTCTGGCCGCAGTCTTTACCCCCACTGGGGACTTTGGTTTTTCACCCTCCGTCTCTAGAACTTAGCACACTACCTGCAGGTAGTTAGAGTTCAATACGTGTTGACGATGAGAATGAATGCATGTCCGGCTCAGTAAGTAGGGCAATGCCAGGAACAGTGTTGGGAAGGTTAACCGGGCCTCGAGAAACATCATAGATGGCAGGAGATACCTGTCAGAAGACTATTTCAGTAGTAGGACAAGCTGGAGTGGGAGGCCTTGGACAAAGCTGAGGATCGTGGAGAGAGTTGAAAGGAGAGGAAAGTGTACGGGAACCAGTTTTGAAGATGACGAGGTAGGACGCGCACAGGGGAAGAGAAGAAGTTACGTTGGCATATTTAGGTGCACGCCAGCTCCACTGAGTTTCTTTCCCTTCCCTTCTGTTCATCTGTTTTGTCCCTTCGAGTCCTCCTATGAGCTCGCTCGCACGATTTTTGTCTTTCTCCGACTAATTTCGCTTAGCGACAAGCCAAGTTCTGATGACAAAATTGAACCACGTGCCGCATCGCCAAGCACTGGCGTACTCTGCGGCCGGGTGGGCTCATAAATGGTACCCGAAGAGCGGCTAGATTCCAGTTATGCCAACAGAAGAAAGACACGGCGTTAGCTTGGTTGGGCTCGTGCCTACTCACCAGCACGGGGTTAGGGAGCGCACTTGTGACAGTGGGTTCTTGACTTCACTTCCGCTGATTCAGCGATTCCTACTTGCCAGACGCCGTGCTAAGTGCTTCGTGTGTGTTATGTTCTTTTATCCTCACCGCAGCTGTGTGACAGGTACTGTAACGATCTCATTTATAGACGGCACATTTGAGGCGACGGGAGTCACAATAATTTGTTGAAGGTGGAAAGAGGCAAATCTCGGATTCCGGCCCAGCTCAGTTTGACACTGAACTCCCTTTCCTTTGCTTTTTTTTTTTTTTTTTTTTTTTAAATATTTATGTATCGGGTCGGTTAAGCGACCGACTTCGGCTCAGGTAACGGTCTCGCAGCTCGTGAGTTCGAGCCCCCCACGGGGCTCTCTGCTGGTGACGTAGAGCTGGCTTTGGATCCTCTGTCTCCCTCTCTCTTTACGTGCTCTCTCTCTCTCTCAAAAACAGATAAACATTAAAAAAATTTTTTTAAACTATTGATGTGTTTACCTTTTAAATTCCGGTGTAGTTAACATACACTTCGGGTGTACAATATAGTGACACGACAATTCTATACCTTTCTCAGTGGTCATCATGGTAAGTGTATTCTTAGTCCCCTTCACCTCTTTCACCCATCCCGCCTCCTCCCTCCCTTCTGGCAACCACCAGCTCGTTCTCATACTTAAAAAAATTTTTTTTATGTTTACTTATTTTTTTTTAATTTTTTATTTTTTTAAATTTTTTTTTCAACGTGTATTTATTTTTGGGACAGAGAGAGACAGAGCATGAACGGGGGAGGGGCAGAGAGAGAGAGAGGGAGACACAGAATCGGAAACAGGCTCCAGGCTCCGAGCCACCGGCCCAGAGCCCGACGCATGGCTCGAACTCGCGGACCGCGAGATCGCGACCTGAGCCGAAGCCGGACGCTCAACCGACTGCGCCACCCAGGCGCCCCGGTTTACTTATTTTTGAAAGACAGCGAGAGAGCACAAGCAGGGGTGGGGCGGAGGGAGAGGGGGACACAGAACCTGAAGCGGGCTCCAGGCTCCGAGCCGTCAGCCCAGAGCCCGACGCGGGGCTCGAACCCATGAGCTGCGAGATCGTGGCCTGAGTCGAAGTCGGACGCCCCACCGACTGAGCCACCCAGGCGCCCCTGTTCTTATCCATATGAGTGAAATCTTACGGTATTTGTCTTCCTCTGACTGACTTATTTCACAACATTATACCCTCTAGCTCCGTCCATATGGTTGCAAATGGCAAGATTTCATTTTTCATGGCTGAGTAATATCCCATCGTATGTCTGTTCGACCTCTTCTTTATCCATTCATCTGTGGGTGGACGCTTGGGTTGCTTCCATATCTTGGCCATCGTAAACAATGCTGCAATAAACATGGGGGTGCGTATATCGTTTCGAATTAGTGTTTTCATTCTCTTTGGGTAAATACCCAAGATGGAGGTTCCTTAAAAAATGAAAAGTAGAATTACCATATGAAGTTCCTTTTCTTAATCCCTACACATGTAGTCTCTCCAGGTGTTTATTAACATGGCTGGGAGTGGGTCCCAATTAGTAGAGAATGCGGGTGTCGAACTCGTAACCACTAGATGTTGGAGTTCATCAAGGCTCGGTCCTAGGTCACCTTCTTATTTTTACCCTTTCTCTGAGCAATCTTATCTAGCCTCTGGGGTTCAGTTTCCATCTTTACACCCCTGACTCTTAAATTGTATCCATAGTCCAGACCTCTCCTCAAAGGTCCAGACCCAAAGAGCCAATTGCTTATCTACCAGCCTTCTGTGTGTCCATCTGTACATTGTCAACTGCCGCCTATCCTTCAGATCACAGCTTCATCACCACTGCCTAAGGGAAGCCTTCTCTGGCACATTTCTACCCTTTCCCTGTCCCTGCCCTAGGTCAGGCTCCTTTGCCATACATTTTCATATATTTCACTCCTTTCCTTCAAAGCTCTCATGTCCGTTTGCTGACTGTTCAGTGTCCGTTTCCCCGACGAGGGCAGTAGGTTCCTTGAGGACAGTAACTTTGCCTGTTCTGCCCATCGTTGGATCTTCAGTGCCTCACACATAGTAGGTACTCGGTTAATGCTAATTTAATAGACAGAGGGATGATGGATGGGTAGATGGGTATAAGCAGAAAATAGAAAAATGAGGATAGCCTTTCTTTCCTGTCCCTTCCTCCCTTCTGTCTAGTTAGAGATAAACTATATCACTGAGGGGGCATTTGGGGAGATGCTCTGCCATAAGCACTATGGTCTTGGATTTCGACATTGGACCATGCTAGGTTGGCTAATCATGAGAGACTTTGGAATGTGATCGAAGGTGCTTTTGCCATGAAACACAGAAGCTCTGGCTATAAGTGCGATTGAAACAACGATGATGGTGAGGATTGTGACAGATATACTATAATAATAATGGTGATTTTGATTTACAGTAGAGGAACGTGAAAGTCAGAGAGATTAAGCGACTAGCCCTACGGTCATATAGTTCTAATCAGCGGTGCGCGGGAGCTAGCTTGCACTAGCTTGTGGGAACCCGTTGTTGTATTTTCAGGAAGCTCGTGTGATTGGCCACGTCTGTTGGAAACTTGAGATCGTCATGGTGGGTGTATTCACGTCCTGGAAATTGGCAAATTGTACATATCAGGGCTCCCGGCCCAACCCCTGCCCTTTAGCAGCACAACACTGGCTCTAACTTAACCACTATGTGTTATTACCTCCACATCAACCACTAGGCTTTATTAGCTCCTCATTTGTTCTATCTTCTCAAAAGGTTTTCTGACTCAAGTCATCTATAAAAAAGATCGCTAAATGCCAAGAGGACCGAGGCACTACCAGATGACACTTTTTCTCTGGCTATCCCTTCTCATTTCCAGGAACAGCGATCTACTTGTATTTTTTTTTTTTATCTTGCAGGTAACGATTTGTCATAAATGAAGTGAGTGAATATTGGGAGAGGGGAACTGCATCTTGCAAAAGATTCGTCTATTATCCAAGTCTAGGGATGAGTGGTGAACAGAAGTGTGCGTGCCTGTGTATGCGCACTCACACACACGCACACGTACACGCACGCGCACGTGTGTGCGCTTGCACATGTATATTGCAGGGTAAGGGAAGGACGGCCTTTGGTAAGTATGCCCATGCAAGAAACTTACTATGCTCGTTCTTGCTTCTCCTTCTCCTCTCTTGTGCCTACATCTGGCCTTTCCATTGCTCGTTTTTGGCCCTTCTCTTCAGCAGTGTCATTGTGAGGGTCCCGCGCGGGACCTGAACAAATGTCACTGATGCTGGTACCATTCTCTTTGTCCCCGCGAATTCTGTTTTAGTCCCCTCCATGATCAGAATCCGCTCCTGTTGCCAACAAACGGGAATATTGATATTTTGCCTCTGAAACAAAGGGAGTTCTGTGTGAAACAACTCACCAGGCCACAGAGATTTATTTGTTGTAGGGCGATTCCTAAGTTCCATAGAAGTGCCACTTCAACAAAAAGCCATTATCTTGGGGCACCTGGGTGGCTCAGTCGGTGGAGCGTCCGACTTCGGCTCAGGTCGTGATCTCGCGGTCCGTGAGTTCGAGCCCCGCGTCGGGCTCGGCGCTGACAGCTGGGAGCCTGGAGCCTGCTGCGGATTCTGTGTCTCCCTCTCTCTCTCTGCCCTTTCCGCGCTCGCACTCTTGTCTCTCTCTCTCAAAAATAAACATTAAAAAGCTACATTTAAAAAGGGGGATGGTTATTTAGATTGAAAAAAAAAGTCATCTTTATTCCGCTGAAACATATGGAATAATTTGGACCGGTTTATTCACATATGAAAGAAGCTGATTTTAATATGTGGGAAGAAGCCCTATCTCCTTGCAGTCTGTATACTAATACAGCAGCCCCTCATCAGCATTTTTATTATTCACGAACATAGGAGCAGAAAGAAAAACCTAACATTTATCGCGTATCCTCTGGGCCACGCACTGGGCTCGGTGTCCGAGTCCTCCCAGTAACTCAGTGAAGTGTTTACCGTATGTCTCATTTTAGAGATGAGCTAACTGAGTCCCAGAGTTTGAGGAACTTGCCCAGGTCGTGGCTGGTGGAGACGTGGTTTGAATGTGGGCAATCGGCTTCTGGAATCCTGCTTTCTTACTACTGCATTCTCCTGCCCTTTGTTCCTACCGTTCATCTCTTTTCAAGGCTTAAGCCTTTCATTGATATTATTTCCTTTATTCCCATCTTTTCCACGGAGACGTTTCTTCATTCCCATTTCATGCTTAGGGAAAGTTTGCCAAAAGTTTGTAAAACGAATGGCCTGCGTGGTTAATTGATAACATGCCTGACACAGCCTTCCGCTGCTGTCTGCTAAAAGCCCAATTCTGGGGGCGCCTGGGTGGCGCAGTCGGTTAAGCGTCCGACTTCAGCCAGGTCACGATCTCGCGGTCCGTGAGTTCGAGCCCCGCGTCGGGCTCTGGGCCGATGGCTCAGAGCCTGGAGCCTGTTTCCGATTCTGTGTCTCCCTCTCTCTCTGCCCCTCCCCCGTTCATGCTCTGTCTCTCTCTGTCCCAAAAATAAATAAGCATTGAAAAAAAAATTTTAAAAGCCCAATTCTGAACTCCCGTAAGAGTTGACTAGATGGGTTATGACCACAAAGTATTTGTACAGAGTGCCACGACCTCTTCCACGCTGCTACTTTCCGAATGAAAGCATTCTTATCTGCGCATCGTTATCAGGAATCTTGTTTGTGTTTAATGTCAATTTCGGGGAAATGCACAATTCCCTAGCAGTTTCCAAAGAAAAATATTTCATCACTTAATCTTTTGAGAGCTCACGCAGCTGCATATACATGTTCAATTACTTGGCTCTTTCTTTCTTTTTTTTTTTTTTTAATTTTTTTTTCAACGTTTATTTATTTTTGGGACAGAGAGAGACAGAGCATGCGGGGGAGGGGCAGAGAGAGAGGGAGACACAGAATCGGAAACAGGCTCCAGGCTCCGAGCCATCAGCCCAGAGCCCGACGCGGGGCTCGAACTCACGGACCGCGAGATCGTGACCTGGCTGAAGTCGGACGCCCAACCGACTGCGCCACCCAGGCGCCCCACTTGGCTCTTTCTTATACAATGGCCCTGGGGACTTTGGAGGGGCCGGGGCTTTCTCTCCTGGGTAATTGATATATTTTAGTAAAATTACTTGAAAGTTCTATCTTCTTGTGCACCTGCTCTGCTGAAATTCCCTGAATCGCTTTTCCTGTCCACTCTCTTGTCCTGGAAAGGTACAGAGGCATAACATAAATGTTTGTCTGAACTGTCTTGTGTGTGTGTGTGTGTGTGTGTGTGTGTGTGTGTGTATTTTCTGTGAAGGAGCTGTTGACGATTAGTCAGTCAACCTGAGCATTGCTTAGAGTTGGTTGGAAAAAGCCTTTCAACATCCAAAACTAGCTTTCTGAAGTACATGCTTTTCGATTACTCTTCTTGGAAGAGGGACGAAAAACGCTGACTCAACTCTAGATCGACTCCCACCTCCGTTGTACGGTCTCACATCTGCCCTGAAACTGGGTGTATTTTTCAGAGGTCAAAATGATGGCAAAATAATATTACGTGTCGGCAGGGGCCATGATGTTCATACTAGGGATAGCATGAGTATTATGTTCTCTGCTTTCACAATTTGTTAATCACTCACTCATTTACTCGTTCATCAGATATTGATACAGTATTTATCAGTGCAAAGGCCTGGGTAAGCCTCAAGGAAGATGCAAAAACAAGACGAAAACCAAACAATCCGCGTTTTTACAAACAGACGAGAATGTACTGCAGCACATCAACGGCACCTGTCTTATGAATCAACTTATATTCTTGGGCATATCAAATCATAATTGTCAAACTTACAGCAGGAGTCTTCTCCTTATTTATCTGTCGCTTGTGTTTTCCGCACATGAGAAATAAAATGATTGTCTAAAACAATACGTTTCTGGCGCAGGCGCTTTTAATAGCGCAGCATAATTAAACCGTAACTGATTCTATTTCGTACGTTGTGGGTGTTTATTGTAGATACCAATATGGGCTTATGTGATCTGTGTTGTATGCATATAGTACGAGAAATTCTACGGAATGATATCGTCGCAACTGTATTCACCCATTTTCTCTGCATGTTCCAGATCCCAGGGTCCAATCAATTGAGCTTCTCGAGGTTGAAGTGTTCAACACTGACCCAGTATCAACAGCACCATCATCATCATCATCATCATCATCTGCTGCTGCTGCAGGTAAAGCCACTCCTGACTCCCTCAGCCCCTTTCTCCTTGTTGGTGGATGCCCTGTGTCGTTTTGGTGTTCTCTTTCCCCAGTGTTCAGGAAGAGTGACGCGTTTCTCAGCTCCAAGGGGGTGGCTCATGACCAGTCCTAATCTATCATGCTCATTCTGTCCCCACCACCCCATGGGTTGGTCTAGGTGTGTGCGTGAGGCTGATACATCATCACAGATGCTGAGTGACTCTTACTTCCAAGGCGCCATATTGCGACGCTATGGACCAAAAGCATCACTGCTCGCTCAAGGGGTTTATTACGTACCTGGTAGACGACACATGAGTATGTGAAAACGTGATCGAATATAAGTCAGCAATAATGCTAAATGCCACATAAGCTGTAGGGACAAGAAGTTCCACAGAAATGCAAAGGAGGTAGAGACCCCTAATCCCTGCCTTGGGGGTCCTCCGTGCAAATGTGTTGATGACGGAAATGATTCTTTTTAGCTCTATTGATAGAATGAATTTCTAGCCTCCAGATTGTTGTAAGCGAGGAGTTACAGTTATGGAATAAATAGGCTCTGAATCTGAAGAGACGTGAAACCCTAACTCACTACTACCTGTCAGCAAAACCAGAGGGTGTCCACGGAGGCACCCGTGACGATTGTTTGTGAAAACAAAATGACCTGGCCATAAATACAAAGCTGTTTTCTCTACGATTAAAGAAATAATCTTTTTAGGATTTAATTTTCCCTTTCGAGAAAATGCATACTCCTGAAAGAAAATTAGAAAGGGAATGTTGAGAGGCGCGTGGGTAGCTCAGTCGGTGAAGCCTCTGACTCTTGATCTCGGCTCAGGTCTTGATCTCAGGGTCGTGAGTTCAAGCCCCACATTGGGCTCCGTGCCCAGCACGGAGCCTACTTAAAAAATTTAAATTAAAAACAAAAACAAAAACAAAAACAAAACCCAGGAAAGGAAGGTTGAAACAGAGGAAGAAAGTATCTTCCGTAGTCCCAACTTGAGCACTGCGATATCGATTTCTCGTTTCTTGTATGTGTGTGTGGTGTATTTGCTGTCTTGTTCTGCGGAACGTGCTTTGTGTGGCCAATGTGTAGGTTTTGATTTTTTATTTCTAAACTGTATTCGTTTTGAGAGCGTGCAAGAGGGGGAGGGGCAGAGAGGGAGGGAGGGAGGGAGAGAATCACAAGCAGGTTCCATCTTAACCCGCTGAGACATCCCGGCGCCCCCCCCCCCCCATGCATGGCCTTTTAAATCACATTTTGTAGCAAGCTAACTGTCCAGTGCCGTTTTATAAGAAACAAGTCTCATTATGTCACCCGTTGGATCTTCTCTTGAACATCTGGCCTTCTCCTGAGTCTCCAGTGGAGATGAGAACGAGGCCACCTAACGAGATTTCGAAAGACTGGAATATGACATCTGGTTACCAGAGAGGGTTTTAGACGCAAATGCCCTGAAGCAAATGGATATTTGAGTTAGGTCCTTGAAACTGCAACGTGCTGAAAACAATAATTGATTAGCGATTTTTGTATCTGACCAACTTAAACGGATTTCTTGTTGCGCGCCCTGGGTGGGTCGTCTACATCAAGGAAGTGGGTTTCCTCTGCCTGAAACACAACGCGCTCACTCAGTACTTAGTCACTCCTCTCGCGAGGGGAGCTGGCTCTTGCTTGGGAAGCATGAGCAGTACGGGAAGCATTTGTCAGGTAATTAAATGTGCTTGTGGGAGGGACTTCACAGCTAACTGGCTTTTAAAATTTTCTTTTCAAATTGAAAAAACAAGACACCTTGGAGGGCAAACTAAATAAAAACGGGTTCAAAACAGTGTTAAAAGAGCATTCGAAACACTTAAGTCAGGAAGTTTCAAAACGCGGTGTGAATTTGGCTGTTTTCTTATCTGGGAGTTTTAGCAAGGAAATACTTTGCAAGCTGCCGCGCAGGAGTGGCGGGGCTGAAAATTCGGTTGCTTTGAAACAGGCCTGCGGGCTGAATGTAATTACGAGCCCAATAACACTGCTCCCCGGACCCATGCGAGAAAACTCCAAGTAGACGTAACCACACATGATGCTTCTGTTTTGGTTTCCAAGGCGTTTCTTCGGGGGTTTTCATTCGCTTTTCCCTTGGCGGTTCATCTGGAGAGGAGTCATTAGTTCTGATGGGTCTTACATAAACATTTTGTTTAGCAACGATGGGGTTTGTATTCCAAAAGAGGGATATTAAGGGCCAGCGTGTGCTGGGTTTTATGTTGGCCGGCTCTTGGGGTATGTTTTCCCGACACGATGCCAACAGGCATTTATCAGATGAAACCGATCATTTAGTTTGGAAAGTCGTCACTCCTTTAAATGACAAAGTTTGGGAATTTCACTTGATTTTCAGTTGCTAGGGATTTTAGTACTAGCCAGAGATAAAATGCCTCAAGGTTCTCAGGCCACACAGCTGAGCTAAAGGTCCTTCACTGCGGAAGGGTTTTGTCGTTTCAAACTACTGGATAATTTAAGAAGTTAGCCGGGCCGTGCTTCTCTGCAAAGGAGTTCGTAGTACCGGAAAAAGGCGGTCATGTTCTCTTTAATCTTTTAATCATCTGAGGAGAAGAAAGGAAGCAATTGGAGATAGTGTTGTCTTTTTCAGACTGTAATGTGTGTTTTGTGTGTAGCTACGTTCTAGAAGAACAGACGCGCTTGGGACTTTTTGCAAGTGTTGCCTTTTCCCGACTTTGTCACTGGCTTTTTCCTTTACAAACACATCGTTAAATAACATTCAAATGCCTGACTGTGTCTGCAGGCTTGGAAGATTAAAGACCTTTTTCTAAGACCCCGTGAAATGTAGGGAATCAATTTGAGATGGAAAAAAAAAAAAAATGGATGAAGTTAGGCCAGTCAGACCCACGAAAAACCCTTAAATAAGATGTCTTGAGCTAATGAAAAGTGCTTTGGTGCTCTTTTGAATCAAGTACGGGGCTTCCAACTCTATTGTGGAGACCTTGAATCGTCTCAGGCCTATTTCAGCATCCAGTGGACCTCAGTCACCTGAAAGTCGCAGCTCTTCAACTTCTGAGCCACCAGACCTGGGTTGGGATCCAGATCGTACCACGAGCTGGCTGGATGATTTGGGACAAGTCGCTTAGTCTCTCTCAACCTTGCCTTCCTCATCAATAAAACAGGGGCACCTGGGTGGCTCGCTCGGTTGAGCAACCGACTCTTGATTCTCGCTCAGGTCGTGATCTCACGGTTGTGAGATCGCGCCCCGAGTCGGGCGCCGCGCTGACCGTGGAGCCTGCTTGGGATTCTCTCTCCCCCCTCTGCCCCTCCCCCACTCCCATGTGCGTGTGCGTACGTGCGCACGCCCGTGCTCTCTCTCTCTCTCTCAAGAACAAAACAAAGAAACCCCACAGAGATAGTCCTCCATGCGTCACAAAAATTTTAAATTAAATGTGATAAGAAAGAGGAAGTATAGCGTCTGACACACAGTAGGTGTACAATAAGTGTTGGTCCCGTTTATATTAACTCTATTAGCATAATTGCCTTAAGTTTATTTATTTTTGACAGAGAGAGAGAGAGAGAGAGAGAGAGAGAGACAGAGTATGAGTGGGGGAGGGCAGAGAGAGGGAGACACAGAATCCGCAGCAGGCTCCAGGCTCCCAGCCGTCAGCCCAGAGCCCGACGCGGGGCTCGAACTCACGGACCTCGAGATCATGACCTGAGCCGAAGTCGGACGCTCCACCGACTGAGCCACCCAGGCGCCCCATATTAGCATAATTTTTACAGTTAGTAATATAATAATCAGAATACTAATTAAAAAGTAGAAGAAAATATTGGTTTACCAGAAGTATAATATGATAAGCTTCCAAGTGTCACCTTATTGATGGTTCAGTATATGATAAATAGGCAAACTTAATTCACCTAAGTTTGGAGAGATATATATGTAAACACCGTATTATAAAAAATGTTTCGTCTTTATAGTTCATCTTTCCATAACCTTGGGGCATTCTTACCTGCAATGTACAAGTGAAACTTGTAGCATTATGATATTGCCACTGGGGCTTTGAAACATTTCTTGGTGAAAACATATTATAAAGAATCTTGGAATGAAATTTTGCTTCATAGCCCCTTGTCTTAGAATAATTCCAATCTGTGGTCTGGTTTCACATAATGATAGTGCATGTGATTTGTTGTATGACTATACTGAGAACTTGTACATAATAAGCTTAAGTTACCACCAGTGTGGGTTTGTTTAGAGGGAGGGAGTAACAACAAGGTTTTTGGGGGGCACCTGGGTGGCTCAGTCGTTTAAGCGTCAGACTCCTGATTTCGGCTCAGGTCGTGATCTCACGGTTCTGGTTGTGAGTTCGAGCCCTGCGTTGAGCTCTGTGCTGACAGTGTGGAGCCTGCTTGGCATTCTCTCTCTCTCCCTCTCCGTTCCTCCCCTGCTTGTGTTCTCTCTCTTAACATAAATAAGTAACCTTTTCAAAAAACAAGTGTTTTTAAAGGTCAGGTTTACTGAAGCATAACTGACATAGTAAACTTTACCATTTTTGGTGTATACTTCTATGAGTTTTGACAAATGTCTAATTACCATCCAAATCATTACCTCCCAGAATATCCCCCATACTCCTGTGGAGTCAACCACCCTCCCCACCAACCTCTGGCATCCACTGATCTGCTTTGTACCCTCTAGGTTTTTGCCTTTTTTTCAAATGACCTATAACGTAATCTCAAAATATGTAGCCATGTGAGCCTAGCTTTTGTCACGTGGGATAATGCTTTGAGCAAGAGTCATTTACATCGCTTCCCTTTTTCCTGCTGAGTAGTATTCCCTTTTATGGATGTACCACAGTTCGCTTATCCATTCGGGAGTCGAAGGCCCATCAGTGGGTTTTTGATTAAGTAGGTAACTTTGTGATGATTAGAGAGGATTATCACGTTTTATCTTTGCTCTAAGACCAAAGTGCTGAGGGAATTGAAGACTAATACTGGGACGTTTCCCCGTGATTACTCGACAGTCTCTCTTCCAGGGATTAAATTCAAGAGACTCTTGGTTTAAGGAAAATGCAATCTGTGAAGAACATTGCAGAATGAAGGGCCCATTTGCAATTAGGCCTTCCCTAGGAACGTCTCGGTATTTAAGAATCTCGCCTTCCTGCAGTGTCTTTCCGAACAAGTGCGTCATGTGACTTGGAACATTCAGAAGGCACAGACATTACTGCCCTACCAGACACACAAAGCCACTCTGTTTCCTTGACAACTTCGAGGGTTCTATACCTGGCCACAATCTACTGAACATCTGAAGCGCATGCCGAAATCTGCAGCTATTATCTGGAGACACATTCTGATGAAATCAGTTCCTTGTAGGAAATCGTTAAGAAGTTCTGCAAAGGGGATAGCCATGGGTTGAGGAGGAATTCGTGAGAAACTATACCTTGGCGACTTTACATGTGTCCGTATGTTGTATATTTCCAATCCAGAGTGTATTTAATTGCGAAAGGGGATTTGGCCTGGGGCACAGAAAATCTATTCTTTCAAAGAGGTCTTTTGACATGCTTATTGAAGTAGGGTCCGGCGTAGCTTAAAAACCTCAAAAGTGGAAAGCGCAATTTTATTTTCCGTGGGGGGTACCGTCCTCCTGCCCCCCACCCCCCACTCCTAAATAAGTGGCTAATTGTTAA